>NC_057809.1:371152398-371458234 GCF_018294505.1 Triticum aestivum | reverse complement strand
TGCTGCGGTGAAGGGGAGGGGCGGGCCGGTGGCGGTGCTGGGCGGCGTCGGGAACGCGGGGTTGGGGCGCGGTGCGGTGGTGGCTGGGAGAGGTGGGGAGAGAGAGAGGGGGTGGGGCCGGGCTGGGAGAGAGAGAGGGGTGGGGCCGGGCTGGGAGAGAGGGGAGGTGATTTTTTTGCTGGGGCAATACTAAGAATCAGACTACTCAATTAAGCTTACCATCAGACTACTAGTCCATCGTTGGATTGATGCAGCCTGGAATGACATATTAGAGAGGTGGGCCTAGGTAGTTAGTTTGCATGTAGTACTAATTGCGATTTGTTTCCCGTCAACTACTCCCTAGAAATCACGTTAGACACTATTTTAGATCTAGCCCCTTCCTTAATGCTTCATCTGTACATACTTTGAAATCTGCACTAAACTACTCCAAAGAAAAACACAGAAGCACATAGTATGGTAACACGTGCTAGCACTAGAACAATTCGTTTTGCTTCTATTTTCCTAGCAAATTTGCTTCCATATAAGACTATATTGTTTCAACCTGGTGAGATTATTGTCCAGCGCGACCTTTTATTATGTTTATACTACGGGAAATTTTGTTCGGAATGATCATAGAAGTGTTTGCAATGTAACAATAAAATGCTTCGAAAAATACAAATGATTTTATCAAACACCTTCTCTTTACCATTGTGGCTAACAGTTTTAATTAAATTATATTGGGGCTTTGCTTCCCAAGAATTTGGTATTTGCGTTTAAAGAAATAGGAATTTGCTTCCAAAGAATATGGTATTTGTGTCCAAAGAAATAGGAATTTGCTTCCAACGAGTTTGTTAGCCATGAGATCAAAATACAAATCAACGACATCGGACGGGTCTGACGAATGCTTCTCATCAGTTGTATGTAGGGAAGTGTTTTCCTTTTTTTGTGAAGAAGAGAGGGGAGGAGATAGTCCCACTTCTTTGCCAACGGATGGCAAAGGCCCACATCTTTGCCATCAGCCAGCAGATGGCAAAGCCCCACCTCTTTGCCATCAGCCAGCTGATGGCAAAGAGGTGGGGCTAGTGGGCTTTTACAGCTTCATTATCCACTGGGCCCCACCCACTTCTTTGCCATCTGCCAGCAGACGGAAAAGATGCTTTGCCATCGGCTGGCAGATGGCAAAGAGGTGGAGTTGATTGGCTGTTACAGCACTGGACCCCACCCACCTCTTTGCCGTCAGCCAGCGGACATCAAAGATTCTTTGCTATCGGCTGGCAGATGGCAAAGAACTGGATGATGGCAACCAGGTTCTTCGCCATCTGTCAGCTCTTTGCCGTCTGTTTTTTGTAAGCTGATGGCAAAGACGTTCTTTGCCATCCGCTGGCAGATGGCAAAGAACTGACTGATGGCAAATTCTCTGTTTCCAGTAGTGACATGCCACCGGGTCCGGCCCGAGCGGCTTGGGGATGATACAGCCCGAGGGGTACCCCCAATAAGGTAAGCTGAAGACATAAGCAAAAGGGATACATGCCGCAGGGACGGACCCACGCGGCCTAGGAATAATGAAGCCCGAGGGGCGCTCCCATCTAAACAAGCTTGGAAAATGTCACCTGGTTCTGTAGACGAAGAAGAGTTGGTGTAGCTAAAGGCGTGCGTTGGAGAAATGACTCGTCATGAGCCGCCAGGGCCCTGGGCCTCGGGAGGCTCTGGGGGCTCGGGAGGTTCCCTGAAGACCGTCTCCATCTCCTCCAGAATGGCGTGGTACCTAGCTTCCTGAGCCGCCAGGACACGTCGCATGTTGCGCTAATAGGCCAACGCCACGCTTTGCAAGCCAAAGGGCATACGAACGTAGCTGTGCGGCGGGCCCTCGCAGCGGCCCACACGCGAATGCCAGAAACGCTCCTGAGATGCAGCCCTGTTGAGCCCTAGGACGTTGATGCAGACACGCAGCCCGACATCCTTGCCAGGATGCGGAGCTGCGCCTTGTGGGCGGCCGTCACCGCGCATGGCTCTTGCTTCTTGCAGTTCCTGGATGGTCTTGGTGATGAACTCATGAATGGTGGGCACTCCTTGCCCTCTACTCTCCTGAGGGTCACATGCCGCGAAGCATGCTTCCAAGTGGTGCCCAAGCGCCTCCCTCATGAGGTTGGAAAGGTCAGATGCCCTCCAGAAAAGAGCCCTGCCTGAGGAGGGCGCCGAGCGCGCCTTCCTACGCGATGGAGGTAGGCGCCCCTGGAGCGGGCGGCGGTCCTGACGTGGCTACTGCTGCGATGCTGTCCTCCTGAGGTCCTGCATGGTGCGGCTTCTTCTTCTTGGGGATGGTCTCCAGAGGGCCTTCATTTCTGCTGTCAGGGTCGTTGATTGCAGTGGCTTGAAAGGCGCGCTCAAGTGAGCACACCGCATCTCTCTCTTCACACGAGACCATGATGATTCCTCCGCTTCCTGGCATCTTGAGAACGTTGTAGCTGTGATGAGTGACTGCCATGAACATGGCCAGGGTTGGATACCCGAGGATGGCATTGTACGGCAGGCGGATGAAGTCAATGAGCTCGGTGCAGTAGTTCTTGCACTCCCCGAAGGTGACGGGTAGGTGGACCTGCCCTATCGGCGTGGTGGAGCCGTCAATCACTCCTGAGAAAGGCTTGGTGGGCTGGAGCTGCTCATATGGCACTTGGAGGTTGTCGAACGTGTCGACGAACAGGACGTTGAGCACTGCGCCGCCATCGATGAGGGTCTTGGTGACCTGCACATTGCTGATGACTGGGGAACACAACATAGGGAGGGTGCCAGTGGTGGCTGCGCATTTGAGCTGATCTGCCGAGATGAAACTGATGGCGCATTGGAACCACCTGAGCGGGCGCGTGACCTCGAGCTTGGGGGGCACCGCGTTCACCTCGCGAGCAAACTACTTGAAGACGCGCTGAGAGGCTGGGGCTTGGGCGCCGCCCAAGATGCAGGCGATCACATGCGGCTCCTGGAAGCCCCAAGCCCCCTCGTCCTGGTGGTGGTCGTCGTTCCTTCTTAGTGGCGGCAGCGGGGGAAGACCGGTGTTGCCCTGGGGGCGATCCTCATGAGGCGGGTCCCTCTAGGCGCCCTCACGAGGCTGGTCCTGCCAGCGGTCCTCACGAGGTCGGTCGCGCCACTCCTGGCACGGGCCACGGTCGTCCCAACGTCCGCCTCCACGTCCTCCTCCGCGGTCGTAGCCCCGGTCGTTGCGTTCGGGGCATCGACCGTAGCGTCCTTCTCGTATGGCTCTAAGCTCTTGACAGTCACTGGTGTTGTGGGTGTTCAGGTTGTGGAAGGCCCAAAATGGTCGGTCGTTCTTGGATGACTCGGGCTGATCTCTGCCCCGCTTGATGTCAGGCTCTGCTGCGAGCATAGCTACCTCCTTGCGCTTTACGTCTTTGGCCTTGGCCTTCTTCTTCTTCTCCGCGCCCACGGCTGGCGGCTCAAGGAGAGAGAGGCGCCCCTCCTCAGCTCTTGCGCACCTGTTCGCCAGGTTGAACAGCTCCCGAGATGTGCATAGCTCCTCGTGGATGGCGAGCTCTTCCTTCATCTTGACGTCACGGACACCGTTGGAGAACACGGAGATGATGGCCTCGTCCGTGACCTTGGGGATCTTGAGGCGGGTGTTGTTGAAGCGCTGGATGTACTTCTGGAGGGTCTCTCCTGGCTGCTACCTGATGCGGCGTAGGTGACCCGCGACCGATGGACGGTCGTGAGTGCCCTGGAAGTTGGAGACGAAGCGGTCGCGCATCTCGTCCTAGGAGGAGATCGAGCCGTGCTGCAGGTTTAGGAGCCAGGAGCGAGCTCCATCCTTGAGAGCCATGGGAAACCAGTTCGTCATAACCTTTTCGTTGCCGTTGGCCGCATCAATGCTTAGTTCGTAGAGCTGCAGGAACTCCGCAGGGTCGGCGGTACCCTCGTAGTGAGGAGGCAGATCTGTCTTAAACTTTCCCAGCCAGGCGACACTACGCAGGTCGGGAGTGAAAGCGCGGCAGCCAAGCATGGTTGCCGAGGCCTGCCTCGGAGGTGGAGCTTGGTCTTGACAAGGTGCGCGCTACACCACTGCGGGCGGTGCACGGTCTTGACGAGGTGGCATGGGGAGCGCAGGTGCAGCTTCTCGCGACTGTGGAATTTCTTGGCAGCTTCTCTCTTCACACGCGGGCGCCAAGCGCGGGGGATCACGTCACGGAGCCGCGCGCCTTGGTGCTAGGGCGATGTCTTGGGGCTGAGGTGGTGGAGGCGCGCCATGAGCCCCATCGCCCGCAGCTGGTTGAGGGGGAGGCAGAGAGTGGGACGGCGCTGGAGAGCCCCCCGCGGCGCGGACGAGCTCGGCGACGCGTTCGAGCCACTCCTCGTATAGGTCATCGATGGGGAGGTAGCGCGGGTGCTCGTTTGCTACAAGGAGCGCGGCCCGTGCCTCCATGGGAGCGACGGGCACGTGAGATGAAGAACCGGCAGGGGTCACCGATGGAGTGGCGGTGCGGCCGTCCTGCCGCACCGAAGGATGCAGCAAGGATGCCTGCTGCTCATTCCCCGCCGGGCCGGTGGCAACGTTGGCAGCGGGGGACAGAGAATGGCGATGTGGCCCGCCGATGGGAGCCGTCTAAGTGACGCAGGCGGTGAGGGAAGCCCGTCGCTCAGCTCAAGCACGGCGAGCGTCCGCCATGGAGAGGACGAAGCGACGAATTGATGGAAGGGAGGCTACGGCGCACCCCTACCTGGTGCGCCAAATGTCAGATGTGGGGTTCCGGCAAACCCTTAAGGTTCGAACACTGGAGTGCGCGTGAAGTCTTTCCTTCCTACCAATCTACGCCCTAGCTCACTAAGATCTCGCGGACGAACTCGACGAACTCGGAACACATAGAGACGGAAGATTTATACTGGTTAGGGCCACCGTTGTGGTGTAATACCCTACTCCAGTGTGGTGGTGGATTGCCTCTAGGGCTGATGATGAACAGTACAAGGGCAGAACAGCCTCCGGAGGTTGAGGTGTTCTTAAGCTCGGTGAGCTTGTGTGTGTGTGGGTGGTCTGAATGATCTGTCCCCGAATGATCTATGCCTTCGTGATCCATCCTCTCCCCTTCTCCCTTCGCTAAGGTGGTGGCTAGCCCTATTTATATTGGCCCTGGTCCTCTTCCCAAATATAGAGCGGGAAGGGAGCCAACAATGGTGGGCTAATTCGAAGGGGGACAGCTAGTACAAGCTATCCTGACAAAAGTGGTCTTCGCCTGCCAAAGGCTCTGGTGGTGACATCGTCTTGGGCTCCACGATGACCTCCGTCTTGCCGTCCTCCTGGTCTTGGTCTCGTTGCACCAATATAGCAACCTTTGCCTGATGCCTTGGTACTGTTTGCCTGCGCTGGCCTCCTTAGCACCAAAGAGGAAACAAGGACGCTGCGCGCACTGGCACCCTCATGGCGCCCGCCTGGTGTCATGCGTCATGGCTCACGTCACGAGGGTCTCGTGAGGTTTGCCCCGCCTTTATATCTCCGCTCCTCATGAGTCTGCCTAGCTAGGCTACTCCCGAGGAGGTCTTCCATCGTCCGCCTCGCGAGGCTTGGACCCCCGGGAGGGTCTTGGATGCTTTGTTGGTGAAGATGGGTCGTACGGCCTGCAGGCTTAGCCACGGCATGGGCCGCAGGCAGGCAAGTCTGGGGACCCCCGTTCCCAGGACGCCGACATGAAGCACATCTGATCGATGTCTTTCAACTTGAAGTTGAGACTCAAGAAGTTGAACTGATTGAGGCAGCGAGTTCGAAGAGCTTGTGCCAGCAGTAGTGGTCAGTAACTTGAACACTACATCAAGACCGGACTTTTGAGTTGTCTCATTGTCATCAAGATAGTTTTTATCAGCTTCCTTGGAGACCAACAAGGATGTCTCACTATCTTGAACCTTATCTGCATTACTTCCTTTACCATTGCATAACGGGTTACTCTTCTCCAATATTTTTCCGCATTCTAAAAGAGAAACAAGTAGACACATCACAGGTTTACCATGTTGTATATGAAACTCATTTTGGTAAAACAGTTCAATAGTAAGGTGGACAGGGGAACAACATGAAACAGACATATATCTATGTACCATGGTCACTGTATGGTCTATATCATTCTAGTTTTCGTTGCCAAATCAAGATAGAGACACAGTTCAAATAATATATGTTTAAGACAAAGCAAAATAGACAGAATATAAGTGTGGAAAATTACAAAGCAACAACAACACCTATAATGTGCATGACATCAAAACATAACTGTTTATTCAATTGAAAGTAAAATTGACATAGAGCAAGTTAGAACAGCAAAGCAGTTAAAGAAACAGGTTGGAGTTTCAATTCCATCCTTCAAATTTGAAAATAGTTGGTATGAGTAAATACAGTGATGCAAGAGCAAAGGAGTATGAACCATAGCTACAGAACCTGACCTGATAACAATTCTTCTTCTGCATTAAGCATTGAGTTGGGTTCGGAGTGGTGGTCCTCATGCTTTCGGCACTGTATTCCCCTTACTAACTGCTCGTGTTTGGGTGCACTGTGGTGGAGACAGTGTTGTGTCAACTGGAACTTGGTTACTATCTGCTGGGGTTGCGGTTAGAAGGAGTGTAGCTAGTTCTCTGTCCAACTGGGTAGGGGGTACAATCTGCGAGAGTCTGGGTTATGTGTGGTGGGGCTGGTTCTTAGGCAAGTACAACTGTGGTTCTATCTACATTGACTGGTAGCACTATCTTTTCTAAAGACCGTGCGTTGTTACTCCCTTAGATACTGCCATCACCCACTCCAATTTAAATGGCTGATAAACAAGAAAAGTAATTGAATGTACACACATTGTATGATAGACAGGTGCAATGGATAGTGGGGAATAAAAGAGGGCATGAAATAATTCACATTTATGTTGTCTAACCAAACATGATAGCATGACACAATTTCACATATATGATGGCTAACTAAACAGGATAGCATGACACAATTTCATATATATGATGGCTATCTAAAAAGGATGGAAAGACATAGTTGAAAATATGATGACTATGTAAACAGGATGAGATGATATAATTATATAATGTGTTTATTAAATAGGTTGGCATGCCATAATCCACATACATGTCGCCTATGGAAACATGATAGCATGATATAATTCACGGATAAAATGACATAATTCAAAATATGATGACTGTAAACACTAAACAAGATGAGGTGATATAACTATATGATGTCTTTATTAAATGGGCTGGCATGCCATAATTCAGATAGATGCTGTCTATGTAAACATGATGGCACGATAGAATTCAAATATATGATTTATATACTAAGCAAGTAAGCAGATGGCAATCGCATATATGATTTAAAAACTAAGCACTGCAAGACAACATATGCATAACATGAGTAATATAACCCTGGCAAGTTTGAGCATAGACCTCAGGGGGCAAATAGGAATGGTCATCTATCTTTGAAACCTCCTCTGAGGAGCTATCTGTAACCACCAAGATGTCTGCTTCAGCTGGTAGCATTGTCTGGGCTGAATACGTTGTTTTCACTCTAGATACTTCCAACACCGCTTCAAATGGCTGATGCACAGGAAGAGTAATTGAATATACAAACATTGTCGACAAATGGAATACGTAATATAAAAAAGGATAGCATGATATAATTCACATATATCATGATTGGCTAAACAACATGGCATTGCATAATTCACATATATAATGCCTTGAAATAAGGTAACATTGCATAATTCACATATATAATGTCTTGCAACAAGATGGCATTCCACAATTCACATACATGGTAATTAGAAACTAAACAGGTGGCATTCACACAAAGCATGTCTAAACTAAGCAAATGACGTAGCAATGCAAGACACCATACGCACGATATGAGCAACATAACCCTGCCAAGTTAGAGCATACACCTTGGGGGGAATAGGACTGGTCATCTGTCTCTGAATCCTCCTTTGAGGAGCTATCCGTAACCAGCGAGATATGCGCTTCATCAGATAGCATAGTCTGCTCTGAAGGCCTTGTTTTCACTCCAGAATTTTCCATCACCGTGTCAAATGGCTAATGCACACGAAGAGTAGTTGAATGTACTATCTTTGTTGACAAATGTAATATGTAAAGAAAAAAAGGATGGCATGATATAATTCACATATAAGTTGACTGGGTAAGCAGGATGGCACTGCAAAATTCACATATATGATGTCTGACTAAACAAGATGGTGTTGCATAATTCACATATACGATAAAGAAACTAAACGGATGGCATTCACACAAAGCATGTCTAAACTAAGCAGATGACATATTTGATGTATAAAGTAAGCAATGCAAGGCACCATATGCATGATATTACCAACATCAGCATGCCAAGTTAGAGTGACGACCTCAGGGGGTAAGTAGGAGTGGTCTTCTCCTTCTGAATCCCCATCGGGACAGTTATGGTCCTCTTGATTACAATCTGCAATGGGTGGAGGGAGGATGCCTTTGCACCCACCATGGAGCGTGGTCAGCATGAAATTTTATTGCCAAACAAGGTTCTTCTCTTTTGCTCTACATGTTCAGTTCCATTGTGTACAATTACTGACATGCATAGGAATAAAACATAGTGAGATTATATAAGGAGTGCATGCAGAAATCCAGAGTGATGGTAGCAACCTGTGGATAGACCCAAAACCAATGATAGCCAGCAGATAATGGCTTAAGTTAAAAAATACAGATAATGGCTTCTTTACTGTTTGTTTCCCACCCAACATGAAACTCATAGTAGACACCAGAGAATAACCAGATAGTAGACATATTGTTGGGGATATAACTACTGGATATGACCCGCCCAGGCGGGACCGGGTCATACCACTGGCGACTTAAAGATGAAGATGGCGGGTCATGAAGCAAGCCTATTGAAGGACCATGACCTAAAGGCGACTTGAGGCCTAAGAGGATGAACCGCCATATGTTTAACTTGTATTGTAAGGAAACTTTAGTTAGTTACCGAGCCAGACACGTTGTGTATGAGCCGGCTGGGATTCTATAAGCTACCAGACGTCAACCTGTATATAAAGGGGTGACCCGACAGCAGTTTAAGGCAGGAAATAATTGTTCGAGAACTAGGTCAAGCATATTCGCTCCCTAGTAATTGAAATCCAAGCAATACAACCGAAAGTAGGAGTAGGCTTTTACTTCGTTGAGAGGTGCCTAACCTAGGTAAACTCCCTGTGTCCTTTGTCCCATTTAGCCCCTTCAAGATAACCTAGCTGCGATGGCTCCACACCTAAGTCCTTTCTCTAGGATATCTGCCGTGTTAAGTCCAGGATAGTTGGCACCCACCTTGGGGCTAGTGCATGGTGGTTTTGAGTTCTTGAAGGGCAACTTCGCAGGGATCACGGGATACGCCATGGGCCAGATGACCAAGAGTCGTCGTGGCAAGCTCTACATCGACAACGTTGGCTGGGGCCCTGAGGCAGGCTCAATTGAGTATGGGTACCGGGTCCCCTTTGGCGGAATCCATGTCTTCATCGGCAAGATCAGCTAGTCGGACACCTGCACCGACATCGTCGAGACGGCTCAGCGCGCACAACCAAGGTTCAAACCACCACGAAGCATGCCTTTGTTGGTTTCATCCATGGGGCGGATCTTGAAGAAGGATCTGTGTCCAGGGGAGAGACGGTAATATGCTCTGATGGTGAGTCTTAAACTGGTGAGACCGATTCAATGTATCAACTACAAGACGGTAGGATTGGTGGTTGTTTTGATGGTAGGCCAAACCAAACTGATAATTCGAAGATACTTGCAAAGATAACCAATCATACATAAAAGAATTTAGAGAAGATTCAAATATTATTCATAGATAGACTTGATCATAAACCCACAATTCATCGGTCTCTACAAACACACCGCAAAAATAAGATTACATCGAATAGTTCTCCACAAGAGAGGGGGAGAACATTGTATTGAGATCCAAAAAGAGAGAAGAAGCCATCTAGCTAATAACTATGGACCTGTAGGTCTGAGGTAAACTACTCACACTTCATCGGAGAGGCTATGGTGTTGATGTAGAAGCCCTCCGTGATTGATGCCCCCTCCGGCGGAGCTCCGGAATAGGCCCCAAGATGGTATCTCGTGGATACAGAAAGTTGCGGCGGTGGAATTAGGTTTTTGGCTCCGTATCTGATCGTTTGGGGGACTTAGGTATATATAGGAGGAAGGAGTATGTCGGTGGAGCAACATGGGCCCCACGAAGGTGGAGGGCGCACCTGGGGAGGGTGGGTAGGCGCGCCCCCTACCTCATGGCCTCCTCTTTTGTGTCTTGACGTAGGGTCCAAGTCTCCCGGGTCTTGTTTGTTGAGAAAATCATGTTCCCGAAGGTTTCATTCCATTTGGACTCCGTTTGATATTCCTTTTCTTCGAAACCCTAAAACAGGCAAAAAACAACAATTCTGGGTTGGGCCTCCGGTTAATAGGTTAGTCCCGAAAATAATATAAAAGTGGATAATAAAGCCCAATAATGTCCAAAACAGTAGATAATATAGCATGGAGCAATCAAAAATTATAGATACATTGGAGATGTATCAAGCATCCCCAAGCTTAATTCCTGCTCCTCCTCGAGTAGGTAAATGATAAAAATAGAATTTTTGATGCGGAGTGCTACTTGGCGTAATTTTAATGTAATTCTTCTTAATTGTGGTATGAATATTCAGATCCGAAAGATTCAAGACAAAAGTTTAATATTGACATAAAAATAATAATACTTCAAGCATACTAACAAAGCAATTATGTCTTGTAAAAATAACATGGCCAAAGAAAGTTATCCCTACAAAATCATATAGTCTGGCTATGCTCCATCTTCACCACACAACATATTTAAATCATGCACAACCCCGATGACAAGCCAAGCAATTGTTTCATACTTTTGACATTCTCAAAACTTTTTCAATTTTCACGCAATACATGAGCGTGAGCCATGGACATAGCACTTATAGGTGGAATAGAACGGTGGTTGTGGAGAAGACAAAAAGGGAGAAGATTATCTCACATCAACTAGGCGTATCAACGGGCTATGGAGATGCCCATCAATAGATATCAATGTGAGTGAGTAGGGATTGCCATGCAACGGATGCACTAGAGCTATATCTTTATGAAAGCTCAAAAAGAAACTAAGTGGGCGTGCATCCAACTTGCTTGCTCATGAAGACCTAGGGCAATTTGAGGAAGCCCATCATTGGAATATACAAGCCAAGTTCTATAATGAAAAATTCCCACTAGTATAAGAAAGTGATAACATGAGAGACTCTCTACTATGAATATCATGGTGCTACTTTGAAGCACAAGTGTGGTAAAAGGATAGTAGCATTGCCCCTTCTCTCTTTTTCTCTCATTTTTTCTTCTTCTTTTTTTTATTTTTTTATTTGGGGCTTTTCTCTTTTTTTATGGCCTCTTTTCTTTCTCTCTTTTTTTATTTTTCGTCCGGAGTCTCATCCCGACTTGTGGGGGAATCGTAGTCTCCATCATCCTTTCCTCATTGGGACAATGCTCTAATAATGATGATCATCACACTTTTATTTTTCTTACAACTCAATAATTACAACTCGATACTTGGAACAAAATATGACCCTATATGAATGCCTCCGCTGGTGTACCTGGATATGCAATGACTCATGAGTGACATGTATGAAAGAATTATGAATGGTGGCTTTGCCACAAATACGATGTCAACTACGTGATCATGCTAAGCAATATGAGAATGATGGAGTGTGTCATAATAAATGGAATGGTGGAAAGTTGCATGGCAATATATCTTGGAATGGCTATGGAAATGCCATAATAGGTAGGTATGGTGGCTATTTCGAGGAAGGTATATGGTGGGTGTATGATACCGGCGAAAGGTGCGCGGTATTAGAGAGGCTAGCAAAGGTGGAAGGGTGAGAGAAGTGCGTATAATCCGTGGACTCAACATTAGTCATAAAGAACTCATATACTTATTGCAAAAATCTACAAGTTATCAAAGCAAAGTATTACGCGCATGCTCCTAGGGGGATAGATTGGTAGGAAAAGACCATCGCTCGTCCCCGACCGCCACTCATAAGGAAGGCAATCAAAAAATAAATCATGCTCCGACTTCATCACATAATGGTTCACCATATGTGCATGCTACGGGAATCACAAACTTTAACATAAGTATTTCTCAAATCCACAACTACTCAACTAGCACAACTTTAATATCACCAACTTCATATCTCAAAACAATTATCAAGCATCAAACTTCTCATAGTATTCAACACACTCGTAAGAAAGGTTTATTATTAATCTTGTATACCAAGCATATTAGGATTTTAAGTAAATTACCATGCTATTTAAGACTCTCAAAATAATCTAAGTGAATCATGAGAGATCAATAGTTTCTATAAAACAAATCCACCACCGTGCTCTAAAAGATATAAGTGAAGTAATAGAGCAAAACTATATAACTCAAAAGATATAAGTGAAGCACATAGAGTATTCTAACAAATTCCAAATCATATATGGCTCTCTCAAAAGGTGTGTACAGCAAGGATGATTGTGGTAAACTAAAAAGTAAAGACTCAAATCATACAAGACTCACCAAGCAAAACACATATCATGTGGCGAATAAAAATATAGCTCCAAGTAAAGTTACCGATAGAAGTAGACGAAAGAGGGGATGCCTTCCGGGGCATCCCCAAGCTTTGGCTTTTAGGTGTCCTTAGATTATCTTGGGGGTGCCATGGGCATCCCCAAGATTAGGCTCTTTCCACTCCTTGTTCCATAATCCATCAAATCTTTACCCAAAACTTGAAAACTTCACAATACAAAACTTAAAGTAGATAAATTATTAACCAACTAAAAATTAAACACAAAAAAACACAACCAAAACAGAGGATAGATAAATTATTTATTACTAAACAGGAGCAAGAAGCAAGGAATAAAAATAAAATTGGGTTGTCTCCCAACAAGCGCTATCGTTTAACGCCCCTAGCTAGGCATAACAAGCAAGGATAGATCTAGGTATTGCCATCTTTGGTAGGCAATCCATAAGTGGCTCTCATAATAGATTCGTGAGGTAATGTAATTTTATTTCTAGGAAAGTCTTCCATGCCTTTCCTTAATGGAAATTGTAATCTAATATTTCCTTCCTTCATATCAATAATTGCACCAATCGTTCGAAGGAAATGTCTACCAAGAATAATAGGACATGAAGGATTGCAATATATGTCAAGAACAATAAAATCTACGGGCACATAATTCCTATTTGCAACAATAAGAACATCATTAATTCTTCACATAGGTTTCTTAATAGTGGAATCCGCAAGGTGCAAGTTTAAAGAGAAATCATCAAAATCACGGAAACCTAACAAATCACACATAGTCTTTGGAATCGTGGAAACACTAGCACCCAAATCACATAAAGCATAGAATTCATGATCTTTAATTTTAATTTTAATCGTTGGTTCCCACTCATCATTAAGCTTTCTAGGGATATAAACTTCCAATTCAAGTTTTTCTTCATAAGATTGCATCAAGGCATCAACGATATGTTTAGTAAATGCTTTATTTTGACTATAAGCATGAGGAGAATTTAGCACGGGTTGTAACAAGGAAATACAATCAATCAAATAGCAATTTTCATAGTTAAATTCCTTGAAATCCATAATAGTGTGTTTAGCAACATCTAGGGTTTTAATTTCTTCAATCCCACTTTTATCAATTTTAGCATCAAGATCAAAAAATTCCAAATTCTTTGAATGCCTTCTATGTAAAGGTGGATCATATTTAGTCCCATCATTATCAAGATTCATATTAAAAAAATATTTAATAGGGTACATATCAATAACTTTTAGATCTTCATCGTTATTTTCATAGGAACTAGAAGAACACGCTCTTATAAAGGCATCTGTCTTAGCACACATCCTAGCGGTTCTTTCTTTGCACTCATCAATGGAAATTCTCATGGCTTTGAGAGACTCATTGACATCATGCTTAGGTGGAATAGATCTAAGTTTCAAAGAATCAACATCAAGAGTAATTCTATCAATGTTCCTAGCCAAATCATCAATCTTAAGCAAATTTTCATCAATCAAAGCATTGAAATGCTTTTTGCGAAGTAATAAATTCTTTAATATTAGATTCAAAATCAGAGGGCATATTATTATAATTTCCATAAGAATTGTTGTAGGAATTACCATAATTATTAGAGGGATTACTAGGATAAGACCTAGGATTGAAATTTCATCTATACGCCTTGTTACCAAAATTGTTCCTACCAACAAAATTGACATCCATAGATTCATTATTATTCTCAATAAAATTAGACAAGGGCATATCATTAGGATTAGAAGAAACACTCTTATTACCAAATAATTTCATAAGTTCATCCATCTTTCCACTCAAAACATCAATTTCTTCTATCGCATGCACCTTTTTATTAGTAGATCTTTCAGTATGCCACTGAATTAACCATAATATTATCTAGGAGTTTAGTAGCTTCTCCTAAAGTGATTTCCATAAAAGTGCCTCCCGCGGCCGAATCTAAAAGATTTCTAGAAGCAAAATTCAATCCGGCATAAAAAAATTGTATAATCACCCATAAATTTAAACCATGAGTAGGGCAATTACGTATCTTTAGTTTCATTCTCTCCCAAGCTTGTGCAACATGTTCATCAGAAAGTTGCTTGAAATTCATAATATCATTTCTAAGAGAGATGATCTTAGCGGGAGGAAAATACTTAGAGATAAAAGCATCTTTGCACTTGTTCCATGAATCAATACTATTTTTAGGCAAAGATGAAAACCAAGCTTTAGCACGATCTGTAAGCGAAAAAGGAAATAGCTTCAATTTAACAATATCATTATCCACATCTTTCTTCTTTTGCATGTCACACAAATCAACGAAGCTATTTAGGTGGGTAGCGTCATCTTCACTAGGAAGGCCGGAAAACAGATCTTTCATGACAAGATTCAGCAAAGCAGTATTAATTTCACAAGATTCAGCATCGGTAAGAGGAGCAATTGGAGTGCTAATAAAATCATTGTTGTTGGTATTGGTGAAGTCACACAATTTAGTATTATCTTCATCCATCTTGACAAGCAAGAAAACTAACACACAAGCAAACAAAAAATAAGCGGGTAAAAAGAGGCAAATGGAGAAAGACAGGGAGGATAGAGAGAGAGGGCGAATAAAACGGCAAGGGTGAAGTGGGGGAGAGGAAAACAAGAGGCAAATGGCAAATAATGTAATGCAGGAGATAAGGGTATGTGATGGGTACTTGGTATGTTGACTTTTCCGTAGACCTCCCCGGCAACGGCGCCAGAGATCCTTCTTGCTACCTCTTGAGCATTGCGTTGGTTTTCCCCAAAGAGGAAGGGATGATGCAGCAAAGTAGCGTAAGTATTTCCCTCAGTTTTTGAGAACCAAGGTATCAATCCAGTAGGAGGCTACGTTCGAGTCCCACGTACCTACACAAAACAAATAAATCCTTGCAAACAACGCGAATAGTGGTTGTCAATCCCTACACGGCCACTTACGAGAGTGAGATCTGATAGATATGATAAGATAATTTTTTTGGTATTTTTGTGATAAATATGCAAAGTAAAATAAAGGCAAAGTAAAAAAGCAAAGGAAATAGCTAAGTAGTAGGATATTAATATGATAACGATAGACCCGGGGGCCATAGGTTTCATTAGTGGCTTCTCTGGAGAGCATAATTATTCTACGGTGGGTGAACAAATTACTGTTGAGCAATTGACAGAATTGAGCATAGTTATGAGAATATCTAGGTATGATCATGTATATAGGCATCACATCCGAGACAAGTAGACCGACTCCTGCCTGCATCTACTACTATTACTCCACTCATAAACCGCTATCCAGCATGCATCTAGAGTATTAAGTTAAAAACAGAGTAACACCTTAAGCAAGATGACATGATGTAGAGGGATAGACTCATACAATAAGATGAAAACCCCATGTTGTTACCCTCGATGACAATAATACAATATGTGCCTTGCTGCCCCTACTGTAATTGGGAAAGGACACCGCAAGATTGAACACAAAGCTAAGCACTTCCCCCATTGCAAGAAAGATCAATCTAGTAGGCCAAACCAAACTGATAATTCGAAGAGACTTGCAACGATAACCAATCATACATAAAAGAATTCAGAGAAGATTCAAATATTATTCATATATAGACTTGATCATAAACCCACAATTCATCGGTCTCAACAAACACACCGTAAAAAGAAGATTACATCGAATAGTTCTCCATAAGAGAGGGGGAGAACATTGTATTAAGATCCAAAAAGAGAGAAGAAGCCATCTAGCTAATAACTATGGACCCGTAGGTCTGAGGTAAACTACTCACACTTCATCAGAGAGGCTATGTTGTTGATGTAGAAGCCCTCTGTGATCGATGCCCCCTCTGGTGGAGCTCCGAAATAGGCCCCAAGATGGGATCTCGTGGATACCGAAAGTTGCGGTGGTGGAATTAGGTTTTTGGCTCCGTATCTGATCGTTTGGGGGTACGTAGGTATATATAGGAGGAAGGAGTACATCGGTGGAGCAACAGGGGCCCCACGAGGGTGGAGGGCACACTTGGGGGGGTAGGCACGCCCCCCTACCTTGTGGCCTCCTCTTTTGTGTCTTGTCGTAGGGTCCAAGTGTCCCGGGTCTTGTTTGTTGAGAAAATCACGTTCCCGAAGGTTTCATTCCGTTTGGACTCCGTTTGATATTCCTTTTCTTCGAAACCCTAAAAGAGGCAAAAACAACAATTCTGGGCTGGGCCTCCGGTTAATAGGTTAGTCCCAAAAATAATATAAAAGTGGATAATAAAGCCCAATAATGTCCAAAATAGTAGATAATATAGAATGGATCAATCAAAAATTATAGATACGTTGGAGATGTATCAGTCGACACATACTTGGATGAAGGGATTGCCCCCGCTAACTCCATCAGATTATGGGCTGGATTGAAGGCGCGTTTTATTAAAAATTTCAAAGAGACATGCAAGAAGCCTATGTCGATTCTTGATTTGGATTCTCGCGTCCAGGGTGAGAGCGAGTGAATGAACAATTGGGTGCGCCGGATCTTGGCGGTCATCCACTCATCAAACAGTATCAATGTCGGTTCAGCCGTCCTGATGTTAGAAAAGAATTGTTGGCTCCTTCCCCTCAAGCAGAAGCTGCGCGGGTTAAGTGCAAGTGCAATGATATGGGAGAGCTCATGGCGGCTCTTGTTAAGTACGCCGACTCTGATGGTACTAAAGACCCCGAGTCTGATGAAGAGAAGGCTGGCAAGGGGAAGAAGAGCGGCAATACAAAGGAACAACAACATAATATGGCGGGTCAAGGTGGCAATGGTAAGTCCAAAGCCGACGGCGGTTTAGACTTTGTGGCTAACACCAATACGTGGAATAATAATCAGTGTCGTAAGGGGAAGTCGTCAGTACCCCAGTTTGGCGGGCCAAAGTTCAACCTTGAGGCAATGATGAATCAGCCATGCCTGAAGCATGGGACGCAAGAGAAGCCGGCTAGCCTTCTATGGAACGATTGCTTCACCATTAGTGAGTACATGAATTCCAGTTTTTCTAGAATAATCATGGCCCGAATGGCGGTTCAGGATCTGGCTCTCATAGACCGGGCTTCGGGGGTGGCGGTTGAAGCTCCGGTTTTCAGGTCCAAGGCAACCAAGGTGGTTCCAATCAACAATCTAATCAGTGAAATCAACAGCAGCAGTCTGGTTATCAGAGTAATCCGAAGCAGCTGAATAGTAGTCAAGATCATGTGTTCACCATGAGCTTGTGCAAACGAGATTATAAGGTTCATAAATGAGTAGTGAACGCGGTTGAGCCAGCAGTCCCTCGCTACTTGTGATGGTCTGAATGTCCTATTGTATGGAGCCGTGAGGATCACCCGCCCCGGGTTGACAATCCAGTTCAATTGGCTTTGGCGGTTGCGCCTCAGGTCAGAGGTTACAAGTTCACCAAAGTACTTATGGATGGAGGCAGCATCATGAATATTCTTTACTATGATACTTTTCGCCATATGAATTTAACTGACAAAGATCATAAGTCGTCTTCTACTGTTTTTCATGGGGTGGTACCCGGTAAGTCGGCATACCCAGTGGGGAAGATAGATTTGGAAGTGGCTTTTGGAGATGATCATGATTTCAGAGTTGAGACATTGACTTTTGAAGTAGTCAAGATCAAGAGCCCTTATCACACCCTATTTGGCCGGCCGGCTTACGCTAAATTCATGGCATGAACTTTTATGTTTATTTGCAGCTTAGCATGCCAGGTCGTAAGGGCACTATAACCGTACATGGTAACAGGAAGATAACTTTGGAGTGTGAAGAGGATGAAGAGGGCGATGCTGGTGATGCTAAGTCTGTTTGTGCAACAAAGGAGTTGAAGTTCTACAAAGACAATGTTGACCCGGCCGATATGACTCCTCTGAAAAAGCCAACCACAGAGGATGACCATTTGGTGGAGTTTAAGTCGGTAGATGACACTAAGAAATAGGAAAGCGCGCTCATCGAGTTAATCCATGAGAACTAGTACATCTTTGCATGGAAGCCTTTAGACATGCCAGATGTACCGAGGGAACTCGCTGAGCACACTCTTAATGTTGATCCAAAGTTTAAACTGGTCAAGCAATTCCTTCGTCGTTTTAATGAAGAGAGTTGCAAGGCCATTGGTGAAGAAGTGGCGTGGCTCTTGGCGGATGGGTTCATCATTGAAGTTTTTCACCCTGAATGGTTGGCTAACCGGGTTTAGGTACTTAAGAAAAACGGCAATTGGCGCATGTGCATGGATTACACAGATCTTAATAAGGCATGTTCGGCTGACCCTTTTGCTCTCCCTCGTATTGATTAGATCATTGATGCTATGGCGGGTTGTGAGCGTTTGAGATTTCTGGATGCTTATTCTGGTTATCATCAGATCAAGATGGCAGTTAAGGACCAGGAGAAGATATCTTTCATCACTATTTGGAGCCTTATGCTATGTGTCTATGCCTTTTGGGCTCAAGAGTGCCCAGGCGACTTATCAGCAGTGCGTCCTGTATTGTCTTCATGACCAGATTGGATGCAATGTTCATGCTTATGTGGATGATATTGTTGTTAAATCCAAAAAGAAGGAGACCTTGATAGATGATCTGAAAGAGACCTTTGAAAATCTCTGGATCTACAATATGATGCTTAACCTGGCCAAGTGTGTCATTGGTGTGCCAGCAGGAAAGCTCTTGGGTTTTTTGGTTTCTGAAAGAGGCATTGAAGCTAACCCAGAGAAAATCAAGGCTATCACTTCTTTGGCTAAGCCGGCGTGTATTAATGACGTTCAACGTCTGGCGGGTCGTATTGCGGCCTTAAGCCGGTTTATAAGCCATTTGGGCGAAAAGGCTATCCCTTTGTATCAGATGATGAAGAAAACAGATCACTTTGTCTGGAGTGATGCTACCAATGAGGCGTTTGAGGTGTTCAAAAAGCAGTTGGTTGAACCGCCGATCCTTGCAGCTCCAATTGATAAGGAGCCCTTGCTGTTATATGTCGCTGCTAATAGCAGAGCCATCAGTGTAGTGGTTGTTGTGGAAAGGAAAGAATCAGGCAGGGAACATCTGGTTCAGCGGCCGGTTTATTATGTCAATGAGGTACTCATTGAATCTAAACAGAGATACCCACATTGGCAGAAGCTGGTTTATGGCATGTTCATGGCTAGCCGTTAGTTGAAACAATATTTCCTTGCGCATCCCATCACTATTGTTACTTCTGCTCCTTTAGGGGATATTATTCAAAATAGAGAATCCACATGTCAGGTGGCCAAGTGGGCTATTGAGCTTGGACCCCATGGTTTGAAATACGTGCCTCGGACAGCTATCAAATCTCAAGCACTTGTGGATTTCATCAATGATTGGACAGAGCTATAGATACCTGAGGATAAGGCGGATAACACATATTGGACAATTCATTTTGACTGGTCTAGAAAATTGGAAGGCTCGGGGGTTGGAGTTATTTTGACTTCCCCATGACGTGATAAATTTTCTTATGTTCTAAGGTTGATGTTCCCTTGTACTAACAGTGCAGTTGAGTATGAGGCCTTGCTCCATGGTCTTCGGATGGCTAAAGAGATGAACCTGAGCCGGGTGAGGTGCTTTGGTGACTCTGATTTGGTGGCTCAGCAAGTTTCAGGCACTCTGGATTCCAAGGACCCACTCATGGTGGCTTATCGCCGAGAGGTTGATGTTATTGTTGGTCATTTCAAAGGTTATCAAGTGGAGCATGTTCACCACAGGAAAAATGAGGCGGCTGATGCTTTAAGCTGGATGGGTCCCAGTGTAAGCCGGTACCACCTAATATTTTCCTTGATATTTTTTATAACCCTTCGGTGAAATTGCCCATGGAGGAAGATCTTGATGTTCCTGAACCGGAGGCACAATTGGTGGTGGATCTTCATGTTATTCCTGATTGGACAGTTCCATATTTGGCTTATATGACCCGGGGTGAGTTACCTAAAGATGAAACTTTAGCCAGGTAGATAACCTGGCGGTGTAAGTGAATGACTACTTGTCGGCGTCCTGGGAACGGGGGTACCCAGACTTGCCTGGCTGCGGCCCACGGCGTAGCTCTACCGGCGGCCCGGTATGGCCCATCTTCATCAGCAACCACTCAAGACCCTCTCGAGGGGCCAAGCCTCGTGAGGCGGACGACACAAGGCCTCTTCAGGGGCAACCTCACTAGGCTGGCTCCCGAGAAGTGGAAATATCAAGGCGGGGGGCACCTCGCGAGGTTTGCGTGACGTGAGCCATGACGACCGAAGCTAGGAGGGTACCAGCGGGCGCAGAATGCCAGTTTCCTCTTTGGTGCTAAAGAAGCAGGGGCAGGAAAGGAGTCCCGAGGCATCCGGAAAAGGTTTCCATATCGGTGCAACAAGACCAAGATCAGTAGGATGGAGGTCACCGCGGAGCCCACAACCGCGTGACCAACAGAGCCTTTGGCAGGCAATGACCAGCTTATGTCATGATAACTTGTACTAGTTGTCTCCCTTCAAAATTGGGCGTTGTGGGATCCCTTCCCGGCTAAAATTTGGGAAGAGGACTAGGGCCTCTATAAATAGGGCTAGCCACCACCATAGCGAGGGACGGATCATTCGGACCATCCTCAAACACACCAGATCATCGAGCTCAAGAACACATCTCTTGAGGTGGCTGTTCATCCACTGTACTAATTCATCCTCAAGCTACGAGGCAATCCACCACACCGCACTGGAGTAGGGTATTACAACACAACGGTGGACCGAACCAGTATAAACCCTCGTGTCTCTTGTTCCTTGGGTTCGGTGAGCTAGGCCTTGAGATCGTTGCGAGAGTAAGCTAAGAAGAGAGAGATCTTTGTGCGCACCCCAGAGTTCGAACCTCAAGGGTTTGCCGAAACCCCGAATCTGAAATTTGGTGCGCCAGGTAGGGGTGCGCCGAAGCTTCGCTCCTCCACTAGCTTCACCCCCCGTTCGGCCCCTCATGGCCGGTGTCGCTCCTCCGACTGGACTAACGGACACCCGCGAAGGCGCCATGGGGCTCAGGACCCTCACCCCGCCTTATGGCGGGTGCGGTGGCCGCACAAGTTCAGGCCGGAGATGCCACCCCGTTATGACGGCGCGGTGGATCCGTCGACCTTCCTGCTGGCGTACGAGGAGGCCATTCTAGAGGATGGAGGCGAAGACAAGGTCATGGCCAACTGGTTCCCCATGGCCCTTGCTGGCGCGCCATGCGCCTAGCTGCTCAACCTGCCAGGATCCTCTGTGGCTTCTTGGGAGGAGCTGTGCGGCCTTTTCATCAAGCGTTTCGCGGCACCGGAGCCTGTCGCCGTCACGGCCCTCCTCGGCGGCTCGCAGGCACCACCTCGGACCGCCATGTCAAACAGTTCTTTCGCCAGATCGGTGCCACCTCTGTGCAGCAGGGAGCCCCTCTAGGATGAGAGGCGCCAAAGGCCGACCAAACCTTCGACTCAGGGGACCACCCCACTACCATTGCTGGCTCGGGCGCACTCCAAATGCTCTGCACACCCACCATCTACAACATCGCCATGAACAAGACCGTCATCGACGGCGGAGCTGGCCTCAATGTGCTCTCCGTGGAAGCTTTCGGCTTGCTTCATGTGCCGCACGGCCGGCTCCGCCCACCAAGCCTTTCTCTGGAGTCGGTAGCGGATCCGCAAGCCCCCTGGGGCAAATACACCTCCCGGTCACCTTCGGTACCCGAGACAACTATCGCACCGAGCTGATCGACTTCGACATCGCCCGCATCAGCCTCCCATACAACGCCATCCTCGGGTACCCTGCCCTGGCTCAGTTCATGGCGGCGACATATCCGGCCTACAACCTCATGAAGATTCCGGACAGTAGTGGCGTCCTCACCGTGGCTGGAGATACCAAGGAGGCTCTGACGGCCCTCATGCTCGCTTTCAGGGCCGCCGCAGCAGCACGCCCGACCGACGAAGCCGCCCCGGGGGCTAAGGGGGGCACGCCGGCAAAGAAGAAGCAGTTGTGCACTCAGGATTAGGCCAAAATGAAGCAAGTGTTGGTCGAGGAGGACGGGTCCTCGGGAGCCACCTTCACCATAGGTGCCAACCTTGACCCGAATCAAGAGGAGGCATTGGTGAAGTTCCTGCGCGCGAACAAGGAGGAATTCGCCTGGGATCCCAAACAGCTAGTAGGGGTCACTAGGGGGGTAATCAAACATCACTTAAGGGTGTGCCCCAATGTACCTGGAGGAGACTTTCACCAGCCTGCGCCAGGTGGACCTCCAGCTCAACTCGGAGAAGTGTGTGTTTTGTGTCCCCTTTGGCAAGCTACTAGGCTTCCTCATGTCATACAGGGGGATCGTGGCCATCCCAGAGAAGGTCAAGGAGATAGAAGACATGAGCTCGCCACAAACTCTCAAGGAAATGTAGAAGCTCGCGGGCTATGTGAACTCACTGGGGCGCTTCATCTCCATGTTGGGGGAGCGTGCCCTACCGTTCTTCAAGCTGCTGAAGAAGAAGGTGTAACACCCCGGATGTAATTTACCTTATATGTATCCCAACTATTGTCGTTTCCGGCGCTAAGTTATTTTATTTTCCTCGGGTTTGGGTTTTTGTCTTTGTGCGTTGTTGCCTTTGTCATGCATCTCATATCATGTCATCATGTGCATTGCATTTGCATACGTGTTCATCTCACGCATCCGAGCTTTTTCCCCGTTGTCCGTTTTGCATTCCGGCGCTCCTATCTCCTCCGGTGCCCCTTTCTACCTCTTTTCGTGTGTGGGGGTTAAATATTTCCGGATTGGACCAAGACTTGCCAAGCGGCCTTGGTTTACTACCGGTAGACCGCCTGTCAAGTTTTGTTCCATTTGGACTTCGTTTGATACTCCAACGGTTAACCGAGGGACCGAAAAGGCCCCGTGTGTGTTGCAGCCCAACACCCTTCCAATTTGGCCCAAAACCCACCTAAACCCCTCCTATCGTCTAGAGCGTTCGATCACGATCGCGTGGCCGAAAACCACACTCCATGTGGATCCTCTCCCGAAATTCCCGGATCTCTTCCAACCCCAAACCCTACAATTCTACCCGCCGCCACCGGACATGTCCGTCTCCTAGCGGACGAAATCCCGCCGCCGCACCCGGCCTGTCAGAGCGCGACACGTGTCCCGGCCGATCTCCTCTCGTCGCCGGCCCGCCGAAGCCCGGGGCGGGCCCTCTTCGCCCCCGCAACCGGGCCCCACCTCCTCTTCCCCAGCGCCACCCGAGCCCCCGAGGCCCATCCGCGCGCGCCGCCGCCCGTCTTCGTCCGTCGTCCCCGCCGCCAAGTCCCTCGCCGCGCCGCCGCAAGGACCTCGCCGCCGGTCGCCTCTGCTCCACCACCGGTCGCCGCCGCCGCCTCGACCTCGCCGCCTCCTCGTCCGGCCGCCGCCGCCTCGACGCGCCGCGCCGCCACACGCGCCGCCCTCCGAGGCCCAAAGTCCGGCGAGCCCACTCCGGCATCCTCCTCATTTCTGTTCCGGCGAAAGCTCCAGCGAGCACTGTTCTGGCAAACCTCGATCCGCGTGCCTCGGATCCAGATCTGGACGAACCCTAGATGGTTGACTTTTGTCCCAGTTTGCATTATTTTTTTAGCATATTTCATCATGCCATAACTCCGCATCCGTAGCTCCGATTTGCGTGTGTAGCATATCAAAATGTTCATCTCAGAGAGTACATCATTTCATCTCACTGCATAATTTTCATTTGGGCTCCTTTTGATGCCCGAAATGCTGTTGGAAAAGGGCTATATGATAAAATTGCCAGATCTGTTTCATCAAATAGCTATTTGTTTTTTTGCCATGTTTAATGTGTGCATGATATGCTCCTGAGCTCTACATGAGTTTTGTTATATGCCATGCCATCTTTACAGAGGTTCTTACCATGTATTTTTGTGATATGTGTGGTGACTAGCACAAGCTTGCAAAGTACTGCAATCGGTAATGCTGATTTAAGGGACTTAGAATTTCACTAAGTCCTTGTCCTGATTTTTGTCGGTATGGCATATGTTCATGTTGTTTCCTAGTGATCCGTGCCTCTTTTGAGGATGATCAGTAAGGATGATTTGTTAAAATTGTGGTGCTCTAGCCATCCATGTCTTTGTTTGCATTTATTGAGCACCCTAGCTTGAGTCAATCGAGCTCTACTTTTGCTATATCGTGATTCCCGACAGATTGTTAACTTGTTAGCGATTTTGCCGAGGACGTTGTTATTGATCCGTGCATGCTATGTTGTTGTTCTTTCCATTTCTAGCTTCTATGATATGTATTCTTGATGGTGTATGCTTAGTTTGTCATGCCGTACTCTGTAGTGAGTGCATCGAGCTCGTGAACATGACTACTCGTTAACAGATTTGCATGCTCCAGTTTTTCACTAAGTCTATAATCTGATTATGTTTTTGCCATGTTCACATGCTTGCAATTGTATTTTCTGATCCCTTTTGGCTCAAGGTCACTAAGGGACTTTTGCTAAGTGCTTTGAGTAGCTTTATTTCATGCCTTTCTTTGACATGTTAAGTTCCTGTAGCATATAGTTTTCATGCTCTAAAGTGTGCTACCTGATGTTAAATTCCAGACTTGTGTTAATTTCACTTAAGTCTGAAACCTGTTATCATTTGCACTTTTTCCATGCTTGTTTGAACCTGTTAATGGATGAATTGGCCGTAGCTCAGTGTTCATATTTTGTCAAGCATCATGAGTGGATCCCTTCCATTTTTTTGTTGTCATGTTTGAGTGATGTAGCATATTTATCTTGATGCATTTAGATGGCTACTTGCTGTTTATCGCAGACCGGTGTCATATTTGTTTTGCTTGCCATTTCCAAACCGTGCATCTGATTCCGGTGATCTTTATATCGATTTCAACCGAAATAACCTCACCTTACCAGTGGGACTCTTGGATTTCCATGTTGAGGCCAGGTTCAATAATTCCTTGTCAAATCTTGCATATGCATCACATATTGCATCCCGCATAGCATACCATGTTTGCATCATGTTGTTCGAGCATTGCACGTGGTTGATTGTGTTCCTTTTGCTTGTTTGTATTGTTTGGGTAGAGCCGGGAGACGAGTTCGCTAACGAGGAGCCTGTTGAGTTTGCTTACGAGGATCAAGTCAACTCTGACAACTTTGGAGGCAAGATGATCATACCCTCGAAATCACTTCTATCTTTGCTTGGTAGATACTCGCTCTTTTGCTATGCCTATGCTATGATGCCTACCACTTGCTTATCATGCCTCCCATATTGCCATGTCAAACCCCTAACCCACCATTTCATAGCAAACCGTTGATTGGCTATGCTACCGCTTTGCTCAGCCCCTCTTATAGCGTTGCTAGTTGCAGGTGAAGATTGGAGATCGTTCCCTGTTGCAACATTGTTTATTGTTGGGATATCACCATATTATCTTGTTATCTTAATGCATCTATATACTTGGTAAAGGGTGGAAGGCTCGGCCTTTTTCCTAGTGTTTTGTTCCACTCTTGCCGCCCTAGTTTTCGTCATATCGGTGTTATGTTCCCGGATTTTGCGTTCCTTACGCGGTTGGGTGATAATGGGAACCCCTTGACAGTTCGCCTTGAATAAAACTCCTCCAGCAATGCCCAACCTTGGTTTTACCATTTGCCACCTAGCCTCTTTTTTCCTTGGGTTTCCGGAGCCCGAGGGTCATCTTTATTTAAACCCCCCTGGGCTAGTGCTCCTCTGAGTGTTGGTCCGACCGAGTAGACTGCGGGGCCACCTCGGGGCAACTTGAGGGTTGGTTCTACTCGTAGGATGTCTCATCTGACTGTGCCCTGAGAACGAGATATGTGCAGCTCCTATCGGGATTTGTCGGCACATTCGGGCGGTGTTGTTGGACTTGTTTTACCATTGTCGAGGATGTCTTGTAGAACCAGGATGCCGAGTCTGATCGGAATGTCTCGGGAGAAGGAATATCCTTCATTGACTGTGAGAGCTTGTGATGGGCTAAGTTGGGACTCCCCTGCAGGGATTTGAACTTTCGAAAGCCGTGCCCGCGGTTATGGGCAGATGGGAATTTGTTAATGTCCGGTTGTAGATAACATGAAACTTAACTTAATTAAAATGAATCAACCGCGTGTGTTACCGTGATTGTCTCTTCTCGGCGGAGTCTGGGAAGTGAACATGTTGTTGGAGTAATGCTTGACGTAGGTTGTTCTAGGATCACTTCTTGATCATAGTTCTTCGTTCGTGCTTTGCCTTCTCTTCTCCCTCTCTCTTTTGTGAACAGGATAGCCACCATATATGCTAGTCGCTTGCTGCAGCACCACATATTACCTTGTCTTACCTATAAGCTTAAATAGTCTTGATCGCGAGGGTGCGAGATTGCTGAGTCCCCGTGACACACAGTTTACCTCCAAAACCAGATGCAGGGACCGATGATTCTGTTCCAGATGAAAGTGGGAGTTCAGCGAAGACTCTTGCCGTTACTATGTGACTTTCCCTGATGATCAGTAGTGGTGCCCAGTTGGGGGTGACCGGGGACCATGTCGCTTGTTGGGGTTGATCTTTTATTTTGTTACCGTAGTCGGACCATGAGTGTATTGGATGATTGTAATGTTATTCATGTATTTGTGTGACGTGGCGAGTGTAAGCCAACTATGCACCTTTTTTCCCCTATTATCTTTTTACATGGGTTGTTGTGAAGATTACCTGACTTGCGACATTGCTTTCAATGCGGTTATGCCTCTAAGTCGTGCTTCGACACGTAGGAGATATAGCCGCAATGAGGGTGTTACAAGTTGGTATCAGAGCCTTCCCTGACCTTAGGAGCCCCCCTTGCTTGATCGAATAGCTGGCGTTGTTGAGTCTAGAAAAATGTTTTGAGTCATTTAGGATTATATATATCAGAGAGTTTAGGAATTCTTTTTACTCCCCAGTCCCTTCATCGCTATTGTAAGGCATCCTGACGTGGAGTTTTGACTCTTCTCTTCTCAAATTTCACTAATTTTTTTTAATATCACGCGGGTATCTTGGAATCGTTCCGATCGATTTCTGACGAGAACATTGTTCTTGGTGCCTCCGGTCATTTAGGGGTTGTGGCAGTGTCCCGGGGAGTTGAGCTCCGAGGTGTTGTCGTCACAATTTTATCGTTGCAGTTCTGGAATACCTGAGTTTAGGTTCGCCGACATCGAAAATCTCTTTTATGCAGCTGTTGGTGAGATAACCTCGACGCCACCCAGTACTGGGGCGGGAGTTCGGGAGTATTGCCATAACTTGTATAACGGATGCTTTTCGAAGGTTGAGGTAGACGATTTCCGAAGTTTTTCTCGGTTATGTGTTGAAGGATGGATACAGCTGGATGTAGGATTTGCTAGATTTGGGTGAGATATTATGCTTCCCCTGTATCCCCAACACCTGATTGCATAACCGGAAAGGTTCGGGAGTTTCATAGGTGGGAATTCTTGTACCTCTAGTTCTTCTTCCACGGATATTTGGTTTGAGATTGGGTGATCCTTACCGAGTATTCGTTCTTGTTCCGTACCTTGTTGTTTTTCTTCTACCTCAATTCTAAGTGGCTTCTCAATTTATGGATATGTGACCATTTCAATTGGAATGCATTCGTTCATTTTGTTCGGATGTGAAGACTATATGTTGCAATTTCAACCCGTTTGATTCAGCTTCAATATTTGTCTGTCAATGTGCTAATGGATGTCAACCTCTTCAGGATGGCTCCTCCAACGCGCACGACTCCGAATCCTGATCCGCCACCACCACCTCCACCTCCGGAGGCATGGCAAGCTGTGATGGCCGCTACCAATGCAAACACGCAGCTGATCATGCAACTTCTTCAAGAGCGCAACCAAGGGAACCAGGGCCAAGGCAACAATCAGAATCACTTTGCTACACTCAACCAGTTCCTTGCTAACCAGCCAAAGACCTTCAGCAATTGTGTTGAGGCAACAGACGCTGATGATTGGCTCGTGGACATATGCAAGCATTTCGAGTGCAGTAACGTCAGGCCTGAGGACTTTGTCAAGTTCGCTTCCTTCCAACTCAAAGACCAAGCTGCAGAATGGTTTCAGCAGTACAAAGATTCCAGAGGAGGCCGTGTGATTACCTGGGATGAATTCCGTCAAGACTTCAAAGCTCATCATATTCCTCAGAGCGTGGTTGAAAGCAAGCGTGAGGAATTCCGCAACCTGAAGCAAGGCTCTATGTCTGTCTACGAGTACAACAAGATGTTTCAGAAGCTCGCCCGTTTTGCTAAGCAAGACGTCCCTGACGAGAAGAGCATGATATACCAGTTCAGGGGTGGTCTCAGAGAAGAAATCCAGCTAGCTCTCGTTCTCTTTGAGCCCAAGAGGTACGATGAGTTTTACAACATGGCAATGAAGCAAGAGACTGCTCAACTGAAGTGCGATGCTTCCAAGAAGCGAGTCAGAGATGCTACTCCTTCTTCCTCAACTCAAGTGGCTAAGCAGCAGAAGTATTGGCTTCCTCCTCCTCCGTTCCGTCAGCCTTATCAGCAGAAGAGCAAAGGTGGCAGTGGATCTTCCCACCCACCCAACCCTGGCTTTCAGAACAAGACTTCGTCTCAAGCTCCAAGATCGAGTGCTCCGTATCACCGTCCGCTTTCAGAGGTCACGTGCAACAAGTGCCAACAGAAGGGTCACTATGCCAACAAATGCTTCAATCAGAGGCGTCTCCCTCCTCCTCCTCCTATGAGATCGGCAAGCACAGCTGTGGTCAAGCATAACCCCAAGCACGCCAAGGTCAACTTGATGAATGCAGCTCAGGCACAGGACTCATCAGATGTCATCATGGGTAACCTTCCTGTTAACGATGTTCCTGCAAAAGTACTTTTTGACACTGGTGCATCGCATTCTTTCTTGTCATTCCCATTTGCATTGAATCACAATGTTGATACTGAGGTTATGCCCAAAGTCATGCAAGTTGTTTCTCCCGACAAGCTTTTGACTTCTAGTTTGGTTGCTCCCGATGTCTCTATCATGTTGGGCGACTACAAGTTTCTGTCCTCTCTAGTGGTTCTTGGAAACTCGGATATTGATCTTATTCTTGGAATGGATTGGCTTTCTAAGCACAAGGCTCATCTTGATTGTGCAGCCAGGCAGATTCAATTGACTCATTCGTCTAAGGATGTAATTGTCTTTGCCGCTCTTGATGATACCATCCGTCTGTTTTCTCTCAACGAGAAGGGTGAACTAGAAGCCATCTCTCAAATTCCAGTCGTTTGCGAATATCAAGACGTCTTTTCAGAAGAGCTTCCAGGAATGCCTCCGCACCGTCCAGTTGAATTCGTCATCGATCTTGAGCCTGGCACGGAACCGGTTTGCAAACGTCCTTACAAGCTTGGACCTGAAGAATTGAAGGAGCTGAAGAAGCAACTCGATATTCAAGAGCGAATGGGTCTCACCCGACCTAGTTCTTCTCCATGGGGTTGTGGAGTTCTTTTTGTGAAGAAGAAGGATGGAACGAACCGACTTTGTGTTGACTAACGTCCACTGAACAAGAAGACTATAAAGAACAAGTACCCACTTCCCAACATCAACGAGCTTTTTGAACAACTCAAAGGTGTTCAAGTATTCTCCAAGCTTGATCTCCGTATGGGCTATCACCAGATTCGAATCTGTGAGCAAGATATTCCCAAGACGGCTTTCAGAACAAGCTATGGTTCATATGAATACATTGTCATGTCTTTTGGCCTCGTCAACGCTCCGCCGACTTTCTCTTGCATGATGAACTTCATCTTCAACGCCTACACAAATGACTTTGTCTTGGTCTACCTCGATGACATTCTGGTCTTTTCGAAGAACAAGGAAGATCATGCCAAGCACTTGCGTTTGGTGCTCGATAAGCTCAGAGAACATCAGTTCTACGCCAAGTTCTCAAAGTGCGAGTTTTGGCTCGATGAGGTTCTCTATCTTGGACATATCATCTCTGCCAAGGGCATAGCGGTGAATCCTGAGAAGGTGTCTGCAATTGTGAATTGGGAACCACCTCAGAACGTGAAGCAACTCCGCAGCTTCCTTGGTCTCGCAAGCTATTGTCGAAGGTTCGTTGAGAACTTTTCAAAGATCGCGAAGCCTCTTTCAAACCTTCTCCAGAAGCACGTCAAGTACGTTTGGTCTCCGGAATGTGACATCGCTTTCAACACCTTGAAAGAGAAATTAGTCACTGCTCCAGTTCTGACTCCTCCTGATGAATCCAAACCGTTCGAGGTCTTCTGCGATGCCTCTCTTCAAGGTCTTGGTGCAGTGTTGATGCAAGAGAAGAAAGTTGTGGCTTATACCTCTCGCCAGTTGAAGCCCAACGAGAAGAACTACCCCACTCATGACCTCGAGTTGGCGGCAGTTATGCATGCTCTCTTGACTTGGAGACATCTCTTATTCGAAAGAAAAGTGGACATCTTCACTGACCACAAGAGTCTCAAGTACATCTTCACTCAGCCTAATCTCAACCTCAGGAAGACTTGTTGGGTCAAAATGATTCAAGAGTATAATCCAAGTATCGAATATACTCCAGGCAAGGCCAATGTGATTGCTGACGCATTGAGCAGGAAGGCTTACTGCAACAGTCTGATTCTCAAGCCTTACCAACCCGAGCTTTGTGAAGCTTTCCGCAAACTCAATCTGCAAGTTGTTCCTCAAGGTTTCCTCTCCAACCTTCAAGTTTCTCCTACTTTGGAAGATCAGATTCGCGAGGCTCAACTTCTTGATGCTATGGTGAAGAAGGTGAAGATTGGGATTGCCAAGAGTCAACCCAAGTACAAGTGCTATCGCCTTGATGACAAGGATACTCTCTTCTTCGAGGATCGCATTGTTGTGCCTAAAGGTGACCTTCGTAAAGTCATTATGAACAAGGCTCACAATTCACTCCTCTCCATCCACACTGGGAGTACGAAGATGTACCAGGACCTGAAGCAGGCTTATTGGTGGACTCGAATGAAGCACGAGATTGCTCAGTTCGTGAATGAATGTGATGTCTGCAGAAGAGTGAAGGCAGAACACCAACGACCAGCTGGTCTCCTCCAACCTCTTGCCATTCCAGAATGGAAGTTTACCCACATTGATATGGACTTCGTGACTGGGTTTCCAAAGTCCAAGCGTGGCAATGATGTTATATTCGTTGTCATCGACAAACTCACTAAAGTGGCTCATTTCCTGCCTATCAAAGAGTCTATCACTGCACCTCAATTGGCGGAGCTGTATACCTCTCGGATTGTCTCTCTGCATGGCATTCCACAGTTGATCTCTTCAGACCGTGGAAGCATCTTTACCTCCAAGTTTTGGGATTCTTTTCAGAAGGCCATGGGCACCAACATCCGCTTCAGCACAGCTTTTCATCCTCAAACTAGCGGTCAAGTCAAGCGTGTCAATAAGATTCTTGAAGATATGCTCAGGGCTTGCGTTATCTCCTTCGGTATGAAGTGGGAAGATTGTCTTCCATATGCCGAATTCTCCTACAACAACAGTTTTCAAGCAAGTTCAGGCAAGGCCCCATTTGAAATTCTCTATGGCAGGAAGTGCCGTACTCCTCTTAACTGGTCAGAGACCGGTGAACGTCAACTTCTCGGAAATGACTTGATCACAGAGGCAGAGGAGATGTGCAAGGTCATTTGTGATAACCTTAAAGCAGTGCAATCACGCTAGAAGAGCTACTATGATAGTAAGCATCTTGATTTTGCTTTCGAGATCGGAGACCATGTGTACCTCCACGTCTCTCCAATGAAAGGTACTCGTCGCTTCGGTATCAAAGGGAAGCTTGCCCCTAGATACGTGAGTCCTTTCGAGATCGTCAGCAAGAGAGGCGATCTCGCCTATCAACTCGAGCTTCCTTCAAACATTGCAAACATGCATGATGTGTTCCATGTCTCTCAGCTCCGCAAGTGCTTCAAGACCCCTGACCGCACCGTCAACTTCGAAGACATTGATCTCCAAGAAGACCTTTCTTATTGTGAGAACCCAGTTGCTATTCTTGAAGAGACTGAACACAAGACTTGCAATAAGTCAATCAAATTCCTCAAAGTCAAGTGGTCACACCATTCCGACCGTGAAGCCACCTGGGAACGCGAGGATCACCTCCGTTTTGAGTACCCGGCGTTTTTCTAGTCCTAGATCTCGGGACGAGAACCTTTCGTAGTGGTGGAGTGTTGTAACACCCCGGATGTAATTTACCTTATATGTATCCCAACTCTTGCCGTTTCCGGCACTAAGTTATTTTATTTTCCTCAGGTTCGGGTTTTTGTTTTCGTGCGTTGTTGCCTTTGTCATGCATCTCATATCATGTCATCATGTGCATTACGTTTGCATACGTGTTCGTCTCACGCATCTGAGCCTTTTCCCCGTTATCCGTCTTGCATTCCGGCGCTCCTATCTCCTCCGGTGCCCCTTTCCACCTCTTTTCGTGTGTGGGGGTTAAACATTTCCGGATTGGACCGAGACTTGCCAAGCAGCCTTGGATTACTACCGGTAGACCGCCTGTCAAGTTTCGTGCCATTAGGACTTCGTTTGATACTCCAACGGTTAACCAAGGGACCGAAAAGGCCTCGTGTGTGTTGCAGCCCAACACCCTTCCAATTTGGCCCAAAACCCACCTAAACCCCTCCTATCGTCTAGAGCGTTCGATCACGATCGCATGGCCGAAAACCGCACTCCATTTGGATCCTCTCCCGAAATTCCCGGATCTCTTCCAACCCCAAACCCTAAAATTCTACCCGCCGCCACCGAACATGTTCGTCTCCTAGCGGACGAAATCCCACCGCCGCACCCGACCTGTCAGAGCATGACACATGTCCCAGCCGTTCTCCTCCCGCTGCCGGCCCGCCGAAGCCCGGGGCGGGCCCTCTCCGCCCCCGCGACCGAGCCTCGCCTCCTCTTCCCCAGCGCCGCCCGAGCCCCCGAGGCCCATCCGCGCGTGCGCCAGCGCCCGTCTTCGTCCGTCATCCCCGCCGCCAAGTCCCTCGCCGCGCCGCCGCAAGGACCTCACCGCCGGTCGCCTCCGCTCCTCCACCGGTCGCCGCTGCCGCCTCGACCTCGCCGCCTCCTCGTCCGGCCGCCGCCTCCTCGACGCACCGCGCCGCCACACGCGCCGCCCTTCGACGCCCCAAGTCCGGCGAGCCCACTCTGGCCTCCTCCTTGTTTCTGTTTCGGCGAAAGCTCTGGCGAGCACTGTTCCGGCGAACCTCGGTCCGCGTGCCACGGATCCATATCTGGACGAACCCTAGATGGTTGACTTTTGTCCCAGTTTGCATTATTTTTTAGCATATTTCGTCATGCCATAACTCCGCATCCGTAGCTCCGATTTGCGCGTGTAGCATATCAAAATGTTCGTCTCAAAGAGTACATCATTTCATATCAATGCATCATTTCCATTTGAGCTCATCTTGATGCCCGAAATGCTATTGGAAGAGGGCTATATAATAAAATTGCCAGATCTGTTTCATCAAATAGCTATTTTTTTGCCATGGTTAATGTGTGCATGATATGCTCCTGAGCTCTACATGAGTTTTGTTATATGCCATGCCATATTTACAGGCGTTCTTACCATGTATTTTTGTGATATGTGTGGTGACTAGCACAAGCTTGCAAAGTAGTGCGATCGGTAATGCTGATTTCAGGGACATAGAATTTCACCAAGTCCTTGTCCTGATTTTTGTCGGTATGCCATATGTTCATGTTGTTTCCTAGTGATCCGTGCCTCTTTTGAGGATGATCAGTAAGGATGATTTGTTAACATTGTGTTGCTCTATCAATCCATGTCTTTGTTTGCATTTATGGAGCACCCTAGCTTGAGTCAATCGAGCTCTACTTTTGCTATTTCGTGATTCCTGGCAGATTGTTGACTTGTTAGCGATTTTGCCGAGGATATTGTTATTGATCCGTGCATGCTATGTTGTTGTTCTTGCCATGTCTAGCTTCTATGATATGTATCCTTGATGGGTGTATGCTTAGTTTGTCATGCTATGCTCTGTAGTGAGTGCATCGAGCTCGTGAACATGCCTACTCGTTAACAGATTTGCATGCTCCAGTTTTTCACTAAGTCTGTAATCTGATTATGTTTTTGCCATGTTCACATGCTTGCAATTGTATTTTCTGATCCCTTTTGGCTCAAGGTCACTAAGGGACTTTTGTTAAGTGCTTTGAGTAGCTTCATTTCATGCCTTGCTTTGCCATGTTAAGTTCCTGTAGCATATAGTTTTAATGCTCTAAAGTGTGCTACCTGATGTTAAATTCTAGACTTGTGTTAATTTCACTAAGTCTGAAACCTGTTATCATTTGCACTTTTGCCATGCTTGTTTGAACCTGTTAATGGATTAATTGGCCATAGCTCAGTGTTCATCTTTTGTCAAGAATCATGAGTGGATCCCTTCCATGTATTTTGTTGTCATGTTTGAGTGCTGTAGCATATTTATCTTGATGCATTTAGATGGCTACTTGCTGTTTATCGCAGATCGGTGTCATATTTGTTTTGCTTGCTATTTCCAAACCATGCATCCGATTCCGGTGATATTTATATCAATTTCAACCGAAATCACCTCACCTTTCCAGTGGCACTCTTGGATTTCCAAGTTGAGGCCAGTGTCAATCATTCCTTGTCAAATCTTGCAAATGCATCCCATATCGCATCCCGCATAGCATACCATGTTTGCATCATGTTGTTCGAGCATTGCACGTGGTTGATTGTGTTCCTTTTGCTTGTTTTCCTCTTGCATATACCATGTTTGATTGTGTTCCTCTTGCATATACCATGTTTGCATCATGTTGTTCCCATATTGCCATGTCAAACCCCTAACCCACCATGTCCTAGCAAACCGTTGATTGGCTATGTTACCGCTTTGCTCAGCCCCTCTTATGGCGTTGCTAGTTGCAGGTGAAGATTGGAGATCGTTCCTTGTTGGAACATTGTTTATTGTTGGGATATCACCATATTATCTTGTTATCTTAATGCATCCATATACTTGGTAAAGGGTGGAAGGCTCGGCCTTTTGTCTAGTGTTTTCTTCCACTCTTGCCGCCCTAGTTTCCGTCATATCGGTGTAATGTTCCCGGATTTTGCGTTCCTTACACGGTTGGGTGATAATGGGAACCCCTTGATAGTTCGCCTTGAATAAAACTCCTCCAGCAATGCCCAACCTTGGTTTTACCATTTGCCACCTAGCCTCTTTTTTCCTTGGGTTTCCGGAGCCTGAGGGTCATCTTTATTTAAAACCGCCCTGGGCCAGTGCTACTGTGAGTGTTGGTCCGACCGAGTAGACTGTAGGGCCACCTCGGGGCAACTTGAGGGTTGGTTTGACTCATAGGATGTCTCATCTGAGTGTGCCCTGAGAACGAGATATGTGCAGCTCCTATCGGGATTTGTTGGCACATTCGGGCGGTGTTGCTGGACTTGTTTTACCATTGTCGAGGATTTCTTGTAGAACCGGGATGCCGAGTCTGATTGGAATGTCTCGGGAGAAGGAATATCCTTGGTTGACCGTGAGAGCTTGTGATGGGCTAAGTTGGGACTCCCCTGCAGGGATTTGAACTTTTGAAAGCCGTGCCCACGGTTATGGGCAGATGGGAATTTGTTAATGTCCGGTTGTAGATAACATGAAACTTAACTTAATTAAAATGAATCAACCGCGTGTGTTACCGTGATGGTCTCTTCTCGGCGGAGTCCGGGAAGTGAACACGGTGTTGGAGTAATGCTTGACGTAGGTTGTTCTAGGATCACTTCTTGATCATAGTTCTTCGTTCGTGCTTTGCCTTCTCTTCTCGCTCTCTCTTTTGCGAACAGGATAGCCACCATATATGCTAGTCGTTTGCTGCAGCTCCACATATTACCTTGCCTTACCTATAAGCTTAAATAGTCTTGATCACGAGGGTGCGAGATTGCTGAGTCCCCGTGACTCACAGTTTACGTCAAAAACCAGATGCAGGGACTGATGATTCTGTTCCAGATGATGCGCTTGAGCTCAAGTGGGAGTTCGACGAAGACTCTCGCCGTTACTATGTGACTTTCCCTGATGATCAGTAGTGGTGCCCAATTGGGGGCGACCGGGGACCATGTCGCTTGTTGGGGTTGATCTTTTATTTTGGTACCGTAGTCGGACCATGAGTGTATTGGATGATTGTAATGTTATCCATGTATTTGTGTGACGTGGCGAGTGTAAGCCAACTATGCACCTTTTTTCCCCTATTATCTTTTACATGGGTTGGTGTGAAGATTACCTTACTTGCGACATTGCTTTCAATGCGGTTATGCCTCTAAGTCGTGCTTCGACACATAGGAGATATAGCCGCATCGAGGGTGTTACAAAAGGGCACGTTCGAGTGGCCACAGAAGCCGACCTGGCATTTCTAGACCTCAAGAGATACTTGACCAACCTTCCGATGATGGTAGTGCCCCGTCCCCTCGAGCCCCTGGTGCTCTACCTGGCCGCCATGCCCCACTCAGCCAGCACTGTGTTGGTGGCTGTCTAGGTGGGGGGCCAGGCCAAGAGCATGTCGTGTAATGCCACACCTTCAACCGGGACAATGCGGCACCGAGATAGCGGCGCCAAAGCCACGACGATGCCCGAGGATGATCAGGCCCCACAAGATGGCATTTTTGGTCCTGCGGAGGCCCCGATGGGTAACCAAGCTCCTGAGGTCCGCCCACCTCAAGAGACGCCACAACCTCCGGAGGCCACAGGCTCCATCGATGCTCCCGCCCTCGTTGAGCACCCGGTATACTTCGTCGGCATGGTGTCACGGGACGCAAGATCACGATAACCCATGCCACAGAAGCTTTTGCTCGGACTCCTGGTGGCCTCACGCAAGTTGTGTCATTACTTGCAAGGCCACCCAATTAAGGTTGTCTCAGCTTACCCACTATAGAGGGTGCTCCGGAGCCCCAATGCTGCAGGAAGAGTTGCTGAGTGGAACATCGAGCTGCAAGCATTTCAGCTGGAGTTCAGCACAACCAGGGTCATCAAGGGAGCCACTGTCAGTGTCAAAACCGGCGGATCTCGGGTAGGGGATCCCGAACTGTGCGTCTAAGGTTGATGGTAATAGGAGACATGGGACACGATGTTTACCCAGGTTCGGGCCCTTTCTATGCAGGTAATACCCTACGTCCTGCTTGATTGATATTGATGAATACAACCATTACAAGAGTTGATCTACCTCGATATCGTAATGGCTATGATAATGAATCTGGCCTATCTGAACTAAGTCGTCCGATCGTAGTCAGTAGCGACCCCCAGGGCGGCGATGCGATCTAGGAGCTCGTTTAAGGCCGAAAGCTCCGCCGGATCCATCTTCTTGGAGTGTTCGGAATCGATACGAAGGGGGTTTTCGATGACCCGAGAGGTCATCGTCGGCTTAATGACCGAACGAGCGGTCATGGTAAAGCCGCCCAGTCGGAGGGTTTGGCCTGGAGCCAGCATTCCTCCGGCGGTGATATTATCCTTGAGAACAAGGCGAGACATCGATCTTGTTGTCGACGGCACAGTGGAATTCTCAATGGAAGCACCAATGTTGGTGGCAAAACCGGCGGATCTTGGGTAGGGGGTCCTGAATTGTGCGTCTAAGGTCCATGGTAACAGGGGACATGATGTTTACCCAGGTTCGGGCCCTCTCTATGGAGGTAATGCCCTATGTCTTGTTTGATTAATATTGATTAATATGCGTATTATAAGAGTTGATCTACCTCGAGATCGTAATGGCTAAACCCTAGAGGTCTAGCTTGTATGTCTATGATAATGAATCTGCCCTATCCTAACTAAGTCCTCCGGTTTATATAGGCACCGGAAGGATCTAGGGTTACACAAGGTCGGTTACAAAGAAGGGAATCTACATATTTAGTCACCAAGCTTTCCTTCAACGCCAAGGAGAGTCCCATCCGGACACGGGTGCAATCTTCGTATCTTCACAGCCCGTCAGTCCGGCCCATGGCCAACAGGCTGGACGCCCGAGGACCCCTTAGTCTAGGACTCCTCAGTAGCCCCCGAACCAGTCTTCAATGATGAGGTGTTCGACATATAGATTATCTTCGGCATTTCAAGGTGGGTTCCTCCATCGACGACCTCTGTGTAGTGTGTTCGGCTTTCCATTTAATGTTGTACTCCTCGGCTTTTGTGCATCAACAACTTCAGTTTCCACATGTGGAGCGAATGCGAGAGGTTGGGGTATTTTTACATACACCACCCCGACCGTATCACCAAGGTGCCTATTTAAAGAGAATAGATCTCAGATCCGTTCCACACCCCTCGAAAAATCCTCAGAGCTTGCTAAGAAAAACCACCCCAACATGGCTAGCGCTCCCGGCTCTTCCTCTTGTCCCCACGGATCCAAGAAGGGTGATTGGGACAGATGTTCCATATCCCATAGTCAGCTTGTGAAGCTACAAACACAGGGCTTTCTTCCCCCCGCGGACCTGGTTCCCGTCCGAGCGGGATTGGCCTCCTTCAAGGCAAAACTCACGCGGAGGATTTCCCCAATCCGTCGGCGAGAGAACGAGTGTGCTTCGTCCCTTTCTTATTAAGAGGTGTTGGATTTCCAATCCATCCCTTCCTACGAGGTCTGCTGGACTATTATGGCCTCCAACTGCAGTGTCTCACCCCGCCTCTATCCTTCATATTGCGGGTTACGTCGCTCTATGCGAGCTATTCCTGGGCTGCGAGGCCCATTTCGATTTATGGAGAATACTGTTCTGCCTCGTCCCTCGTAATCAAGGCGGGTCAATTTTTGAAGTGGGAGGCGCCGACGTGTGGCGCATTGCCAGGACCGGATACCTGTCCGGCATGCCAAAGAAAGCTTCCGAAGAGTGGCCTTCCGAATGGTTCTATATCGACAACGTCGATCAACCTGACCCCGCCCGTATGGGCCTCCCTGAGTTTTCAAGTGGTCCGCTGAAGAAATGCCATAGCTGGCGTCCTCGGAGCCTCGAGGAAGAGGATAGTGCAGAGATCAGCCTACTGTAGGGCAAGATTAAGACGCTTGCCCACTCCGGATTGTCAAAAGTCGAGGTAATGGCGACCTCTATGGTGTGGCGGGTCCAGCCACTCCAATATAGAGGGCTGCCCATGTGGCATTATAACAGGGAAGATGACGCCTCATGCTATGGTCGGAAGGGCCCGAAGACCCCTGCCGCCCTGGCCAAAATACTGGCCGAGCTGTATAAAGGGGAGAAAGAGGAGTTCAGCCGTCTCCAACATCGAGACGGGTTTTCCATGTATAATCCTCCCGGCTGGGTAAGCTTCAGCTCCACTATTTTACTCCAGTCCCTGAATCATTCTTGACAGGCAGTATATTACCTGTTTATAACAGGGATGGCGAAAGGCTGTCGAGGGGATCCATGACCCTGCCCCTCAGCCGGAGGATTGCAACCGAGATCTTGACCCCGGATATGAGGAAGATCCGGACACATTTGTGGAGCTCGAGGATGGTATATTCTATCAGATGAGCTATGACGGCACATATGTACCCATAATCGCCGATTACCCCGGCCTTCTTCCTGCTTCACATGTAAGTAATCTGGAGATACCTTGTCCAAGAGAGTTTTCTCATTCCTCCTTACCCACCGCACTATCCTGTGCTCAAAAGGTGAGGCGCTCTATGCACCATGCTGCCCTGGGGTCATTTCCGAAGAGAACGTCCCCCACACTAGGCAAGCCTTTGAAGAGGAAGGCAAACAAAGATATGGCCGAGCCTTCATCAAAGAGGTATGAATTTGCAAATATGCAACTTGGCAGTTTCAACTGTGAACTTTCCATTTATTCTGTATAAGGAAAAAGGTGTGCCGGACTATATCCTGGGGTCCGACCGGCCATACTTCCCACAGCCAGGATCCAGATCCTACCGTGAAGACGGGGGCTGATGCGGGGGTGACGCCGGACTGTCCTCCAGCCGAGGATTCAGATGACATATCCGTCACCAACTCGGAAGTGGAGAGCGCCATGAATCATCGGCACCGCGGGGCCGTTTTACAAGACCATGACTTTTCATAGGAGGCATTTAACGCCTTTAGCTCGGCTGATGCATATATCCGAGCTGCTCGTGATGGGCTTAACAGAGCCACAAAGCAGCATTTAAAAGAAGTGCAGGTAAGTTTACTTCGTCTGACTATGATAACCATATGCCAGTAGACCGCGAGACTTAAAGTAGTTGGGACAACTGATTTGAGGATCACTGCATGACCAGGTTCTATCGAACAAGAACGACGTGTCAGCACAAGAGCTAGAAAAGTGCCGAACGCAGTTGAACGTAGTGACCGCCAAACTGGAAAAATCCAAAGCGGTGTCCTCCGGTAATATTTCCCTCCATCAAGAAGCAGTTATTGCATAGCGGCCGTATAACACTGCGGCTTTATCTCATAACAGGATCATCGGATCAATTGGAGGAAAAAGAGTCGAAAAGAATGCAGGCCGCAGGTGAGCGGGTTTTGACCCGTGTCAGACAGGAGAAAAATAAACTCCAAGATGCAAACACCCGGCTGGGCGAAGAGCTTAAGGATGTGCGGGCCCAGCTTGCAGACTCCGTGAAGGAGAACAAAAAACTGCGAGGCGGCATATTCAGTATGTGGCCGTATTTACCGTAGAACAGTTTGGAAGTAAAAGTAGTTAATATAGTTGTGATTGCAGGTATATTAACGGGCCGTCCTGAAGAGGAGGTGTCCGGATCATCAAGTGATCTTCTTCAAGGGCTGTCGCAGTGGCACAAGCAAGCTCGGCAGGCAATGCGGAGCGTGGCCAAGGCCTTATGGCCATCCGACTCCCCTCGAGGGAGAATGGAGAAGCTTGTAGAGCTGTTCAAGGGAGCATGGCGGCGTATCCGACAGTGGAAGATATCGTCCTGCCGAGAGGGTGTGCAAGAAGCCTGGGCCATGGTAAAAACACGATATACCAAGTTGGATCCGAATCACATGGCCCGGGTCGGACCACTAGGGTCAAATGGGGAAGAAATTCCCGTTAGTTTATTATATGGCCAAGTAGAGGTGGCTGCTAGATACTCCCAACAGGATTGTAAATTAGACCGCCTGTTGGACGGTATAGAGGAGGAAGTTTTTTAGTCCTAAGTGACTATGTACTTTCCTTTTAGCTGGATAATAAAAATGGTTGTCATCACCGACATCTTTGCTTCAACCTCTGGACCCTATGGTTCGGAGAGCATCCGAATACCCTAATGGTAGAATATACCAGGGTATGCATGGGAACCAGGCATAGGGGTCATAGTTGCTTGAACAAACAATGTGTATCCGGCTAGTTATGTTATATTACCTTATGTAAGAAACATCTTCCAGAGAGAATAGTTCCGTTAAGGGTTCCTTTCCCTGGGTGTGCATGCGTTTAATATGCATGTCTGAACTGAGTAAGTAACTTCTGGGGTTTCTCAATGGAATGAATGCGGGAACATATTTAATTCACCGACTGAATATTCCCTTAAGAATGCTAGATTTCGGCTTCACCCAGTGTACACATCCATATGTCCCGGCAATAACAATCGCAGAGGTGCTCCCTTTATGCCCTAGCCGAACTAACAGGAATGTAGGGCATAAGCACAGGAGCCAACCAACCCAGCTTGGCCAAAACATAAGTCATATCGATGCATATAATGGCGAAGAAAAGGTACACATTGAAAAGCGCATATGTGGTGAGCTTGATACTCAAAAGATAATAGCAAGCTTTTGTACGAGAAGCCCTCAGGTATAATGAACGTACTTATGTGGAGATGTACGCATCAAGGGAGGACGGTTTAGCCGTACCAAAGTCGTATGGCTAAAGAGAAAAACAAAAAAAAATAAAAAATGAAAAGAGAGAGAAAAAATAACATTAATAATAGGAGGATGGAGACAAACACAGAGTTCAGCGCTAGGCATAAAATCATCGCAGTCTGGCCGTGTTCCAGGGGTTCAGCTCTAGGTGATTGTCTGATGCATTACGCAGGCGGTACGCTCCTCCGGTGATGACTTCATCAATGATTAAGGGACCCTCCCACTTGGGCTTGAGTTTGTCCTTTTCTTCTCCAGCAGGCGTAGGACGAATTCGCCAATGTTATAATTCTTGGCCCATACTTCTCTGCTTTGATACCTGCGAGCCTGCTGTTGATAAAATACGGAACGGGCTTTTGCGATGTCGCACTGCTCCTCCAGGACATCTAAGCTGTCCTGCCGATCAAGCTCGGCTTCTCTCTCTCTTCGTACATGCGCACTCGAGGTGAGTCATGAATAATATCGCAGGGTAACACTGCTTCTGCACCGTACACCATGAAGAAAGGTGTATATCCAGTAGTGGGGTTGGGTGTGGTCCGTAGCCCCCAGAGCACAGAGTCAAGTTCCTCCACCTAGTGCTTGTCTGATTCTTTCAAAGATCGCACTAGTCCAGGTTTGATGCCGCTCATAATAGGACCATTAGCCCGTTCGACTTGACCATTTGTCTGCGGGTGATAGACAGAGTCGTAATCGAGCTTAATGCCCAGATTAGCGCACCAGGTTTTCACTTCATCGGCTGTGAAATTAGAGCCATTATCGGTGATTATGCTATGTGGGACACCACAACGGTGTACCATGCTGGATATGAAATCTAATACCGGCCCCGCTTCGGCTGTTTTGACTGGTTTGGCCTCTATTCACTTAGTGAATTTATCCACCATGACCAGCTGATACTTTCTCTTATGGCTTCCTCCTTTAAGGGGTCCAACCATATCGAGTCCCTAGACCGCAAAAGGCTAAGTGATGGGGATTGTTTTTAAGGCAGTGGGGGCATATGGCTTTGGTTGGCGAAGAGTTGGCATCCGACGCAATGTTGGACAAGGTCCTGTGCATCTGCTCGAGCCGTCGGCCAATAAAACCCTGTATGGAAGGCCTTGCTAACAAGGGCCCGAGCTGCGGCATGGTGACCGCCGAGTCCGGCGTGAATCTCGGCCAAGAGCTGCCGCCCCTCTTCCTTGGAGATACATCTTTGAAGAACTCCAGTGGCGCTTTTCTTATAGAGCTCTCCATCATGAACCTTGTAGGCCTTCGAACGTCGGAAGATGCAACGGGCCTCATTCTGGTCCTCATGAAGCTCCTTCTTGTTAAGGTAGGCCAGGAAAGGTTGGGTCCATGGAGTAATGACTGCCGTGATGAGATGCGCCGACGGTGTTATTTTGGTGGCTGAGCCTCCGATGATGTCACTGTTTTTGAAATCTGGGGTTATGTTCGGATCCGGACTAGTCTTGTCGTTTTCCCCCTGCCACACCATGGATGTCTTAAAAAGCCTTTCCAGAAACATATTGGGTGGAATGGGGTCGCGCTTAGCACCGATACGAGCAAGGACGTCCGCCGCCTGATTACTTTCTCGAGCCACATGGTGGAACTCGAGCCCCTCAAACCAGGCCGACATTTTTATGACGGCATTTTGGTAAGCTGCCATATTTGGATCTTTGGCATCGAACTCTCCATTTATTTGAGATATTGCAAAGTTTGAGTCCCCGCACACTTCTATGTGTTGTATGCCCATGGAGACAGCCATCCGAAGACCATGCAATAAGGCCTCGTATTCGGCTGCATTGTTGGAGTCTGTGTATAGTATTTGGAGTACATACTGAACAACGTCTCCAGTTGGTGATGTTAAGACGATGCCCGCCCATCGCCCTGCCAGCATTTTGGAGCCATCGAAATACATAACCCTATTGATATATGTGCCGTACTCTTTAGGGAGTTTGGCCTATGTCCATTCGGCGACGAAGTTAGCCAGTACTTTGGATTTAATAGCTCGACGTGGTTTGTAGGTAATATCAAATGGAAGGAGCTCAATGGCCCATTTGGCAATCCAGCACGTGGCATCGCAGTTGTTTATAATGTCGTTGAGTGGTACTTCAGAAGCCACCGTGATCGAACACTCCCAGAAGTAGTGACGGAGCTTTCGGGATGCCATGAAGACCGCGTATGCTCTCTTTTCATAATGGGGGTACCGAGATTTGCAGGGTGTAAGGGCAATGGATACGTAGTATACTGGCTTTTGAAGAGGGAATTTGTGTCTGTCCTGTTCTGTTCGACGACGAGCACGGTGCTCACCACCTGATGTGTTGCCGATATGTATAACAACATCGGTTCGCCGACATTTGGAGGGGCCAGGATTGGGTTGCTCACAAGAAGGGTTTTTATTTCCTCCAGTCTGGCTGTTGCCGCATCCATCCACTCGAAGTGATCGGTTCACCGTAGAAGGCGATAGAGTGGCAGTGCCTTTTCTCGCAATCTGGAGATAAAGCGGCTTAGAGCTGACATGCAACCCGCGAGCTTTTGGACTTGCTTAAGGTCTGTTGGCATAGCCAATTGTGACAGAGCTTGGATTTTGGCTGGATTTGCTTCAATTCCTCTGTTGGAAACGTTGAAGCCCGGCAGTTTTCCGGTGGTGACGCCGAAAACGCACTTTTCAGGATTGAGCTTAATGTCATACATGCGGAGGTTATCGAATGTGAGACGTAAATCGTCTATTAATGTTTCGACGCGCCTAGTTTTGATGACGATGTCGTCCACATAAGCTTCAACTGTCTTGCCGATCTATTTCTCCAGGCATGTTTGAATCATGCGTTGGTATGTGGCGCCGGCGTTTTTGAGCCCAAAGGGCATAGTGTTGAAGCAGAATTTCCCGTATGGGGTAATGCATGCTGTTGCAGCTTGATCGGACTGCTTCATTTTGATTTGATGGTATTCGGAATATGCATCAAGGAAACTCAGTGAGTCGTGTCCTACGGTAGCATCAATGATTTGATCAATGCGGGGGAGGGGGAAGGGATCCTTCGGGCAAGCCTTATTGAGGTCTTTAAAATCGACGCACAACCGCCAGTATTTGTCCTTCTTTGGTACCATCACCAGGATTGCCAGCCAGTCCGTATGTTCTATTTCTCTGATGAATCCGGCCTCAATTAGCTTGGCTAGCCCCTCCCCCATAGCTTGTCGTTTGGCTTCGGAAAAGCGCCGCAGTGTTTGCTTGACCGGTTTGTATCCCTTTAATATATTTACGCTGTGTTCAGCCAACTCATGTGGGATTCCTCGCATATCAGAAGGGTGCCAGGCGAATATATCCCAATTCTCACGCAGGAACTCTCGTAGCGCGGCGTCAATCGTTGGGTCTAATTGTGCTCCGATGGATGCTGTCTTCTTGGGGTCCGTTGGATGGACTTGGAATTTGACTATTTCTTCTACTTGTTTGAAGGAGGTGGATTTGGGTCGTTTGTCTAGGACCACATCATCCCTGCCCACCAAGGAGCGCAGTGCGGTTAATTCTTCGGCCACGAGGGCTTCGGATAATGCCTCAAGGGCCAAGGATGCGGTTTTATTCTCAGCGTGGAGTGCTATGTCCGGATCACTAGCTAGAGTGATTATACCGTTGGGCCCAGGCATCTTAATATTCATGTATCCATAATGGGGTACCGCTTGGAAGCACGTAAATGCATCTCGCCCTAAGAGGGCGTGATATCCGCTATTGAAAGGGGCCATTTGGAAGCTTATTTCTTCGGATCGATAATTCTCCGGCGTGCCGAATACCACGTCGAGTGTTATTTTTCCCGCACACCGCGCCTCCCGACTCAGAATAATTCTTCGGGAGGTCGTGCTGCTTTCCTCAATCCAGCTCCTATCTATTTCCATTTTGTGGAGTGTATCTTCGTAGATGAGGTTTAGTCCGCTGCCGCCGTCCATGAGGACCTTGGTGAGCTGAAAGCCATCCACGATTGGACCGAGGACCAAGGCGGCTGGTGCTTGGACTGTCCTATATTTTGGTTCGTGACCGCCATTAAAAGATATAGCTATGTCGGTCCAAGGGTTTATCGCTGCTATTTGACAGACTTCGGCGACTCCGCGTAGTGCTCTTTTACGCCCATTGTTTGAGGCGAATGTCTCAAAGACCATCAGTACTTTGGGGTCGTTGTCCTCTAGTGGGGTTTTGTTCTGGGTTATTCTTGGTGAGGATATCCTTGCCGCTCTTGGCCACTTGCCGGAGTATCCAACATGCTCTAAGGCTATGTGTTGGTATATTATCCGGTGTTGCGTGTATTTTGCATGGCCCATTGAGCCATCCTTCCAGAACGGTTCCACGCCCCGGGTGTACCCCTTTTGCCTAAATAAGTGGTTGAGTGGGGACTGATGATTCCCAACGAGTTGTTTGAGTTTTCCAGGCGCTTTCCATTGCACTGTACTTCTGTACGACAGTTGCCAAGTCAGCAAAGTGTAGGATGCGACGGCGGTTGATGGCATTGAGGATTCCTTCGTCCCTGCAATTGTTGCGGAACACTGAGATAGCTTCCTCGTTGCGACAATCTTTAATCTTGTTTTTGACAAGAAGGAATCTGGCCCAGAAGTGGTGGACAGTTTCTTGAGACTGCTATTTTATGCTCATAAGAGCGCTTGTATTTGGGTGGGTGGGTGGATTTAAATCTAAACCTTGTCCCAGTCTTGGATCTAGAGTCTGAAGGTCTTCCGAACTTACCAGATCAGGCTCCCGGATGCCCACTAATTTCTTAGGCCCGTCGTCTGATTATATGTTCGGAGGGCAGGATGCTTCGCCTCGTGAGTAGGTGCCCGGCTCTTTGAGACTGGAGATCCGGACATAGTCCATACTTAATATGGAGGAAGAGTTGTCGACTCACTCCTCGACTATCGCTATGTGGTGGGTGATCGGTCGAGATTTGATTTCTCTGTGAACGGGTTTAAGCCCAATCCGATCATAGTCTGTAGCGACCGCCAGGGCGGCGATGCGATCTAGATGCTCGCTTAAGACCGAAAGCTCCGCCGGATCCATCTGTTTGGAGTGTTCGGAATCAATACGAAGGGGTTTTCGATGACTCGAGAGGTGATCGTCGGCTTAATGACCAAATGAGCGGTCATGGTAAAGCCGCCCAGCCGGAGCGTTTCGCCTGGAGCCAGCATTCCTCTGGCGGCGATATTATCCTTGAGAACAAGGCGAGACATCGATCTTGTTGTCGACGACACAGTGGAACTCTCAATGAAAGCACCAATGTCAGTGTCAAAACCGGCGGATCTCGGGTAGGGGGTCCTGAATTGTGCATCTAAGGTCGATGGTAACAGGAGACAGGGGACAGGATGTTTACCCAGGTTCGGGCCCTCTCTATGGAGGTAATACCCTATGTCATGTTTGATTGATATTGATTAATACAAGTATTATAAGAGTTGATCTACCTCGAGATCGTAATGGCTAAACACTAGAGGTCTAGCTTGTATGTCTATGATAATGAATCTGCCCTATGTGAACTATGTCCTCCAGTTTATATATACACCGAAAGGATCTAGGGTTACACAAGGTCGGTTACAAAGAAGGGAATCTACATATTCAGTCGCCAAGCTTGCCTTCCACGCCATGGAGAGTCCCATCCGGACACGGGTGCAGTCTTCGGTCTTCGTATCTTCACAGCCCATCAGTCCGGCCCATGGCCAATAGGCCGGACGCCCGAGGACCCCTTAGTCGAGGACTCCCTCAGCCGCCCTCCCCGACTTCATGGCAGAATGGACCGACGCTCCAGAGCCCGAAGCAGGCGAGGGTAGATCCCTCTCACCAGGAAGAGAAGCGCCAGATGGCTGGGTCATGTACTTCGATGGCGCTTTCGCACACCAAGGTGCGGGGGCTGGCGTCGTGCTCATCTCGCACACCCAGGACAAACTATACTACGCCGTGCAGCTCTGCTTCCAGCGGGGCGAGAAGGTATCCAACAACATCGCGGAATACAAGGGGCTGATTGTCGGCCTCAAGGCTGCAGCAGCCTTGGGGGTGAAGCGTCTCACCATCAAGGTCGACTCCTGGCTCCTCGTCAACTTCTCCAATAAGGTGTACGAGCCAAGGGACGAGCACATGGAAGTGTACCTCACGAAGGTGCGCAAGACGGAGAAGCAATTCTTGGGCCTGGAACTACAACATGTGCCACCCGACATAAAGAAGGAAGTCGATGAGATCGCCAAGAGAGCATCAAGGCGCCAGCCCCAAGAGCCTGGTGTCTTCTAAGAGCGACTTTTCAAGCCCTCGGCGGCCCCCTCGGCTGCTAAGCCTGCACCGCATCAAGAGGAACTCCCCAGCCGCCAGCCTCAGGAACCTCAGCCTGTGGCCCGACCTCAGGAGCACGCCTGCTCCTCATGCTCGAGCCTCAGGAGGGGTGCCGGACCGAGGAGTTCAGGGCATACCTGGTGCAAGGAACGTTGCCGGAGAAAGAGGAGGACGTGGAACTCGTGGCCCGACAGGCTACGACATATTGGATCTAGGACGGTGAGCTATACAGAAAACGACCAAATGATGTTTCTTTGTGATGCATCTCCAGGAAGCAGGGGAGCGAGCTGCTAGCTGACATACACTGCAGGGACTGCGGGCATCACTCATTGTCGCGCACCCTGGTTGGCAAGGCATTCCGCAGTGGTATCTTCTGGCCCATGGCACTCAACGACGCAACCGAGCTAGTAAAGTCCTGCGAGGCTTGTCAGTTCCATGCCAAGCAAATCCACTAGCCGGCCCAGGGCCTCCAGACTATCCCACTCTTGTGGCCGTTCGCAGTCCGGGGGCTGGATAACCTGGGTCCATTCCCTCGAGCGCCCGGGGGCTACCGCTACCTCTACGTCGCCATCAACAAGTTCACCAAGTGGGCAGAGGTGGAAGCCTCCACACCATCCCAGCCGGGTCGGCAGTTAAGTCCATCAAGGACCTCGTGAGCCGGTTTGGGGTCCCTAACCGCATCATCACCGACAATGCCTCGCAGTTCACTAGCGATCTCTTCAACACATATTGTGCTAACCTTGGAACGCAGGTATGCTACGCCTTAGTGGCACACCCCAGGAGCAATGGCCAAGCCGAGCGCGCCAAAGCAGAGGTCCTGAGAGGCCTCAAGACTAGGAACTTCAAAAAGAGGCTCGACGCCTGCGGTAGGGGCTGGCACGACAAGCTCCAGTCCGTGCTGTGGTCCATCCGCATGACTACCACAGAGCCAATAGGCGAGACCCCATTCTTCCTCATCTACGGAGCCGAAGCACTTCTCCCTCACGAGGTCAAGCATCGCTCTGCGCGGGTGCTAGCAGTTGACGAGGCGCATCAGGACGCCATGCGGGGGATGGACCTCGTGCTGGGGGGGAGCGCAGCCGTCAAGCCTCGCTCCGGGCAGCGAGATACCAGCAGGTGCTACGACGGTACCACTACCGCAACTTTCGCTCTAGGATGCTCGAGGTGGGTGATCTCGTCCAGAGGCGGGTGTTGTCCAGGGAAGGGATGCATAAGATCTCACCCATGTGGGAGGGCCCATTTAGGGTTGCCTGCATCTCCAGGCTGGCGCCATGTGCCTGGAGACGCGGGACGGGATCCCCATCCAGAACACGTGGAACATCCAGCACCTTCAGAAGTTCTACCCATGAAGCAAGGCCCAGTGCCTGTGAAGGTCTCCGCTCATGACACTCTCACGTAATAATGAGTGGGGTTGTACACGCCCCGGAGTCTCCGAAGTGCCGCCCTCAGGCCTCGGGGGCTCCCTCCCACGTCCTAGTGGAAGCACTTAGCTCCGCGCTGGTGAGAAGACTAGACTAGGTTCCAGATACGATTGTTCATTTGCTTTCTCTAGTTGGCTTGCACCCCTTTTAATGGAATTTGAAGTTCTGGAGTTTCTCGATGGCTTAGTTGAATCCACTCTTCTCTCTGATTCTTCCCTCGGTTCTTTGTTTTGTGCCAGGGAGGGCGGCAGTTGCCCAGCATTATCCCTCGCATGCCCCGCGAGGGGACTGGACAGATGTGCGTGCGTCCGCGCCCCCTGGTCTCCGTGAGGCGCCCTCGATTGAGCTTATGATTTGCGCACCCCCCTTTTTTAAGTCTCTGCCCCACGGGTACCACGGCATGGTGCGCTAGGCCATGATCAGCCCATGCATGAGGCCTCGCGCAAGGAGGGATAAGGATTTCCTAATGACTTTTCGTAGCTTTGCGATGTTGCCCGAGATGGCAGCTGGGAAGCCCCACCGGATTCCAGGAGGCGCCCGCCCTCACATGCTGGAAGCTACCCCGGATGTATCAAGCTAAGTTATTCCTCTGCGCCTGCATAAATCACAGATTCCACAACATAACCCGAAAACAATAAACATAGCACAAAGTAGCATAAGCACTATAGTTCATTACACGCCCTCACAGGGCCCCATACTTGTTTTTTGAATACAGGAGGAAAGGAAAGGATAGGCAAAAGCGGCTCCTCCGACGAGGCTCCTCACGAGGACCGGCCCCCAGCCCCTCCAGACTCTGTCGGAGCCCTCCTCGCTCTTCTGTGGGGCGCGGCGATGGGACGACCTGTCACCGTCCTCGAAGCGAGCCCGACGACGTGGCGGCTGGTCGTAGCCACCGCTGCTGGATATTTCACCAGAGGAGGAGCTATAGTTGCCAGACGAGCTGCGTTTGTCGCCGAGGGCGAATTCACCCTCGTCCTCGATACGGCCGTCGCCAAGGCCGAGCACATCGTCACCATCGCTGTCTTCAGGGCAGCACCCGGTGCAGCGACCATCTTTCCCGAACACCCTCACAGAGAGGGTCGCGGCAATGTCGTGCTTGAATTGGAGGGTGCACTGCCTTCTCAGACCGCGTGTGCGGGCAAACGTCTGCCAGTCGCGGGCCAGGGCTATGTTGCCAATGACGGAGACCTCCACTGCGACCCACAAGGCCTTGCTGCAGCAGCCGTTGATCTGCAGCCAGAGGCCGCCAGGACCCATGGCCGGCAGCTCGCCGGCAAAGGAGCGCGGAAGCTAAGGCCAGATGCCGGCCGGGTTCTCCGACCACACGACGAACTCCGGCAGCACCTCTGACGAGTGGAAGTGCAGCCGGGGAGGCCGAGCGACCATAGCGCACCTCCCTTCATGGGCAGGACTGCCGCGTCTCGAGCGGCTGCTGGCGCGTGAAGAGGCGCCGCCGCGAACGCCAAGTACGGTGCCAGACCCCAAGGAAGTTCGCCCGTGCCCATGAGGGACCGCAGCTGATGTTGCATCATGCTTGCGGGGGTGACCACACCCCCTTTTAGGCGGTGGCGAGCCGGGCCCCTCCTAGCGAACCTTCCCCTTCTCTGCGGTCAAGAACCTCTGTGTCAGCGCCATGAGTGTCGCTGCAAGGTGGTGGAGCAAAGTGGAGGAAGAAGCGAGCGAACTGGTGAAGGAGATGTGCGACGGGGGCTACGCCCCTCTCCTCATTTATAGCCAGAGGGAGGCCAACCGCCGGCCTCCACGATCTAAGGTAATGATGGTTTTCTTCTGCATGCAGCAAGGTCTCGGCAAGTCAAGCAGTTGCCGAGGCAGCATGGGGAAGCGGAGACGCCCACATCCTGTCAATCTCCACGCGTCAATCAAGGCCGCAGGCCATTGGGGCCCGTGGCGCTCCGCACTTTCCCTTTGGCTTCGCCTTGTAGCCAAGTCCGAGCGCGCCTTGGGCCCGGGGGCTACTGTAGGCGTCCTTGGAATGGGGGTACCCATACTTGGCTACCTGCGGCCCACGCCATGGCTCTACCAGCAGCCCGGTACGGCCCATCTTCATCGGCAACCACTCAAGACCCTCACAAGGTAGACGACACAGGACCTCTTCCGGGGCAGACTCACTAGGCTGGCTCCCGACGAGCGGAGATATCAAGGCGGGGCGCACCTCGCGAGGTTCGCGTGACGTGAGCCGTGACGACCGAAGCTAGGCGGGAGCTAGCGGGCGCAGAGTGCCAGTTTCTTCTTTGGTGCTAAAGAAGCAGGCGCAGGCGAGGAGTACCAAGGCATCAGGCAAATGTTTCCATATCGGTGCAACAAGACCATGACCAGCAGGACAACATGATGGAGGTCACCGCGGAGCCCACAGCCACATCACCACCAGAGCCTTTGGCAGGCAAAGACCACCTTTTGTCAGGATAACTTGTACTAGTTGTCTCCCTTCAAAATTGGCCATTGTGGGATCCCTTCCCTCCTAACATTTGGTAAGAGGACCAGGGCCTCTATAAATAGGGATAGCCACCACCATAGTGAGGGATGGATCATTCAGACCATCCTAAGACACACCAGCTCATCGAGCTCAAGAACACCTCTCCTTAGGATGCTGTTCATACACTATACTAATTCACCCTCAGCCCACGAGGCAATCCACCACACCACACTGGAGTAGGGTATTACACCACAACGGTGGCCCGAACCATTATAAACCCTCGTGTCTTTTGTTCCTTGGGTTCGGCAAACTAGGCCTTGAGATTGTTGCGAGATTAAGCTAGGAAGAGAGAGATCTTCGTGCGCACCCCAGAGTTCGAACCTCAAGGGTTTGTCGGAACCCCGAATCCGACACTATTGTGAAAGGAGAGTTGCACCGATGCTGTGTCACAAGGGTGTTTCAACATTGTGGTTCTCCTGAGGAGGGCCATGAGATTCTATGAGAGATTCATGAAGGAGATTGTGGCCATCATGCCGGCTCTAAATCTCTAGTGCTAAGGCTTTTCGTCACGGGTTTTATTGGCTGACGGCTCATGCCGATGCAGAGGATTTGGTCAGTAAATGTGATGGTTGTTAGAAATTTTCAAGATGAGCTCATGTGCCGGCTCAAGAATTGAGGATGATTCCAATTACTTGGCCATTCGCAGTCTGGGGGCTGGATATGGTTGGACCTTTTAAAAGATCCTAGTACAAAAAGACTCACCTCTTGGCGGCAGTTGACAAGTTTCAGTTCATCAAAAAGGTCAGCAAGTGTGATGTGGCAACGGCGGTTCAATTCATCAAATAGGTGATTTTCCATGTTGGTTATCCTCACATCATCATCACTGATAATGGCAGTAATCTTTCTAAAGGTGCTATTGAAAGCACAAGTGCTCCCTAGGTGGTTTTGATAATTGATGACAACATATCTCTTGTTGGACTAATGTTTCTATCTAGCATGTTTCAGATAAATTCAACAATGGAGTAGCATGGACTAAAGGTTGTGGGAATTCCTTCAAGATGCTAAGGACAAAGGATTGGCTAAAGCCTCAAGCTCAAGACTCTTCATTTTACATTTTAGTGATCCAAGATCACATTGAGTCCATAGGAAAAGCCAATACTATCAAGGAGGGATGAGGTGTTGCTTAATGAGCCTCTTGCTTCATGTGCTTAATGATATGCTCCAAAATCCTCAACTACTCTCCCACTTCCACATATGACCTAAAACCCAAAGCCAAACTCGGACCTACCGATTCTTCCTATCCGGCGCCACCGAGTTTCACTTGTCATTAGCCACTGCCAAACCCTAGCAATTCGGTTCTACCGATAAGGATCTCGGTCTCACCGAGATGGGATTGCAAACTCTCTGTTACCTATTGCAATATTCTCGGTCCCACCAAGATATGCAATCGGTCCCACCAAGATTGCAATATAAACTCAGTGTTTCCCTTTTGTAACTTTTTGGTCTCACCGAGTTCCACTCGGTCTCACCGAAAGAGCAAATCGGTCCCACCGAGTTTGCCTGACCAACTCTCTGGTTAGCTAATTACCAAATTCGGTCGCACCGAGTTTGTGTAATCGGTCTCACCGAGATTACGTTATGCCCAAACCCTAACCGAATCGGTCCTACCGAGTTGCATGTCAGTCCCACCGAAATTCCTAATGGTCACTAGGTTTACTATTTCAGTCAGACCGAGTTTTCTGATTCGGTCCCACCGAGATTGGTAAATTGTGTGTAACGGTTGGCTTTTGTGTGGAGGCTATATATACCCCTCCACCTCTTTCTCATTAAGTGAGAGAGCCATCAGAACGCACACATCATTCCAACTCATTTGTTCTGAGAGAGAACCACCTACTCATGTGTTGAGATCAAGACATTCCATTCCTACCATATGAATCTTGATCTCTAGCCTTCCTAAGTTGCTTTCCACTCAAATCTTCTTTCCACCAAATCCAAATCCTATGAGAGAGAGTTGAGTGTTGGGGAGACTATCATTTGAAGCACAAGAGCAAGGAGTTCATTACCTACACACCGTTTGTTACTTCTTGGAGAGTGGTGTCTCCTAGATTGGCTAGGTGTCACTTGGGAGCCTCCGACAAGATTGTGGAGTTGAACCAAGGAGTTTGTAAGGGCAAGGAGATCGCCTACTTCGTGAAGATATACCGCTAGTGAGGCAAGTCCTTCGTGGGCGATGGCCATGGTGGGATAGACAAGGTTGCTTCTTCGTGGACCCTTTGTGGGTGGTTGCTTCTTCGTGGACCCTTCGTGGGTGGAGCCCTGTGTGGACTCGCGCAACCGTTGCCCTTGGGTGGAGCCCTGTGTGGACTCGCGCAACCGTTACCCTTCGTGGGTTGAAGTCTCCATCAACGTGGATGTAGGATAGCACCACCTATCCGAACCACGGGAAAAACATCCGTGTCTCCAATTGCGTTTGATCTTTCCAAACCCTTCCCTTACATTCTTGCAAGTTGCATGCTTTACATTCCGCTGCTCATATACTTTTTGCATGCTTGCTTGATATGTATTGTGTGTATTGAAATTGTGCCTAAACTCCACTTAAACCGAAAAAGATTAAAAATTGCCACTTTAGCACTAAGTGTCTAATCACCCCCCTCTAGACACATCTACTTCTAGATCCTACAAGTGGTATCAGAGCCTTGGTCTCCATTGCCTTGGTTTAATCACCATTGGAGGAAGATGGATGTGTCTACTCTAGGGAGTCTTAGACATAGAGTGCCTATTCTTGATGGAAAGTATTTTCATGAGTGGAAAAATGAGATGCTTGTAATCTTCAATCAATATCATTTGAACAAGTATATTGCTAGCCCTTGTGCACCCCATATTGATCCCTTGCATCCTACCCTAGATGAAGATATTGACATGATTCGCAATCTTAGAACTATTGAGCTCATCATTAGAGGATTGCCCAAAGATTTGATTGCTAGTTTGCCTACTCAAAATTGCGCCTATACTATATGGAAATTTCTTGGGGAACGGTTTCCCAATCACTTCTTGAAAACTTTGGATGAAATTCTCCATAAATCTATTGCTTTGAGTAAGATGAACTCTAGTGATCCTAGTTTTGGCAAATGTCTTCTTGAACTTGCAAATCTTAAATATGCTAAAGGAGATGTTGGAATCATTAATGATATCATACTCAAAGCTATAAGAATTCATAAAAGTAACCACTTTGATCATTTATCTAATGAATTACCCTCTCTAGGAAATGATGAGTCACAAGATCATGATGAACATGAATATTATGATGATGATGATAGTGACTCTGATCTTGATAATGCAATGAGACATTTTGGTCTTATGGCAAATCTTCGGGGATATGAATCAGGAGGAAAGGAATGGGTCCTTGATAGTGGATGCACTGATCATATGACCGGAGATGAAGAGATGTTCCGTGAACTTGCTGAAAACAACGGCCCTTGAAAATATGTCACCTTTGGTGATAATTCAAAGGGTAAAGTGGTTGGCCTTGGTAAGGTGGCCATCTCACATGATAGTTCCATTCAAAATGTCATGCTCGTTGAATCTCTTGGCTACAACTTACTTTCAGTATCTAGACTTGCTGATTTCGGTTTGAATGTCCTATTTACTGAGGTAGATTGCCAAGTATTTCATCAAGACAATCATAAAATGGTCTTTACGGGTATGCGTAGAGGTGATCTTTACATTGTCGATTTCTCTAAAAAGGCACAACCTAAAACTTGCTTTGTTGCTAAATCCTCAAAAGGTTGGTTGTGGCATAGACGACTAGGTCACGTTGGCATGAGAAACCTTGACAAGCTTATTAAAGGAACTCATATCCTTGGAGTTAACGATGTCATATTTGATAAGGATAGACTTTGCAGTGCTTGTCAAGCAGGTAAACAGGTTGGAGGAAGACATCCCGTGAAGAACATCATGACCACAAGGAGGCCACTCGAGCTGCTTCACATGGATCTTTTTGGTCCCAACGCCCACAAGAGTCTCGGTGGAAATTCTTTTGGTCTAGTTATAGTTGATGATTTTTCAAGATTTACATGGGTGTTCTTTCTTAATGACAAGTCGCAGGTCCAGAAGATCTTCAGAAACTTCGCTAGGAAGGCCCAAAATCAGTTTGATGTGAAGATCAAGAAGGTTCGGAGTGACAACGGAACGGAGTTCAAGAACGCAAATGTGGACACCTTTCTTGACGAAGAAGGGATTTCACACGAGTTCTCGGCTACGTACACACCTCAACAAAATGCAGTTGTTGAGAGGAAGAACCGGACGCTCATCGAAATGGCAAGAACGATGCTTGATGAATACAAGACGCCAAAGCACTTTTGGGCAGAAGCGGTTGAGACAGCTTGTCACGCAACAAATCGCTTATATCTTCACAAGCTACTTGGCAAGACGGCATACGAGCTCCTCACCGGTAACAAGCCTCAAGTTGGATACTTTCGAGTATTCGGCTCAAAGTGCTACATTCTTGATAAGCATCGTCGTTCAAAATTTGCTCCTAAATCTCATGAAGGTTTTCTACTTGGTTATGGCTCAAACTCTCACACTTACCGTGTCTACAACAATTTCACCCGAAAGGTTGAAGAGACGGTAGATGTGAAGTTTGATGAATCTAATGGCTCGCAAGTAGAGCAATTGCCAATTGATGTAGGAGACAAAGAACCTTCGGAAGCAATTCAAGACTTGTCCATTGGGAAAATTCGTCCAACGGAGGTGAAGGAGAGTACCTCATCCGTCCAAGTGGAAGCTTCTACTTCACAACAAGGTGAACCAAGAATCGACACGGAAGCATCCACAAGTGGGACACACCAAGATGAAGAAAACGAGGAAGTACGTCAAGATGAACATCAACAACCTCCTTCTCCACCACGACAAGAGAATGACGATGTCAACAATGAAGAAGGCCAAGAAGAAGAACAAGATGAAGAAGATGTTCAATGAAGACCCAAGCAAAAGCTCTCACGAGTTCGAGCAAGAATTGCCAAAGATCATCCAGTCGAGCAAATCCTCAATGATATACAAACCGGGAGAATCACTCGCTCAAGAACTCGTTTAGCTAACTTTTGTGAAAACTATTCATTCATCTCTAGCATTGAACCAATGAAGGTTGAAGAAGCATTGGAAGATCCGGATTGGATAAACGCTATGCATGAAGAGCTACATAATTTTGAGAGAAACCAAGTTTGGACATTGGTTGAGAAGCCCGACAACAACCACAACATCATTGGTAGCAAATGGGTGTTTCGCAACAAGCAAGATGAAGATGGACAAGTGGTCCGCAACAAAGCACGTCTCGTTGCCCAAGGATACACACAAGTCGAAGGTATGGACTATGGTGAGACGTATGCTCCTGTTGCTAGACTTGAATCCATTCACATCTTACTTGCCTATGCTAATCACCATAATATCACCTTGTACCAAATGGACATTAAAAGTGCTTTTCTAAATGGAGAAATAGAGGAGGAAGTTTATGTCAAACAACCTCCCAGCTTTGTCAATCCTAAGAAACCAAATCATGTTTACAAACTTCACAAAGCTCTTTATGGTCTTAAACAAGCTCCTAGAGCATGGTATAAATGCTTGACCAAGTTCCTTACTACAAGTGGTTTTGAAATTGGTAAAATTGATTCTACTCTTTTTACTAAATGGGTTAATGGAGAACTATTTGTATGCCAAATTTATGTTGATGACATCATATTTGGTTCAACTAACCCTCTCTTTAGTGAAAAGTTTGGAAAGCTAATGTCAGAGAAGTTTGAGATGTCTATGATGAGTGAACTCAAATTCTTTCTCGGTTTGCAAATCAAGCAAACTAAGGAAGGTACATTTGTCTCTCAAACAAAGTCCACCAAGGACTTATTCAAGAAGTTCAATATGCAAGAATGCAAAGGTATGTCTACACCCATGCCTACTAGTGGACATAATGATTTGACCAAAGATGGTGAACCTGTTGATCAAAAGTTTATCGCTCTATGATTGGTTCATTGTTATACCTATGTGCTTCACGTCCCGATATAATGCTAAGTGTGTGCATGTGTGCACGATATCAAGCTGCTCCTAAAGATTGTCATCTTAAGGCTGTGAAAAGGATAGTGAGATATTTAATCCATACACCAAATTTTGGCATTTGGTATCCTAAGAGGTCTTCCTTTGATCTTGTTGGCTATTTCGACTCGGATTATGCCGGAGACAAGGTTGATAGAAAGTCCACTTCAGGTACTTGTCAATTTCTTGGTAGATCTCTTGTGTCTTGGTCTTCCAAGAAACAAAACTCGGTATCCTTATCCACCGCCGAAGCGGAATACATTGCCGCTGGTTCATGTTGTGCTCAATTACTTTGGATGACCCAAACTCTTAAAGATTATGGGATTTATGTGAAACATGTTCCACTACTTTGTGACAATGAAAGTGCTATCAAAATTGGTCATAATCCTGTACAACATTCTCGAACTAACCATATTGAAGTTCGTCATCATTTCATTCGAGATCATGTTGCTAAGGGTGACATCAATCTTAAGCATGTTCGCACTGATAAGCAATTAGCGGATATATTCACTAAACCGCTTGATGAGAAAGTGTTTTGCAGGCTGAGAGGAGAATTCAACATCATTGATGCTTCTAACTTGGAGTATAAACTCCATGGGATCCATGCAAGACATAAGCTTATGACTAATCCATGATGTATCTCTTATGATAACTATCTTATGTCTTGGATATATTTGCACCTTGCATGTTGTCTAACCCATGTAGGTGCTTGGTTGAATCTAATTCCATGAGATTGCGACTCACTCACATCTTGAGCAATCTCTACATCACCAAGACTCTACACAATGGTGGTTAAAGACAAGGAAGCACGAAACCATTCAAACATATCCTTTGACAAATCTATGTAAGCATGATTGTCATTTTTGGATACACAAGTGCTCTTCCTTGCAAGAACTAACCCATGTAGGTAGATGAACTCAAACTCCAAGTGGTGCTCCCAACTCTTGATGAACTACATCAATCTTGAGCACCCACACAAGTTTAACTACATGAGCAAGAACCACATCACCACCCAAGGTATGTTATTCCATCTTAGATAAGCTTCACTCCAAGACATGAGTCAAAGCAACTCAACAAGATGTGAATACATCAAGAGGCTTAAACGAAAAATGGTGACCCCATTTTGAGCTTAAACGATGAGTATGACCTATGATCAAGTGTGCTCACTTGACTCCTAAGTCAATATACTCTAACATAGGTGACTATGTCACCACCCAATTCTAGATGAAGTTCTCTTGTGTCCTTTTCTGAGTTATTGCATTTGTTCCTTGCATATTTGTTTCCTTCTCTCTCAAACAAAAAAAACTTCATCTAGAAACTTTCACTCTTTTCCCTTTCGTTCTTTTTCTGCATATTTCCGCATCAAATTCCTTGCAAATTTTTCAGCAAATTCATTGCAAATCTTTGTGAGATCTTACTTGACTAGTGAGCTGAGGTGACAAGTGTTTTTATCTATGATGCACTCGGTTTCACCGAATTGCCATTTTCGGTCCAACCGAATCCCTTCGGTACTACCGAAACATGCCACTCGGTGCCACCGATTTCGCAACAGGAAAAACAGTTTGCCACATATTCTATATTTCTTCAGATCCAGCTCCACTCAATGAATCTTGTCCTCTACAAGCATCACAGTTTTATTCCCTGCTTTGTACTGAATCTCAAGGACCAAACCTATACGACGGATTCCATAAAGCCCTTCTTGGAAATTGATGTCAAAGGGGGAGAGAGAGATCACATCAAAGCTTATCATCAGGGAGAGAGAGATCACATCAAAAGAAAGTACTAAGGGGGAGAGAATACTCAAGGATCCCATATATTAAGGGGGAGAAAGAAATCTCCAAGGGGGAGAGAATACTCAAGGATCCCAGATGCTTGATGTTCAAGAGGAGAGATGCCACATGTCTTTTTGGGGGAAAGACATGTTCATATGAACTCATTTGAGTTAAGTTCTATTCATATCTTTCAGCTCTGATTTTCTCTTTCAACTCTAGTGATAAATCAGTCAAATTCATTGGATATCTTTATTCTTGGGGACATGTTGAATTCAATATGGTACCTTGTACTCACTCTCTACATGTCATCCCAGTCTTGGTATTCTTGTGGTTTCTTTTGTTTGCTCTGGCTAGTGGATGTACCTGTGTTATCTAACCTTGTTTGTGCAGGTTCATTCCATCCTAAGCCAACTCAAGACCACAAGGTAAGTATATGCATCAAAATCATGAGTATGAGGAATTCTTGCTTATGTACATACTGTTTGCAAGAAGGACTCATGAGCATGAAGGTATTTTCCTTGATAATCTTTTGCTCTGATGCATATGGCCAAGATGCATGTAACACATTGCCTACTCTATCATGGTTATGCTCTCACATGTCTCTATATTTCATATTTACATGAGTGCATACATGTAGGGGGAGCCTATGCTCGTTACATGTCCTTCCAAAGCTTTACTTGCTGTTCTTTATATCTTTATCTAAAGCTTTGATGTATGTTGCCATCAATTACCAAAAAGGGGGAGATTGAAAGCACAAGTGCTCCCTAGGTGGTTTTGATAATTGATGACAACATATCTCTTGTTGGACTAATGTTTCTATCTAGCATGTTTCAGATAATTCAACAATGGAGTGGCATGGACTAAAGGTTGTGGGAATTCCTTCAAGATGCTAAGGACAAAGGATTGGCTAAATCCTCAAGCTCGAGACTCTTCATTTTACATTTTAGTGATCCAAGATCACATTGAGTCCATAGGAAAGCCAATACTATCAAGGAGGGATGAGGTGTTGCTTAATGAGCCTCTTGCTTCATGTGCTTAATGATATGCTCCAAAATCCTCAACTACTCTCCCACTTCCACATATGACCTAAAACCCAAAGCCAAACTCGGACCTACCGATTCTTCCTATCCGGTGCCACCAAGTTTCACTTGTCATTAGCCACTGCCAAACCCTAGCAATTCGGTTCTACCGATAAGGATCTCGGTCTCACCGAGATGGGATTGCAAACTCTCTGTTACCTATTGCAATATTCTTGGTCCCACCGAGATATGCAATTGGTCCCACCGAGATTGCAATGTAAACTCAGTGTTTCCCTTTTGTAACTTTTCGGTCTCACCGAGTTCCACTCGGTCTCACCGAAAGAGCAAATCGGTCCCACCGAGTTTTCCTGACCAACTCTCTGGTTAGCTAATTACCAAATTCGGTCGCACTGAGTTTGTGTAATCGGTCTCACCGAGATTACGTTATGCCCAAACCCTAACCGAATTGGTCCTACCGAGTTGCATGTCAGTACCACCGAAATTCCTAACGGTCACTAGGTTTACTATTTCGGTCAGACCGAGTTTTCTGATTCGGTCCCACCGAGATTGGTAAATTGTGTGTAACGGTTGGATTTTGTGTGGAGGCTATATATACCCCTCCACCTCTTTCTCATTAAGTGAGAGAGCCATCAGAACGCACACATCGTTCCAACTCATTTGTTCTGAGAGAGAACCACCTACTCATGTGTTGAGATCAAGACATTCCATTCCTACCATATGAATCTTGATCTCTAGCCTTCCTAAGTTGCTTTCCACTCAAATCTTCTTTCCACCAAATCCAAATCCTATGAGAGAGAGTTGAGTGTTGGGGAGACTATCGTTTGAAGCACAAGAGCAAGGAGTTCATTACCTACACACCATTTGTTACTTCTTGGAGAGTGGTGTCTCCTAGATTGGCTAGGTGTCACTTGGGAGCCTCCGACAAGATTGTGGAGTTGAACCAAGGAGTTTGTAAGGGCAAGGAGATCGCCTACTTCGTGAAGATCTACCGCTAGTGAGGCAAGTCCTTCGTGGGCGATGGCCATGGTGGGATAGACATGGTTGCTTCTTCGTGGACCCTTTGTGGGTGGTTGCTTCTTCGTGGACCCTTCGTGGGTGGAGCCCTGTGTGGACTCGCGCAACCGTTGCCCTTGGGTGGAGCCCTGTGTGGACTCGCGCAACCGTTACCCTTCGTGGGTTGAAGTCTCCATCAACGTGGATGTAGGATAGCACCACCTATCCGAACCACGGGAAAAACATCCGTGTCTCCAATTGCGTTTGATCTTTCCAAACCCTTCCCTTACATTCTTGCAAGTTGCATGCTTTACATTCCGCTGCTCATATACTTTTTGCATGCTTGCTTGATATGTATTGTGTGTATTGAAATTGTGCCTAAACTCCACTTAAACCGAAAAAGATTAAAAATTGCCACTTTAGCACTAAGTGTCTAATCACCCCCCTCTAGACACATCTACTTCTAGATCCTACAACTATGAAAGAATTTTGTCAACATGAACATATCCGTCTTGATGTTCCATCTGTGGCCCACCACCAGTCCAATGGTCAAGCTGAAAGAGCCAATCAAGAAATCTTGAGAGGCATAAAGCCCCGGCTTATGGTCTCTTTGGAGAGGATGCCGGGTTGTTGGGTGGAGGAGTTGCCCTTAGTGCTATGGAGTATCAATACTACCCCAACAGATCTATGGGTTACACGCCTTTCTTCACAGTTTACGGAGCAGAGGGGGTTCTCCCTAGTGAAACATGTCACGACTCCCCCCGTGTGGCAGCTTATGTTGAAGCTGATAATGAAAAAGCATGTTATGATTTTGTTGAACTTCTGGATGAGGAGCATGGCCTTGCAGCGATTCGTTCGGCGATTTACCAGCAAGATGTGCATCCTTATCATAGTCGCCGGTTTAAAACCTTGACCTTTCAGGAAGGTGATTTGGTGCTCCAGTTCATCCAGGATCAAACAGACATGCAGAAGTTATCCCCACCTTTGGAAGGGCCCTTTGTGGTCAGCAAAAATCTGAACAATGTGTCATACTACCTTATCGATGTTCGAGACCACAAGCACTCACGCACGTCGATGGAGGAGACCCGTCGGCCATGGAATATTGGTCATATTCGGCCTTATTACACCTGAGCCACTGTCTCTTGTGATATACATACTTTACCAATGTATATATTATAATTAGTATAATAAAGCCGACATCCCTGATAATTTAGGGCCTCTGTCGTTTCATTTCTGCGAATCTGAGTCTTTATTGTCAATTCATAAGATCACTTGGGGGCTTCCTGCTCATTGAGCATAGCTATGACTACCCTCTTGATCCGGCTTGCATGCCTTGTTACAAATAACATGGGATCTTCCTGCTCACTGATCATAGCTATGATTACCATTTTGATCTGGCTTGTACGCCTTGGTGCAAATAACTTCGGGGATTTTTTGCTCACAATTAATAGTTGCCAAAGAGAACTTGTTATAAATGAGTAGTTCAAAGATAGGTAACCTTCCTTGATGGCTTATTAAAGGTCACTTGGGGGCTTCTTATTCAATGAATATAGCTATATTCAGAGACCCTTCTGATCGGCTTGGACGCCAGGTGTATTCATCAAAAATCCTTGTTATACTGCCTTTGTATACCTACCACTCCAACAAGGTAATCCTGGAATGACTCGCCGTACTCTTGATAGTCAATCTTATGAAGACCCTGAACTTGTCATGGTTAAAACGATGATTGGTCATGTGAGGCCCGGCTTACAGGTTTGAAAAGGATTAACTCAGTGGCTGTGCGGCCCTTGAAGAGCACTTGATATTGAGGCCTGGAAGCCTATGAAGGCCTTTGTATTGTTTGATTTTGTTTTTGCTTTGAATATGTTTTTGGTCCATCTTTTGTGACATATTGGTATATGGTTTAAAAATGATTCAGGCCATGTAGCCTCAATCTTTATGACAAATATTTGAGTATATCCAGAGTTTTGATAACCCGGCCTGGCTTTGGACGATAAGTCACCAGTATGTGTTGATTATGCACTTCGTTCGTTGTGCTCTATGTCTTGGGGTTGTTACCCTTGCTACCTGTGGTGTGGTATGCCAGCAGTATGAATAAATAGCACAGGTATGTTATTTACTTGTTCTATGAATATGTGAGGTTTTGATAACCCACCATAGTTATGTATTATCTAGTCACCAACAATTTTATATGGGGCATTATGACCCGCCATGGGTAAACCGCCAGGGCACATGTTATCTGCTTGTGTGCAGGGAATATGTTAAGTATGGTCTACATGATTGATGATATTATAAGCATCAGTGGCAGATCTTCAACATCAGACCGACGGTTCAAAAGTGTTATGCAAATAAACATGCACGACGACATAGCAGATCATTGTTTTCAGCTAGCCTATTAAAAGGCATCATGTGCCTCACAAGAATAAGTGTTTTGAGACAAACGGCATCCAAATGTTGTGGCTGGTAAACTAGCTCAAGTGTCAAGACTCCTGCTCTTAGCGGGTTGAGGCTTCTGGGTCATCTTGTGCTGGTCTTCTCCTTCCTCCGTTGTGTGTAAGTTAGGCGATGACCAATCGATGCCAATCAAAGCTAAGAAAATAGCTTCATCCACTACTACAGGATGCTGCTAATGTGACACTACGATCAGAGACCCTTTGAGGAAACTGTGTATGATGCATTAATCATAGTCGGGGATGTAAAAAAATAGTCAAAAGGTGCAAAACATTTGCGATAGCAGAGCCATCAAACATGGTTCAAATTTTAGTTGCGTGTGCGATTCAGGGCACACAGTTAATCCGTTCGAACAGTTTGCGATGAGGTAGAACAATAGAAACGGGCAGCCATATTAATGTGTGTGCGATATACGACATACAATTCGCTTCGATGACCTGTTTACTATTAGGGAGTGCAACAAAAATGGTTAGCTAGATCAAGGTTTGTGTGATATAGGACATACGGTTCACTCGGACGAACTGTTTCCGATTGGCGAACACAAAAAAAACGGTTCAAGTTAACAAGATGTGTGTGATACATGGCAAACACCCGACTCAGATGACCTATTTGCGATGAGAAATTACAACACAGATGGCTATTAAAGTTAGTTTGTGTGTGATTCTGTGTGTACACAAAACTTTGAAAAATGCAAACTAGTTGCCTGCGGTGGCTAGGAGTGTCGCACACGATGTGTCTAAGAGTACTGATGTGCGATGATTAGTAAGTTACACATACGGCCGCAGGGCTGCTATGCTGATCATGGAGTCCAAGAAGACTATCATCGGAAGGCCGCCAGCTCAGCCTTTTAGCTTATATTTTATTATAATTGTACGCATATGTAGGTCATGAGTGTTCTGGGCCTTGCCGCAGGTGGAATTTTAAATTATCCTTAATATGTAAGACAATTCTTAAGAATTATTAACCGTTGCCATTGTAAATTTTCCTCAACGGCGAGCAGAATGCGCGCAGGGACGCTAGAGCGGAGCGCGCCACGGCCGCCTCAGGCAGGAACCAAAATGCGCTGACGGACATGAGCAAAGCGCGCCGCGGCCACCTCAACAGCGAGCAACCACATGGTCGACCTTCTGCCATCAATAAATTTTGACCTTGTTTCTCGTCACATTGCAGATTACAACGCAATAAGTAATTGCAAATCTGTTCACACCTATCAAACTAATATGTGTTCACACTTAGCACCAGGCTATAAAAACTACCCACTCAAAAATTAATTCACAATTCCTCTCCTCATCACCCACAAAACTGGTATGTCCTGTCAAGTCGCTTCGTCATGACTGGTAGGAGGAGTTTCGGGTGGACATATAACCAAGCAAAAAAGACCAAGGCCGTGGAAGCACTAGAGAGGTCCCACCGCGGAGCCCTCGAACGAGCCCTCACAGGCACGCGAGGGTCTCACAAGCGCATTTGCGGCGTCGGCCATCGTGACGAGCCGACGTTCCTGAAATCCTTCGCCGGCGATGATGACATTCTCGCTGGCATCACTACGTAGCAGGAGCTAGTTGACGGCTTGATGAAGCTGCTAAAGATCAGCAATGCCTCGGTTGACAAGGCGACCGGCCTCATCAAGCAACTCATGCGTGACAATGCGAAGCTCCTCAAGGCGCACGCCAAGAAGGAGGAGGAGGCCGCCGGCTGGAAGATGCTGCATGAGTAGAGTAGTGCCTCGGGGATGACGCTGATAGCGGTCATCGAGGAACTGATGGGTGACTTGAGGAAGCTCCGGATCGAGCGCGAGCAGGAGGTGGAGGAATCCATGGCTGCTTTCAAGCAAAGTCGTGAGGAATTGAAGAAGGAGCTGGAGGATGTAGTCGCCCAGCGATCCATCGACGAATAGAGACAATAGTCACCCAGATCGTTGTCTGCAATTTCCTTCTTCTCTTGCCCCCGTGTCTTCCAGGATTTGCTGCATGTGGCATTTTTAATTATCCAGAATATGTAAGACAATTATTATCCGCGCCATTGTAAATTTGTCGTCGTATTATCCATTGCCATTTTATTTGTGGTCGTATTATACATTGCCCTATGAGGCAATTTAAATTAGGGTGGAATATGAGTTGAAAAGATGAACAAAGCAAATGCTGCCATGGGATCACAAGAAAACACCCTCCGTCCAGGTGCTTTAATTAACACATTAATGGAGAAGTTGTGAGAGAGGAGGGCGGCGGCTGGTGCATGGAGGTCAAGAGCTTGCTTCCCGGTGAGCATGCGCGGCCTTGCTGCTTGCACGTGTCCCGTCGAGCCTGCGAGGTGGACAAGATGCACGCGTCCCGTCGAGCCTGCGCGGCGGATTGCTCGCACGCGTCCCGTTGAGCCTACACGGTGGACTTCTCGCGCTCGTCCCGTCTAATCAAACAGCTGCACGGAGGCCATCGAGTATGGTTAAATTTCGACATGGTTAATATAATACAACCATTTGCGATATTAACGTGTCAGCTTCTTGTTTGAAAAAGGACTCCGTTGGCTACTAATGTGTGCACCTCTTCTCAAACTGGACGATTTTTTACCACGACATATATGTGCCATGTCATGAAAACCATGCCAAGTTTCATGTTTTTTGGGTGAGTTTTTGATTTACTAGGATTTAAAAACCGAGATTCTCAATGTTTCAGGACGACGACAAGTTTGTAATTCATTCCCATTCCTTAAATGAGGCCTAAACATGCAACCAATGACACATGTACGATTTCCACTCATTTTGTTTCAGTGGAGCATGTGCTTGTAGTTCAAATTTGAATTATGGACTACATTAAATGCGTAGAAAACTTAGTAATTAGTAATATATACAATGGCCAAACGAACCCTTAACAGTTTCAAATTTCATCCTGATACTCCTATTATTCTATGTTGCCTATAGAAAATAAAGTTCAAGGCGAGAAGAGGCAGTGATTATTGTTTTGCCCACAAGAGGGGGCATGTTTCCTTACTGGAATAGGAGGGTTGCGATAGACTATGGTTTGTAAGAGGCTTGTAATATAGCTTCGCCCAAATTGGACAATTATATGTAGCATGTAGTGACACCATGCCAAGTTTCATGATTTCTTGGTGAGTTTTGGATTTACAGAGATTTAAAAACCGAGAGTCGCAATGTTTGTGGCCAAGCCAGGATGGTGAGATGGTTGAATTTGTTCCCATTCGTTCCATGGGACCTAAACATGCACCACAAGGAAACATGTACGTTTTTTCTAGTCATTTTGGTGCATTGGAGCATGTATTTGTATTTTGTATTTGAATTATGGACATTAAATGCCCAGAAAACTCCTAATGAATAAAAAAGGTCAAATTAATGCTGAATAATTTCAAAATTCATCGCGAATCTCCCGTTGTTCCATGTCGCGTGTAGAAGAAAATACTACGAGGCTTGAAGAGGGAGCGATTATTGTTTGGCCCACAAGGGGACACGTTTCCCTATCGAAACCACGAGGGTTCTTGCGACAGGCTCCGTTTTGTAAGAGGTTTGTAATAAAGCTTGGCCCAAATTGGCAATGTTTTTACCACAACAAATATGTGCCATGACGTGACATCATGCGACCTTTGATGACTTTCTGGTGAGTTTTGAGTTTATGGGGATTTGAAAACTGAGATTCGAAATGTTTGAGGACGAGCCAGGACACCGGTATGGTTGTAATTCGTTCCCATTCCTAGCATGGGACCTAAACATGCACCCAAGTACACATGTATAATTTTTCTAGCCATTTTGGTGAACTGGAGCATGTATTTGAAGTTCAAACTTGAATTATCGACATTAAATGCCTTGGAAACTCAATAGTGTATAAAAAGGCCAAACAAACCATGAATAAGTTTAAATTTCCACACGGATATCATGTCGTTCCATGTAGCCCGTGGAAGAAAATAGAAGGCGAAAAGAGGTAGTGATTACGTTTCGCCCACAAGGGGAACACGTTTCCTTATCGGAACCACGAGGCTTCTTTGAGAGAAGCTCCAATTTGTAAGAGGTTTGTAATAAAGCTTGGCCCAAATTGGACAATTTTTTTTGCCACGACATATATGTGCCATGACGTGACACCATGCCACCTTTGATGACTTTCTCGTGAGTTTAGGATTTACGGGGACTTAAAAACCGAGATTCCAAATGTTTGAGGACGAACCAGTATGCGGGTACAGTTGTAATTCGTTCCCATTCCTAGCATGGGACCTAAACATGCACCCAAGGACACATGTATAAATTTTCTAGCCATTTTGGTGAACCGGAGCATGTATTTGAAGTTCAGATTTGAATTATCGTCATTAAATGCCTAGGAAACTCAATTGGTGTATAAAAAGGCCAAACGAACCCTGAATTTTAAATTTTAGCACGGATATCCTGTCGTTCCATGTTGCCGTAGAAGAAAATACTAGGCTAAAAGAGGCGGTGATTATGTTTCGCCCACAAGTGGGACACGTTTCCCTATCGGAACCATGAGGCTTCTTTGAGAGAAGCTCTGGTTTGTAAGAGGCTTGTAATAAAACTTGCACCAAAATGGACGAAAAAAATTCCTCGACATATATGTGCCATGTCGTGACACCATGCCAGGTTTCACAATTTTCGGGTTAGTTTTGGATTTACATGGATTTAAAAACCGAGATTCTTCTCATGAAATGTTTTCAAATAGCATACGGTTCACTCACGAAAGTTGTGTGCCTAGCAAACCGTGGCCGATGCCACCCTTCCCTCCCGTGCAGCGCGAGCGATCTGAGTCGTGTGTTCTGATTGGCCAGAAACCAAACCCCACGGATCGTGCGTGTGCACTGTTGGATGCTCCCAGATCGAACGACAACCCTGAGCTGTTTCGACAGCACATGCAGTACATGGGTAAGCCTTGTGCGCATGCGTCATGCTAGCTCATGCTTCCTTCTCTACTAGGTTTTCTAAACAGGCTACCGTTTCTCGCCACTCCTCTCATCGGGTTCCCGCTCTTCTCCCATAGTTTTCCCGCTACCAGTGTCAGTGCTCATTGAAGGCTAGCGGCGACACACCTTCCTTGTAAATATCCCACACAGTTTCTAAAAGCATAAATGTGTGTGATAGGAGGGAGTAGGTCCCATAGGGTGACCAGCGTGAAAAGCCTTAATGGCAAGGAGGCAATTCTTATCAGCAAGGGCCGGCTTCCCTCGTGCCACCCCGTCGTGTCCCTGAGCTTCGCTGTTGTCCGCTACGGTGAGCTAGCCGAGCTCCGAGCACTCGCACGCCCCACGCCGTCTTCTTCAACCTCGCCTTCACCGAACACCGCCGGAGATCGCCTTCTCCGTCACCGCGGCACCAGCTCATCCCCGACCTCGCCGTCTGCTTTTCCGTGACCGCCGTGAGCTCAGCCACCTCCCCATCTTCTCTGTTTGCCTTCTCGAGCATCGCAGCGACCGCACCAAGCTCGGCCGCACCCGCCGCCGCCACCGCATGTCGCCGTCATGGCCCCAGCTACGCTAGCTCGAAACCGAGCATGCCATCGCCTTCACCACACTCGCGGGAGCCTTTAGCACCGCTCCATGCTCCTCGTCGTGCCTCCTAGCGACGAGTTCGAGCTCGTCCGAGCTCCGGCCGCCGCCACGCTCTTCACCGGCATCGTTTCCGGCCACCCCAGCTCCACCTACTGCCACCACTTGACGCGACTCACTCCTAGCTACCCGTAGATAGTCTCCTCAGCCTTTTTGGTCATCGGAGGACAAAACCCGCACCGCCCTGCCGCGTCTGGCCTCGCCAGCGGCTAAACACCGGCGAGTTTGACCCCGCTGACCCAGTTGACCTTGGATGCGCCTAGTTTGACCCCCCAGGGTCACTAACGTGTGGGCCATGCCCCTATTTAGTTTAGTGTTAGATTAGTTAACGCTAATTAATTTAGTTAATGGGTTGACTCACTGACATGTGGGCCCAAAACCTAATTAATCTAGATTAGTGCTAACATAACACTAACTAACTATGTTAGTTAGTTGTTACACTGACATGTGGGTCCTAGCCGTCAGGTTTGACCTGGGCTAGCGCCTTTGACCGGCTGACGTCACCCTAACGCAATGCTGACGCAGTAATTCAATTACTGGATTTATTCTGATACAGGAAATTCTAGAAAATGTTCTAAACTTCAAAAATTCATAGAAATTAATCTGTAACTCCAAATGCAAACATTTATATATGAAAAATGATTAGAAAAATCCAATCTTTCCATGTGTAATGGTTTCATGCATGTCAGAACACTTTAACCTTGTTGTTTAGGTGAACCAAGTTAATGCACTAATATGACTTCATGTCACGAGCTTATATTTGAATCTTTGATTCAAATGGACTCAAACCAACCTGTTTAGAATGCATTAGCCAAAACACAACCATATTGGCATGTCATAGCATGCATCATATTGTTGCATATTTCCATGTGATGATTGTGTTCCGTTGTGTCTTTGTGGTAGGTTCTGCCTTCGAGGATACCTACGAATATCCGACTGAAGGGCGGTACCCTACTACTACTCCATCAGGCAAGGAGCCCCATTGATCATATCGATACAATCCCATGTTCTCGCTCCTGCTCTCGTTTACTGCATCTAAGACAACAATGTTTCAAACTATTGTGTGCTGCGGTAGTTGAACCCTTTTCCTCTGCACGACCTGTCATTGCCACATTAACTAGATGAAACACACGAGCATGCGTAGGAGTTGATTGAGCCATGTCTGTGTTTCCTACCTTGCTATGCCTGCTATGCTTAGAGTTGTGTCAAGTCTGGTTCATCTGGGTGATGGGCTAGAGTGAAATGAATATGTCGGTAATGAGAGTGATGTGTTGAACACGATTTGGTAAAGGTATCGATGAGAGGCCTTGTAGGAGTACATGGTGGGTTGTTTCATTGGAACCGTCCTTAAGCACCGAGATTTGTATGTGCGATTTAAGAACTAGCTACTATCATGCATTGGGCCCGAAACCAATGGACCCTCTCGGCTTCTTAACCACCCTAGTTCTCTGTCCAGGACTTGCAACAAGTTTCTGGTGTTTATAGGATATGAGTTGGCGGTTGTGCGTAGCGCGGACCCTAGGGGTGGGCTATATGCGGTAGATACATTGTGGCACGGTGTACCGAGCCGCCTATTTGGTGTCTCGGGAACCCTGTACACATCGTTCGGGGCCGTATGTGGAAACCTTGGCCAGATTCCCTACGGATGGAACGTGGATAGGCGATAGACCTAGACTAGAGACTTGAGTGTTTAGGTAGGCCGTGGCCGACACCCTCGTTGGGCTTCCGCTTGAATGTTGCCGAGTACATGTCGTGTAAACGACGATAAGTGGTGAGAGCGTGTATGAAGAAGTACACCCCTGCAGGGTTAACATCATGTATTCAAATAGCCGCGTCCACGGTAAAGGACTACTTGGTTGCCTATACAGTTCATAGACAAGTAAATGGATACTCCTAAAAGCCTCAAGACAAGTGTGAGTGCCGTGGATGGCCCTTCCGTAGGATGACGGAGGTGGATCCACGGTAGTGTATTATTGTGGGGAGTAGTGGACTCGTGTGCGCAAAACATTTACAAGTTGCTGTCTAGTAGGATAGCTTAGCCAAGAGTCAAAGCTAGCTTGCTGCAATAACCCCACTATCATTCTTGAGAATGTTAAATGTATAGTAGGATCTGTTGTAAGACTTTCTTAGTAGCTTTGTACTATTGTTTGCTTAATTACTGTTGCAGAAGAGAACACCGCCCCCTCCGACGGGTTTTATGTAGATCTCAACGTTGATGAGTAGCTTGCCACCCAGGTGGTGATCCCGAGCCATGGAGGGCCTTGTAGATAGATAGGCTTCGTCAAGCCTTCTTGCTTTCTAGTTGTCTGTACTCAGACAAGTTTGCTTCTACATGTGCTTGTATCTTTGTATGACTTGAGTGATGGGTCGTGTGACCCCTACCTGTATGAACATATTATGTAAGGCTCTCTAGAGCCTTCTAAGTAAAGTACTTTGAGTTGTAGAGTTTTTTTGTGATGCCATGTTGTATTTACACATATCGAGCATATTGTGGGTATGTTTGAGATGCTTGGTATGTGTGGGATCCGACAATCTAATTGTTTATCCTTGGTAGCCTCTCTTATGGGGAAATGTAGTCTTGTGCTTCCATGAGCCATAGTAGTCCGCTACAGCCCGGTTCACGGGAGTCCTGCTAGCCCAGCACTACTGCTCCGGAACACTTGACTGGCCAGCATGTGATTCACTTCGTTCATGTGGCTGTCCCTTTGGGGAAATGTCACGCGGAGACATCCGGAGTCCTGTTAGCCTGCTATAGCCCGGGTTCCCGGAGTCCTATTAGCCCAGTTGCTACAGCCCAGATTCATACGCTGTTGACCGACATGTTCAATGTTGATTCATGTATGCCTGTCCCCGTAAGTTAGTGCCACTTTGGGTTCACGACTAGTCATGTCGGCCCGGGTTCTTTGTCATATGGATGCTAGCGACACTATCATATACGTGAGCCAAAAGGCGCAAACGGTAACGGGCCATGGTAAGGGGACACCCGTGGGAGTACTGTGCGTGAGGCCGCAAAGTGATATGAGGTGTTACAGGCTAGATCAGTGTGACTTAGAATCGGGGTCGTGACATAGATGTAAAATACATCAGCCGCGTATCTCTGAACTTAACTCTCGAAACTGAATTTAAGTGTCGAAACTACATTTTACTGTCGAAACTGAATTTTGCAGTTGAAACTGAATTTACTATCAAAACTGAATGCACCAGTAGCAGAAAAGCAGTAGTAGCAGCAGCAGCAACGCTCGGAGCAGCAACGCATACGAGATTCGGGGTAGCTAGTCGTGTAGCAGCATCTTGGGTAGCAGCTGCAGGGGCTCGAGCGAGAGCAGGATAGGCTGCTCATGCAGCAGCAGCGCGAGCAAGAGTAGAGCAGTAGCGCAAGCAACAGCAAGAGCGAGAGCAGCAACGCGAGCAAGAGCAAGAGCAGACTAGGTAGGGGACCGAGAGCAAGCGAGAGCCAAAGCAGGAGCAGCTCCTACTGATGTGGACGTCACCGTTGAGGGAGCGACGTCATGCAGGAACTGGCCGGCGACGCCGCCGTAGATGGAGCCGCACCATGTTGGCTCGGGACTGACCGCCGGCAGCACCGTGAGATCAAATTAAGAAGAAAATGTAGCGATTAGTGTAGAACCTCTTTTGTGGTGCCGATTAGGCCTCAACTTCATCCAAGGAATCGGTGATGATGCTGCTCTTCTGCTGGTGCAGGTGAAGATGGCGGTGTGGGAATGGAGGTGGTGCGAAAGACGACGGATCCTCATCCTGTGCGGTGGATGAGGGACGCCGAGGTGTTTCAATGGACGAAGAGGCTCTGGCTGGATGGCGGGCGGAGGAGGGTGTGGGGCTTCGTGGGTTTTTGCAGCCTCGATGTACGAATGGGTGGGCGGATGGGATGGGAGGGGGGAACCACAGCTTAGGGCCCACTTGTCTGAATTGTGGGCTAATTTATGAAAGTACCCCCACTGATTTGAGCTAGGCGGTTCTGTCGGTTCAGGAGGATCACGGGCATTTTGTGTGTCAGAATTTCGCAGGAGGTGGGAGTTTTCGCGCGCGTTGTAATTTTGGGATAGCAAGACGCAGGTTGAGATGGAGGGAGTTTTCGGAGCACAATGAGACAAAGAGATATCTTAAAATTTTGGGGTAACAAGGCGCGAGTTGAAATTTTCGGACAAGCCAACAATGTATTGTACCAAATCAATTCGCACTTCCCTCGATGAAAATACAAAAAGAAATCAATTCGCAACACACAAGAGAGTCTAGTCCCATGTACCATACCAAATCAATTCACACTAAAAATGCCATTCAAAACTTTGAATCCATGTTATGTTCAATTAAAATATTTTGCTACATATATAATGCATGCAACCTGCTACTTAAATGAACGTTGTAGTGCATTGCAAACATATATACTACCGCTTCAATATGAACTAAATTTGAATTCGTTTCTCTATTTGAATAAGATCTACAATCATGATTGTTGTCAAGTTAAACAATTTGATTCGTTTCTTGATTTTAATAAGATCTACAATCATCATTATTGTCATGTTAAACCATTATTTGTATATTTTCTTCATAACACACCACATAATTACTGTCAAGTTAGATATGAACTATCTGTACTATATGAACTCGAACTCAATTTTTTGAATCTACTTTATGTTGATTTCAAATGATCTTCATAATCTAAACCATGTCCCACATGTATAATGTGTTTATAATATAATGTATGGTGCCCCGCCCCCTAAGCCTACAAGTATTTAGATGTGAGTTGCAAACGCCACACATTATCAAAAATTCAAATAAAATGTGAGATTGTTCGATATATAGTATGGTCTAGAAAGTACGATATTTAGTTGTGAGCTGCAAATGCCACACATTATCACAAATTCAAATAAAATGTGAGATTGTTTGATGTATAGTATGGTTTAGATTGTTCGATATTTAGCCGTGAGTTACAAATGCCACACATTATCACATTTTGGTATAACATGTCCAAAACCACACCACACGTATCACTGTTATATTCATGCATGCATATGTTTATAATACTATGATCTCCTATTCAAATATATGAATCCACTTTCATATCGAATTATGATCTTTGTTAGTCTCTTACACACACACACAATCCTCTAACCTTTGTAGCTAGCACTTACTTTCTCTCATGCATGCACACGCCCTCTTCGCCCTCCCCCACCCTCGGCATTCTATCCATCGCGCACATTCATTTTTTTCTTTAGGTCATTCTCCCATGGTCTCCACAACTCCTTTCCGACACACACCGATCAATAAACCTCTCCAACGATGTCTTCCTACCACATACACACGCACTTCCCTTCTCCTCCTTTTTGTGTCCACGCGTCGTGTCTCTCATACGGTCCCACAAACGTGAAAACTATCACCCCTCTTTTCATCGATCTCCCAATCACACACTCCTCCCCCTATCTAGCTAGTAGGCCTCTCGCACCACCTGCTAGCTCCATTCTCTCTGTCTATCCATCTCTCTGGGCCTTATTTGCCTCTAACAAATGGATGTACACCGACCGATCTCCCACTATACATATAGCTAGCTAGGTCGTTCATAAATCTTTTTCCCCACACGCCGATTGATCTACCTCATTAGTTATATCTCTCCCTTCCTCCAACACACAACAATTGATCTAGTTAGGTATGGTTACGAAACACATGGTCCCCCTTCGTCATCCATGCATGCCTCCTGACATCTATCACACACACGCACACACAGAAACACAACCCCACTCTTCTTGATAATATTGCAGTTGTACCTCTCGGTGTCAAAACTGGCAGATTTAGGTAGGGGATCCCGAACTGTGTGTCTAAGGATCAAAGGTAACAGGAGGCGGGGGACATGATGTTTACCCAGGTTCGGGCCCTCTTCATGGAGGTAATTCCCTACTTCCTTCTTGATTGACTTTGATGAGTAGAGGCATTACAAGAGTTGATCTACCTCGAGAACGTAATGGCTAAACCCTAGATGTCTAGCATGTATGATTTGTGATTACCTCTACGAACTAACCCCTCCGGTTTATATAAACACTGGAGGGGGCGAGGGTTGTACAAAGTCAGTTTACAGATAAATGAAACTACACATCTAGCCGCCAAGCTTGCTATCCATGCACCGGAGAGTCCCATCCGGACATTGGGAAAGCCTTCTATCTTGTATCTTCACACCCATCAGTCCGGCCCATGTCACATGGCACGGACGCTCAAGGACCCCCTTATCCAGGACTCCCTCAGTAGCCCCCGAACTTGCCTTCAATGACGGTGTAGTATCCGGCTTTATGTCTTCGGCTTTGCAAGGTGAGTTCTCCATTACACTCCAGATTGACGATAATTCGGCTCCACATTAAACATCATATTCTATTGATTCTTTCCTGTCGTCGCTTCGGCTTCCACGTGTCAAATGAGTGCGAATGGTCTAGGTATTTTTTTACATATAACCCCATGACCACGCAGGGAAAGTGTCTATTTAAGGAGATTAGATCTCAGATGCCATTCCACACCATGCAGAAATCCTTAGAACTCACCACTGGAATTTGTCCAAACATGGACGGCGCCCCTAGCTCTTCCTCGCAGCCCCACGGCCTTCAAAAAGGAGACTGGGAAAGCTGCTTGGTATCCTGCGACCATCTGAATAAACTTCAGACGCAAGGATATCTTCCTCCCGCGGATCTAGTCTCCATTGGGGCTGGACTAACTTCCATCAATGGTGAGGCCCTGGCGGAGAATTTCCCCAATCCTTTTAAAGAGGAGCGGGTGTGCTTCATTTCCTTTCTTTTGAGAGGAGTAGGATGTCCTATCCACCATTTCCTCAGAGGTCTCCTAGAGTATTACGACCTCCAACAACACAATCTGACGCGAGGCTCCATCCTGCACATCGCGGGCTTCGTTTGTCACACCCACGATGCGGCTATATCTCGCATGTGTTGGAGCACGACTTAGAGGCATAACCGCATTGTAAGCATGTCGCAAGAGGGGTAATCTTTACACATCCCATGTATTGAATAAGAACGGGATAAAGAGTTGGCTTACAATCGCCACTTCACACAATACATGAATATAGCATTACATCATCCAGAATACAATCAAGGTCCGACTACGGAACCAAATAAAGAAAGACCACCCCTAATGCTAGATCCCCGATCGCCCCAACTGGGATCCACTACTGATCAACTGGAAACGAAACAACACAACAAACACGATCTTCATCGAGCTCCCACTTGAGCTTGGTTGCGTCATTTGCAATGGTATCATCGGCACCCGCAACTATTTGGAAGTATTTGTGTGCCACGAGGACTCAACAATCTCACACCCGCGAGATCAAGACTATTTAAGCTTATGGGTAGGGTAAGGTAATGAGGTGGAGCTGCAGCAAGCACTAAGCATATATGGTGGCTAACATACGCAAATAAGAGAGAGACGAGAAGCAACGTAACGGTCGTGAAACTAGAAGTGAACAAGAAGTGATCCTGAAACTACTTACGTCCAAACATAACACCAAAGCCGTGTTCACTTTCCGGACTCCGCTGGAAAGACACCGTCACGGCTACACATGCTGTTGATTTATTTTAATTAAGTTAAGTGTCAAGTTCTCTACAACCGGACATTAATAAATTCCCATCTGCCCATAACCGCGGCACGGCTTTCAAAATTTCAAAACCCTGCAGGGGTGTCTCAACTTACCCCACCACAAGCTCTCATGGTCAACGAAGGATATTCCTTCTCCCAGGATGACCTGATCAGACTCGGAATCCCGGTTACAAGACATTCCGACAATGGTAAAACAAGACTAGCAAAGCCACCCGAATGTGCCGACAAATCCCGATAGGAGCTGCACATATCTCGTTCTGACGGCACACTGGATGAGCAAGACGTCGGGTTGGCATAAACCCTGGTTGCCCAGGGGGCGCCGAACATCGCTCAAGTTGGACCAACACTTAGGGAAGCACTGGCCCGTGGGGGTTAAAATAAAGATGACCCTTGGAGCGTGACTCCCAAGGGAAAAGTAGGTGGTGGTGAGGCAAATGGTAAAACCAAGGTTGGGCCTAGCTGGAGGAGTTTTATTCAAAGCGAACTGTCAAGGGGTCCCCATAACACCCAACCGTGTAAGGAACGCAAAATCAAGGAACATAACACCGGTTGGACGGAAACTAGGGCGGCAAGAGTGGAACAAAACACCATGCATAAGGCCGAGCCTTCCACCCTTTACCAAGTATATAGATGCATTAAATTAAATAAGAGATATTGTGGTATCCCAACATATCCATGTTCCAAACATGGAACAAACTTCATCTTCAACTGCAACTAGCAACGCTATAAGAGGGGCTAAGCAAAGCGGTAACATAGCCAAACAATGGTTTGCTAGGACAAGGTGGGTTAGAGGCATGACATGGCAATATGGGAGGCATGATATAGCAACTAGTAGGTATCGCGGCATAGCAAAAGAGCGAGAAACTAGCAAGCAAAGATAGAAGTCATTTCGAGGGTATGGTCATCTTGCCTGAGATCCCACAAGGAAGAAGAACAAGTCCATGAAGAAGACAAACGGTCGTAGTCGAACGAATCCTCACAAACGCGACGTTATCAAAACCAACCCAAAGAAGCAACACCGGAAATAAGCACACAACATAGTAAACAGCCATCACATAAACATGGCAAGATGCACAACCAAGTATGATGCATGACCGGTTTAATGAAGCATGGCATGGCAAAATGCACAAACAATCCTACAAATTAAGTGGAGCTCAATATGCAACGAGATGCATATTGACGAAACACCACATGACTTATTTAGTTCTCTCTCGGTTATGTACTCAACAATATTAAATGTTGATTAACATGGCAAGGGGTGAAGCAAAAAAGAAGACTACCTATCTAGGCAAGTTTAAATGAGGCTGGAACAACAAGCAACAAGTCCAAAAAAATCCTCATGTGCATATTTTAGGTTTGGTACTATTCTGCCCTAAACCATATTTTAGAGTTGTTAAACATGCAAGAAGAGTGCACCATGATAAACTATGCATTTTTCTACCCCATTTACATATAAAGATTATTAAATTTGGAGCTACGGTTATTAAGTTATGAATTAAATCATTTTAGCATGGCATTTAACAAAATTAAAGCAAACAACATTTTTAACATTACAAAAATGGATGAAAGTGGCATATTATGAAACTAGATGAAATTCTAGTCATTTTACATATATAACATGTTTTATTTGGATGCATGGACATTGAGTTATGACCATTTTAATATGATGGCATTTGCTGTAAATATGCATGCACTGGAAAAAATGATAAATTCACAGAACGGAAAAAAATGTCTATGGGCCGAAACACAGCAGGCTGGCCCAACAGGAGGGAAAGAAAGAAAAAAAAGAGGAGGGGCGCAGGGTGCCCTCACCATGGGCTTCAGCCCGGTCAGTGGTGAGGTGGGCCGGGCAGGCCAAGAGCGGTGCGGGAGGTTGGCCTCGCGGGGCTGCAGCCTACGCAGGCACAGTTAACGGCGATGGCTGAGTCTGCTAATTCAACACGAGCAGGAGCAACGTCCCAGGCATGGAAGCGCGAGGCAGAGGACGGCGCTGGAGGACTCCGGTGAGGAGGGCGGCGACCTGGAGGCGGGGATGAGGCTGGGATCGCAGGACCTTGGCGCGGATCCATGGCATCGAGGCACGGGGACTCAGTTGATAGCCACATTCGCTGCTGCTGCTTGATGCAGCCTACAGTGAGGAGATGAAGCAGGGGCACGTAGCAAGGGCAGGGACGAGCGGGCGCGGTGGATCCGGGCAGACCTAGGGTCGGGGCGGCGGTTCCCGGTGATGAAGAAATCCGGCGGCAAAGAGACGGAGCTTGGGACTCCCATGGCCATGGAGAACCTTGCGAAAGCGGTAGCAAGCGAGGTTGGGGAGGTCCGAGATGGCGTGAAAACAATGAGGATGACCGGACGGCGGCAGAGCATATCCGCGCAGGTGACGGAGAAGCTGCTTCGTTCATGGCGCTCGTGCACGGCGTGGAGGCTAGCGAGGGACGGGAGCAGCGGCCTGGTGGCACTCCGGCGAGCTTGGTGACGCGGACGCCGGGGTTGGGCTCCTGTCTGTGAAAGAGAAAGAGGGAGAGGTGAGGTCAAGGAGAGTCCACGGGAGAGAGGAGGGAGAAAATAGCACGGGGAGGTGCGAGACGGCCTGGTGGCTGGACGAAGATCAGCAGCGGCTGGCCTTGAAGAAGCGGGGCGACGGCCATGGTGGATGGATCGGGAGGAAGTTGCGGCTGGCTGACTGCGGGTGGAATTTGGTAGCGATGAGGGGTTGGTCCGGTTGGAAATTCGAGGGGGAATTTGGATTGGGGGAAGAACCCGAGGTGGGAGGAGACAAGAGGACTAGCGACGGCGGCTAGGAGGATCCCTAGAAATAAGGGATTTGGTCTTGGGTTAGACAAATATATATAACGAGTTGGTTAGGTTAGGGGCTATCTGGTCCCTCCGATCAAAATCGGACGGTCGAGAAAATATATGTTAGGAAGTCCAATTAACAAAACGGAGAAGTTTTGTAGATGTTTGGGGAAGTTCCGGATCCAACGGTGACGAATGTCCGGTTCGGGTTCGGGACAGTCTTGGACGCGCGAGAGGGGTCTATGCTCTGTGCAAGGAGGGGTTTCGGGGCCTGGCGGTGGACTTTGAGGAAGAGCTTAGGCTAAGAGGAAAGAGGGGGAATGCAGCCCGGCGACTGTTTCTGGAGACCGAAAACGTCCGATGATTTGACCGACTATAATGTCGCTATAGTTATCCGTTGGGGCATCAAATGAGCTCCAAACACGATGAAACTTGGCAGGCGGTCTACCTACAACATAAAAACACCGCATGCCAACTTTCAGTCCATTCTGAGAACATTTTTCGGCCACTTATAAAATAATATTTCGGACGTGTCGCGGGCGCGTGTAAGTGTGGACGGGCTCAGAACGGACAACGGAGAGAGTTGGGGGAACCCGGACGAATGCAAGTTTCAAAAACATGAAGATGCAATGCACATGATGACATGATGAAAGCAACATGCAAGCAAAAGACATGGCAAATATAGCGAATAACTGGAAGACATCTTGCACAACGGTCTCGGGGCGTCACAACACTCCACTACTACGAGAGGATCTCGTCCCAAGATCTAGGATGGCACCGGGGAAAAACGGAAGAGGAAGGGGAAAATGTAAAGCTAAGCTGCTTCTTTCACAAATGAGTGAAACCAAAGAACCTTGCGAGGTTGAACAAGTTGAGAGAAAGAAAACAATGAAGATGAACAAAGTTGAAAACACTCCGTTAGGAAAGAGAAACAAGGAACATTACTAGAACCTTGTAGGTTGAGAGACATAATAAAAGTGTCACCAAGGATAAGAAGTACATGCAGGCACTCCGGATGAAATGAGATGTACAAGGAACGATAAAGATCAATTACGACAACACTCCGGTTGGACATGGAAGGTAAAGAATATAAACTTTGCCAAATGAAAGCACTTGGATGAGACTCTGGTTAGAAGAGGAATGATAGACATGACACTCCGGTTAAAACAAAATAGAGAAGGGAAAATAAAGATATAATTTGGGCAGCATTCCGACTGTAAATGGAAGGAATTGAACATGAACTTGACAAGATGAGAGTATGCTTGATGAAATCAAGAACACACTGTCTTCGGAACTATTGAAAGAATGGCACAAGGGGTAAGAATGATTTTTAGACAACACTCCGGTTGAGAAGGGATGGACAACTTGATAAGATGAGAGAACTTGAATGAAGGACATGACACTTCGGTTAAATGGATAAGCATAAAAAGAACATGATCTTTGACCAAACGAGATGATAGGTGAAAATAGCAACAACATCACAAAGCCTCCGGAAGAAATAAAAGAATAGAATTAAAAGAACGGAGAAAAAAACAACATCTTCTACCTCAAATGAGCTTGAAAGAGCATCTTTAGGAGAAGGTTCGAACGGAGTTGTTGGAAAATCAACAATGAAATGATATACTCCTCGTGGACTTATGAAAACATCTCAAAACTGAGGTGAAATTTTGCCACTAACGAAAAACAATAGATTGGATTGATATGAACAAGGAGACGAGAAACTTATTTTACTGGGAGGATAAATGAAGAACTTGGGTCATTTATAAGCACCATAATTAGCAATAATCCTTAGGAAAGCTTTAGGTGAAATATAACCCAAGATAACTCCAACGAAGAGATTGATGGATTTACAATATCTCATTCTTGACAAAATGTGAATCATGAAACACGAACTCAAATTGTCAAAAATTACATAACACCACCTTAAAAGATAAGAGGCAAAGAATTGCGCTTCGGAATACAAGATGAAGAAAACTTGAGATACTCTGAAAAGAATCTTGATGAACGCTTCGAGAAGGAATTAAACCCTTGATGAGCCATCATGTAGAACCTCCATGAAGAACTCCGGTAACAAAAGGATGATCAAATGAAAGGAAGGAGAAATTGAAAAACACAAGGTGAAGCCTTGCGATGATTTAGAAGGAGCTTCGCGACGAGATAATGCGGAAAAGCTTGGAACTCCGAAAAAGAAAGATGAACAAATGAAATCAAAAATTTGGATGAAACTCCGGAATAAGAAATTAATCACTTGGATGAAACAAGAATAATAATTACATTATGCTTCTTTGACATACTACTTATTCTCGTAGAAAGGATTAAGATAGATATATCGCAGAGTTGAGAAGGTCTTCCATGAACCACCGGTAGGATTAAAGCAACAAATAAATTGACATGATAGCCAAAGAATAAAACTCTTGAATGAACCACCGTAAGAATTAAACATGAAAGTAGCAAAAGCACAATTCACCGGGAAGAATTGGAAAACGAATGAAGATACTTGAGAGAATTTAGATGCAAGTGAACGAAGAGATCCCGAGCTGATTAGAGAATACTTGAATGATGCACCGGTAAGATTTGGAGAACGATAGCTACACACTGAGAATGAATAATTCTGAGATGATGGGCTCCGGAGAAACAAGCTAAAGGACTACTGAAATGCTCCGGATGGGTGAAAAGAATTTTTACAATCGAGACAAATTATGAGAGGATGGCATCACGCTTGAACTGAGAATCCTTGAGAGAAGGCACAAGATTTAGAGGAAACACTTCTTCAGTCATCAAATCCAAGAATGACGTCGAGAAACACCACAAAGAATTGTTGAGGCACTCCGGAATGAAAATTAGAAAGGTTGAACCAATGATGAAAAGAATGTGAAAGATCTTGGAGAAGGCATTTGACTGATGAAACTCATTCTTACGTCAAACTTGGAAAAGAATTTGAGAAGCCTCAGGAAAATTAGAAGAGTCAGGTAAGATCCTGGAAAAGACCTTTGGGTTAGGGCCCACTCAAGAGAAAAACACCATTGAACGATTACTTGAAAAGGAGATAGCACCGGTTGAATTAAACGGCTTGAATGAGATAACAACCTCGAAATAAGTTGAATGGATCTTGAATGACAAGATGAGCCTTCTGAGATATCCTTAGCACTCCCGAACAAATGAATAGAGAGAAGTGAATGATTATGAGGTGCACCGGCATGCAAATGTATTTGAAACGAGGATAAGGGATATAATCAACAACAGAAGCTTGATTTGAATCCACCGGAGAAGATAAAAGAAATGAAGAATGATGAACTTGAAGCTCCGTTAGTATCTTCCTGAGAATCACCGGATAAGAATATTGACAAAAACGAATGAAGAAACTTCACATCCATAACATGATAGTTGATTAAGAATTCCGAATCCTTGAAGAAAAAGGGTGGGAGGGAGGGAAAACAAAAGCAACTTGGGATGGATGAAACAAACATCGTTGAGAAAACTTAGAGTTGATCTTGCGGATGTTGAAATGATCGGATCCACTTGAAGAGAAACACACCGGTTGAAAAGGATTGACATGAAAATCTCAATTATCATGAAGGATTGGTATTCACATAGGAGTATGAGAACACCATTTGGGAAGGTATGGAATCAACACTTGACATTGAAGCAACTCGAATACCACAACTCAAAACAAAACAAAGGATTGGCTTGCAAAATAAGCCGAAACAAACATATGATAGAGATTTCGTCTAAAGTTTTCATGGTGCGGCCCACACGGGCTCGATCGTACAGCACCATCATGTACAAGGCAGTGCACATGACATACGAAGCGTCCCCGAGTCAGCATAGCCAAGGACTCTTTAAGACACAACGAGACCACTGTAAAACCAACCGTGGATAGGCGGACCACTAGACGTCGAACCCCAATCTCATATCATGCATCTATCGGAAAGATATCCTAGGAGATACTTGAATTCAAACTTATAAACTCCCGAAACTTTCTAGTTATGCAATTAGGTGTTGGGGATACAAGGGAAGCATAATATCTCACCCAAAACTAGCAAATCCTACATCCAGCTGTATCCATCCTTCAACACATAACTTAGAAACCTTCGGAAATCATTTACCTCAACCTTCGAAAAGCACCCGTTATACGAATTATGGAAACACTCCTGAACTCCCACCCCAGTACTGGGTGGCGTCGAGGTTATCTCACCAACAACTACATAAAAGAGATTTTCGATGTCGGCGAAACTCAGGTATTCCAGAACTGCAATGATAAAATTGTGACGACAACACCACGGAGCTCAACTCCCCAGGACACTGCCACAACCCCTAAATGTTAGGAGGCACCAAGAACAATGTTCTCGTCACAAAACCATCGGAACGATTCCAAGATACCCGCATGATCCTAAAAAATTCGTGAAATTTGAGGAGAGAAGACTCAAAACTTCTACATCAGGAGGCCTCACTAGAGCCACGAAGGGACTAAGGAGTAACAGAATCCTACTCTCCGATATATATAATCCTATAAGACGCAAAACATTTTGTTCTAGACTAAACAACATCAGCGATTCGATCAAGCATGGGGCTCCTTAGTCGGGGAAGGCTCTGATTACCAATTTGTCACACCCACGATGCGGCTATATCTCCCAAGCGTCAGGGCATGACTTAGAGGCATAACTGCATTGTAAGCATGTCGCAAGAGGGGTAATCTTTACACATCCCATGTACTGAATAAGAAAGGGATAAAGAGTTGGCTTACAATCACCACTTCACACAATACATGAATATAGCATTACATCATCCAGAATAGAATCAAGGTCCGACTATAGAACCAAATAAAGAAAGACAACCCCTAATGCTAGATCCCCGATCGCCCCAACTGGGCTCCACTACTGATCAACTTGAAACGACACAACACAACAAACACGATCTTCATCGAGCTGCCACTTGAGCTTGGTTGCGTCATCTCCAATGGTATCATCGACACCTGCAACTGTTTGGAAGTATCTGTGAGCCACGAGGACTCAACAATCTCACACCCGCGAGATCAAGACTATTTAAGCTCATGAGTAGGGTAAGGTAATGAGGTGGAGCCGCAGCAAGCACTAAGCATATATGGTGGCTAACATATGCAAATAGGAGCGAGACAAGAAGCAATGCAACGGTCATGAAACTAGAAGTGATCAAGAAGTGATCCTGAAACTACTTACATCCAAACATAACACCAAAGTCGTGTTCACTTTTCGAACTCCGCCGAAAAGAGACCATCATGGCTACACATGCTATTGATTCATTTTAATTAAGTTAAGTGTCAAGTTCTCTACAACCGGACATTGACAAATTCCCATCTGCCCATAACCGCGGGCACGGCTTTCGAAAGTTCAAAACCCTGCAGGGGTGTCCCAACTTAGCCCATCACAAGCTCTCACGGTCAATGAAGGATATTCCTTCTCCCAGGACGACCCGATTAGACTCGGAATCCCGGTTACAAGACATTTCGACAGTGGTAAAACAAGATGAGCAAGACATCGGGTTGGCACAAACCCTGGTTGCCCAGGGGGCGCCAGACATCGCTCAGGTTGGACCAACACTTAGAGAAGCACTGGCCCGCGGGGTTAAAATAAAGATGACTCTCGGGAGCGCGACTCCCAAGGGAAAAGTAGGTGGTGGTGAGGCAAATGGTAAATCCAAGGTTGGGCCTTGCTGGAGGAGTTTTATTCAAAGCGAACTGTCAAGGGGTCCCCATAACACCGAACCGTGTCAGGAACGCAAAATCAAGGAACATAACACTGGTATGACGGAAACTAGGGCGGCAAGAGTGCAACAAAACACCAGGCATAAGGACGAGCCTTCCTCCCTTTACCAAGTATATAGATGCATTAAATTAAATAGGAGATATTGTGATATCCCGACATATCCATGTTCCAAACATGGAACAAACATCATCCTCACCTGCAACTAGCAACGCTATAAGAGGGGCTGAGCAAAGCGGTAACATAGCCAAACAACGGTTTGCTAGGACAAGGTGGGTTAGAGGCTTGACATGGCAATATGGGAGGCATGATATAGCAAGTGGTAGGTATCGCGACATAGCAAAAGAGCAAGAAACTAGCAAGCAAAGATAGAAGTGATTTTGAGGGTATGGTCATCTTGCCTGAGATCCCCCAAGGAAGAAGAACGAGTCCATGAAGAAGACAAACGGTCGTAGTCGAACAAGTCCTCACAAACGCGACGTTATCGGAACCAACCCGAAGAAGCAACACCGGAAAGAACCACACAACATAGTAAACAACCATCACATAAACATGGCATGATGCACAACCAAGTATGTTGCACGACCGGTTTAATGAAGCATGGCATGGCAAAATGCACAAACAATCCTACAAATTAAGTGGAGCTCAATATGCAACGAGATGCATATTGACGAAACACCACATGACTTATTTAGTTCTCTCTCGATTATGTACTCAACAATATTAAATATTGATTAACATGGCAAGGGGTTAAGCAAAAGAAAACTACCTATCTAGGCAAGTTTAAATTAGGCCGGAACGACAAGCAACAAGTTCGGAAAAAATCCTCATGTGCATATTTTAGGTTTGGTATTGTTCTTCCCTAGACCATATTTTAGAGTTGTTAAACATGCAAGAAGAGTGCACCATGATAAACTATGCATTTTTCTACCCCATTTACATATAAAGATTATTAAATTTGGAGTTACGGTTATTAAGTTATGAATTAAATCATTTTAGCATGGCATTAAAGCAAATTAAAGAAAACAACATTTTTAACATTACAAACATGGATGAAAGTGGCATATTATGAAACTAGATGAAATTCTAGTCATTTTACATATATAAGATGTTTTATTTGGATGAATGGACATTTAGTTATGAGCATTTTAATATGATGGCCTTTGCTGTAAATATGCATGCACGTGAAAAAAATGATAAATTCACAGAACGGAAAAAAACGTCTATGGGCCGAAACACAACAGGCTGGCCCAACAGGAGGGAAAGAAAGAAAAAAAGAGGAGGGGCGCGGGGTGCCCTCACCATGGGCTTCAGCCCGGTCGGTGGTGAGGTGGGCCGGGCAGGCCAAGAGCGGTGCGGGAGGTTGGACTCGTGGGGCTGCAGCTTACGCAGGCACGGTCAACGGCGATGGCTGAGTCTGCTAAATCGACACGAGCAGGAGCAACGTCCTAGGCGCGGAAGCGCGAGGCAGAGGACGGCGCTGGAGGACTCCGGTGAGGAGGGAGACGACCTAGAGGCGGGGATGAGGCTGGGATCGCAGGACCTTGCCGCGGATCCATGGCGTCGAGGCGCGGGGACTCAGTCGATAGCCGCGTTCGCCGTTGCTGCTTGATGCGGCCGACGGCGAGGAGATGAAGCAGGAGCACGTAGCAAGGGCCGGGACCAGTGGGCGCGGCGGATCCGGGCAGACCGAGGATCAGGGCGGCGGTTCCCGGCGACGAAGAAATACGGCGGCGGAGAGACGGAGCTTGGGACTCCCATGGCCATGGCGGACCTTGCGTAAGCATCAACAAGCGAGGTTGGGGAGGTCCGAGATGACGCGTAAACGACGAGGATGACCGGACGGCGGCGGAGCATATCTGCGCAGGTGACAAAAAAGCTGCTTCATTCATGGTGCTCGTGCACGGCGTGGAGGCTAGTGAGGGAGGGGAGCAGCGGCCTGGTGGCACTCCGGCGAGCCTGGCAACGCGGACGCCGTGGTTGGGCTCCTGTCTGTGAAAGAGAAAGAGAGAGAGGTGATGTCAAGGAGTGTCCATGGGAGAGAGGAGCGAGAAAGGAGCACGGGGAGGTGCGAGATGGCCTGGTGGCTGGACGAAGATCAGCAGCGGATGGTCTTGAAGAAGCAGGGTGACGGCTATGGTGGATGGATCGGGAGGAGGTTGTGGCTGGCTGCATGCAGGTGGAATTTGGTGGCGATGAGGGGTTGGTCCGGTTGGAAATTCGAGGGGGAATTTGGATTGGGGGAAGAACCCAAGGTGGGAGGAGACAAGAGGACTGGCCGCGGCGGCTAGGAGGATCCCTAGAAATAAGGGATTTGGTCTCGGGTTTGAAAAATATATATAACGAGTTGGTTAGGTTAGGGCTATCTCGTCCCTCTGATCAAAATTGGACGGCCAAGAAAATATATGTTAGGAAGTCCAATTAACAAAACGGAGAAGTTTTGTAGATGTTTGGGGATGTTCCGGTTCCAATGGTGACTAAAGTCCGATTTGGGTTCGGGACAGTCTCGGACGCGCGAGAGGGGTCTATGCTCTATGCAAGGAGGGGTTTCGGGGCCTGGCGGTGGACTATGAGGAAGGGCTTGGGCTGAGAGGAAAGAGGGGGAATGCAGCCCGGCGACTGTTTCCGGAGACCGAAAACGTCCGACGATTTGACCGACTATATTGTCGCTATAGTTATCCGTTGCGGCATCAAACGAACTCCGAACGCGATGAAACTTGGTAGGCGGTCTACCTACAACGTAAAAACACCACATGCCAACTTTCAATCCATTCCGTGAACATTTTTTGGCCACTAATAAAATAATATTTCGGACATGTCGCGGGCGCGTGTAAGTGTGGACGGGCTCAGAATGGACAATGGAGAGAACTGGGGGAACCCGGACGAATGCAAGTTTCAAAAACATGAAGATGCAATGCACATGATGACATGATGAAAGCAACAAGCAAGCAAAAGACATGGCAAAGACAGCGAATAACTGGAAGACATCTGGCGCAACAGTTTCGGGGCGTCACATCATTGCTCTTTGCGAGCTGTTTGTAGGCCGTGAGGCTCATTTTGAGCTATGCCAGAAATTCTTCTACCTCGTCCCCGGCTCCTAAAAGGTATCTATATTCGAGTTGGGCGGCGCCGAAGTATGGCGCATAGCTGGAAAAGGATATCTGTCCGGTACTCCGAAGAAGGCATCCGAAGGGTGGCCCTCGGAATGGTTTTATATTGAAGATGTCGTTCTTCTGGATCCAATCTAGCGTGGTCTTCTCGAATTCTCCAGTGCTCCTCTAAAGAAGCACCGGCTGGCGTCCCCAAAGCCTCGAGGAAGAAGACAGTGTGGAGGTTACGAGGTTAGCAAGCAAGATCAGAGTACTTGCCAACTCCGGGCTGTCTATAATCGAGGTAATGGCGATTTCAATAACGCGATGCGTGCAGCCGCTCCAATCTAGAGGTTTTCCTATGTGGAATTACAAGGGGGAGTACGATGCATCCCGTTGTCTACGCAAGGGTCCAGACAATTTTGCCGCCATGGCGACATCTTAGCTGACCTTTACAAGGGGGAGAAGGAAGACTTTACTCGCTTGAAATTTCGGGAAAGTTTTTCCATGTATAACCCCATCGAATGGGTGAGTTTTTTGATTATTGGCCTCACTAAACCTTTTTACAGAGTTATGCTAGTTGAATTTAATCCAGCTACTTTTAATAGGAGTGGAGAAAGGTCGTCGAGGGGATCTACCGCCCCGCTCCATAGCCAGAGGACCATGTTCGTGACCTGGATCCCAGATATGAAGAAGATCCAGATATATTTATAGAACTTAAGGAGGGAGACTTTTATCAGGTGAGCTACAACGACACAAAAGTGGCCATTATAGCCGATTACCCTGGTCTTCTCCCATCCTCCCATGTAAGTATCCAGGAGACGTCTCCTCCAAAAGAATTTTCCCATTGCGCCTCACCCACCGCACTGTCCCATGCTCCAAAGGGGCGGTGCTCGTCTCGCTGAGCTGTGTGAAAGGTGTCCTCTAAGAAGGCGACGCCCGCGCAGGGCGAGTCTTTGAAAAGAAGGGCAAACGGTGATACTACCGAGCCCCTATCTTCACCAGGTATAGTTTTTAACATGCACTCAGTGGATAGACCGAATTGTGACGTTTTCCACTTGGCCATTTTTTAGGAAGAGCATACGCCGAACTATATCTGGGGACCACGCCGACCATGCATCGACCAATCTAGCCCCGGAGCCTGCCACAAGGACTAGGGTTCATATGGGCAAAATGTCGGATTCTCATCTCCAAGAGGATTTAGACAATGTATCTGTCACCAATTCCGAAGTGGAGAGCGCGATGAATCATCGGCGGCGGAAAGAGGCCATGCGCGACCCAAGTTTCACCGAAGAGGCGTTCAATGCCCTTAGCTTTGCGAATGCCTACATCCGAGCTGCCCGGGATGGACTTACTAGAGCCACTCACCAGCTTTCAAAGGATATGCGGGTAAGAACTTTGTGTAGATTCAATAATCATGTGCCAGTAGCCCCCGAGACTTGAAGTAGGTGGCCCAACTGATTTAAGGGTCATTATATTAACAGGTAATCACGGAGAAAAAATAACATGCTATCCAAGGAGCTTGAAGAATGTTAGACCAAGCTAACTGTTGTCACCGCCGAACTGGAAAATCTGAAGAAAACCAAGAAGGCACCGGATGGTAAGCACAACAGTGTCCAGAAAATACGATTCTGCGCCAACAATGATTTTTGAATATTCATTGTTTTGTTTATAGCAGCAGGATCGGTAGATCAGTTGGAGGAGAGGCTAAAGATTGCTCAGGCAGACAAACAACATGCCGAAGGGCAAGAAGCCGCTGGTCAATGTGTATTAACACGGACCATTAATGAGAAGAACAAACTACAAGATGCCAATATCAAGCAAGCCGAAGAGGTAAGGGACATAAGAGCCCAACTGTCGGATGCCTTGAAGGAGAACAAAAAGCTGAAAGGCGGCATATTTAGTTTGTCCTTGAACCTAAATTTTACGAGATTTGTTCCTGTAGGTTTGTTAACTGGGAGACCTGCGGGAGAAGTGTTCACATTTCAAGGCGACTTGCTGCAACAGCTATCCAAAGTGCATGAGCGAGCTTGGAAAGCGGTGAGGAACATAGCTAAGGCTTTATGGCCATCCGATTATCCTCCAGGGATGATGCAGGAGCTCGCGAATTTATTCAAGGGAGCTTGTCTTTGTTTTGAGCTATGGACGACATCATCATGTCGAGAAGGTGCACGAGAAGCCTGGGCCATGGTGAAAATGCGGTATACCGGACTTGATCCGAATTATATGGCCCGGGTCGGACCCCGGGGACCAGACGGACAAGAAATTCTGGTTAGCTTGGTGTACGACCAAGTAAAGATAGCCGCCAAATTTTCACAACAAGACTGTAAACTAGACAACCTGATAGATGGCATAGATAAAGAGTAGGCATGTGATTTAATGTAATAATACGCTTTATCATCAAACTTATCTCCGGCCGAATTGTAAAAGATTGTCATGGCAGACCTTCCGCTTCGACCTCCGAAACCCAAGGGTTGGAGTGTTTCTGAATACTATACCTGTGGGAAACACCAAGTATGTTCGGAAACTATGCAATCCAGCCATAGTGCTTGAACAGACAAACTGTATTTGGGGAGTTATGTTATATTACTTTTTAATGTAAGAAGCATCTTCCAGAGAGAATAGTTCCGTTAAGGGTTCCATTCCCTGGGTCAGCAAGCATTATGTATGCACGCCTGAGCCGTGATGCGAAAGAATCACAAGAGTGTTTGTATTTTGATAGTTTATGTTGCAACGAAGGCTTCACCCGTCTAAGGTACATTTCCGGATGACCTAGTTGTAACAATCGTAGAGGTGCTCCCTTTATGCCCTAGCCGAACAAGCGGGAACGTAGGGCATAAGCACAGGAGCCAGGCAACCCAGCTTGGCAAAAACATAAGTCATAGAGGTGAATATAATGGTGATGACAGGACATATGTGAGAAAACAACACGTATATATGGTGAGCTTTATGCTCAAAAAATAAGCTTCTATTGAGAGAAGCCCCCGGTTATGATGGGGTGTGTACATTTAAGGATGCATACCCCTCAAGTGTGCGGTTTACACTAACACACGCTAGAAATCGTATAAAAAATAAAATGAAAAATTGAAAAGGAGGAAAAAAGGGAACGAACAAAGGTATGCGTGCGGACATAGGTATAGAATCTTCGGAGCCTAGCCACATTCCATGGGTTCGGCTCTAAGCGATTATCCAATGCATTGCGAAGGCGATAGGCTCCTCCAATGAGAACTTCCTCTATAATGAAGGGACCCTCTCGTTTGGGCTTGAGCTTTTCCTTTTTCTTCTCTGGTAGGCGTAGAATGAGTTCACCGACATTATATGTCTTTGCCCGCACTTTTCTGCTTTGGTATCTTCGAGCTTGTTGTTGGTAGAATGCGGAACGGGCTTTTGCGACATCGCGCTCCTCCTCTAGGCCATCTAAGTCATCCTGACGATCGAGCTTGGCCTCTCTCTCCTCATACATGCGCACACGAGGTGAATCATGAATAATATCGCAGGGCAAGACATCCTCTACGCCATACACCATGAAGAACGGTGTGTATCCGGTCATGCGGTTGGGCGTGGTCCGCAGCCCCCAGAGTACGGAGTCGAGCTCCTCGATCCAGGGCTTATCCGACTCCTTTAGGGATCACACTAGTCTGGGTTTCATGCCGCTCATTATCAGGCCATTGGCCCGTTCGACTTGACCGTTTGTTTGGGGGGGGGGTACATGGAGGCGTAATCGAATTTAATACCTAGATTAGCACACCAAATTTTCACCTCATCGTCTATGAAATTAGAGTCGTTATCCGTGATAATGCTATGTGGGACACCATAACGGTGTACAACGCCGGAGATAAAATCTATCACCGGTCCGGCTTTAGCCGTTTTTACTAGTTTGGCCTCTATCCACTTAGTGAATTTATCCACCATAACTAGTAAATATTTATTCTTATGGCTTCCTCCTTTAAGGGGTTAGACCATGTGTATCCCTCAGACTGCGAAACGCCTGGCAATAGGGATTGTTCTTAGGGCTGTGGGCGGCATATGGCTTTGATTGGTAAAGAGCTGGCACCCGACAAAATGTTGCACAAGGGCATGTGCATCTGCTCGGGCCGTGGGCCAAAAGAAACCTATACGGAAGGCCTTGCTTATGAGGGCCCGAGCTGCGGCATGATGGCCGCCGAGGCCAGCATGTATTTTGGCCAAGAGCTACCGCCCCTCCTCTTCGGAGATACATCTATGAAGAACTCCAGTAGTGCTTTTCTTGTAGAGTTGTCCTTCATGAATTTTGTAGGCTTTGGATCATCGAACTATGCGACAGGCCTCATTTTGGTCATCAGGGAGCTCCTGCTTATTAAGGTAGGCTAGGAAGGGTTCAGTCCATGGAGCTATTACCGCCATGATTACATGTGCGGAAGGTGTTGGCTCAATGCCCGAGCCCCTGGTGCTATCCGAGTCATCTTTGGCATCCAGGGTTGTGGTCGGCGCCGGACTGGTATTTCCGCTCTCGTCCTGCCATACCACGGATGGCTTGAAAAACCTTTCCACGAAGGTGTTAGGTGGGACGGGGTCACATTTAACTCCCATTCGAGCAAGGATGTCCGCTGCCTGATTGGTGTCTCGGGCCACATGGTGGAATTCAAGACCTTCAAATCGAGCAGATATTTTTAGTACGGCGTTGCGGTAGGCCGCCATCTTCGGACTTTCTGCATCGAATTCTCCATTAATTTGAGATAACGCGAGGTTTGAATCCCCTTGCACCTCAAGGCGTTGTATGCCCATAGAAACGGCCATCTGAAGCCCATGCAGTACTGCTCATATTCTGCCGCATTATTGGAGTCTGTATACATGATTTGTAATACATAACGGACTGCTTCCCCTGTAGGGGATGCTAGGATGACACCGGCCCCCAATCCGGCTTACATTTTAAAGTCGTCAAAGTACATCACCTAGTTAGAGTACGTGTTGTACTCTTTAGGGAGTTCGGCTTCTGTCCATTCACCGACGAAGTTAGCAGACACTTGAGATTTAATAGCTCGGTGTGGCTTGTATGTTATTTAAAATGGCAAGAGTTCGATAGCCCATTTGGCAATGCGAACGGTGGCATCTCGGTTGTTCATGATGTCCTTGAGTGGAACTTCAGAAGCCACCATGATCGAGCACTCTTGAAAGTAGTGTCGCAGCTTCCAAGATGCCATGAAAACCGCATAGGCTATCTTTTGATACTGCGGGTATCGGGATTTGCATGGTGTAAGGACCGCCGACACATAATACACTAGTTTTTGAAGTGGAAATTTGTGTCCCTCTTCCTCTCGTTCAGCGACGAGCACAGCGCTCACCACCTGGTGAGTTGTGGATATGTAGAGCAACATAGAACCGCCGACGTTTGGTGCGGCAAGGATTGGCTTGTTTGTTAACAAGGTTGTTATTTCTTCCAATCTGGCTGTTGCCACATCCGTCCACTAAAAGTGGTCAGTGCATTAGAGCAGGCGATAAAGTGGCAGTGCCTTTTCTCCTAGTCTAGATATGAAACGACTCAATGCTGCCACACACCCTGCTAGCTTTTGGAATTGTTTTTAGTCTATTGGCGTTGCCAATTGCGACATGGCCTAGATTTTTGCTGGGTTTCCTTCAATTCCTCTATTGGGCACGATGAACCCGAGCAGGTTTTCGGCTGGGACGCCGAAGACACATTTTTCCAGATTGAGTCGGATATCATATGTCCGAAGATTGTCGAATGTGAGTCACAGATCATCCACCAACGATTCGACATGCTTAGTCTTGATGACGACGTCGTCCACATATGCCTCCACCGTCTTGCCAATTTGTTTTTCTAGACATGTTTGAATCATGCGTTGATAAGTGGCGCCGGCGTTTTTGAGTCTGAAAGGCATAGTGTTGAAGTAGAAAGGCCCATACGGCATAATGAATGCCATTGCGGCTTGATTGGATTCCTTCATCTTAATCTGATGTTATCCAGAGTATTCGTCGAGGAAACACTGTGAATCATGTCCTGCAGTTGCATCGTTGATTTAGTCAATGCAGGATAATGGGAAGGGTTCCTTAGGGCAGGCCTTATTGAGGTCTTTGAAATCGACACAAAGGCGCCAAGATTTGTCCTTCTTTGGCACCATGACCAGGTTTGCTAACCGATCCGGGTGTGTGTGATCTCTAATGAACTCGACTTCAAGTAGTTCGGCTAGATCCTCTCCCATAGCTTGTCACTTGGGTTCGGAAAATCGCCGCAGCATTTGCTTGACTGGCTTGAACCCATTTATTATGTTGAGGCTAGTTCAACCAGTCCGTGTGGGATTCCTGGCATATCAAAAGGATGGCAGAAAAAGATGTCCCAATTCTCGCACAGGAAAGCTCTTAGAACGGCGTCCACCATTGGATCTAGCTGTGCTCCAATGGCTACTATTTTATTAGGATCCGTCGGGTGGACCTGGAATTTGACTATTTCGTTTGTTGGCTTGAAAGAAGTGGACATATGCCTTTTATTGAGGATTATGTTGTCTCTATCCACTTGGGAATGCAGAGCGATGAGTTCCTCGGCCAAAAGGGCCTCGGATAATGCCTCGAGGGCCAAGGATGCAATTTTGTTTTCGGCGCGGTGTGCTATGTCTGGATCATAGCTGATGGTGATAACTCTATTGGGCCCGGGCATTTTGAGCTTCATGTACCCATAATGGGGTATGGCTTGAAAGCGTGTGAATGCATCTTGCCCCAATAGGGCGTGATATCTGCTGCTAAAAGGTGCCATGTGGAAGACTAACTCTTCGGACCTGTATTTCTCCGACGTACCGAATACCACATCGAGTTTGATTTTCCCCGAGCATCGCGCTTCTCGACTCGGGATAATGCCTCGAAAGGTTGTACTGCTTTGCTCGATGTGGCTCTTGTCTATTTGCATTTTCTCAAGCATGTCCTTGCAGATGAGGTTCTATCCGCTGCCGCCCTCCATGGGCACTTTAGCGAGCCAAAAGCCGTTGATGATTTGATTTAACACCAAAGCGGTTGGTGTGGACTGATCAAGCCCTTTGTTCATCGTTGGCGGTGAAAGTTATCGCCATATCATTCCAATGGTTTATTGCGGCTACTTAGTTGACCTCGGCGAGGTCGCATAGTGCCCTTTTATGCCGATTATTTGAAGAAAAGGTCTCGAATACCGCAAGGATATTGAGATCCTCGTCCTCCGAAGGGTGTTTCTCTGAGGTCGTATTGGTGAGGATAGCCTCACCACTCTTGGCCACCTGCCGGAATACCCAACATGCCCGAAGGCTGTGTGTTGGTTCGGAATTCGGCGTCGTATGTATCCGACAGGGCTTGTTGAGCCATTCATCAAGGACAATTTTATTTAGGGGCTTAATTTTTTTTTCTATAGGGTGATGATCAGGTGCTCCGTGAGGGTGCATCCGTTTTGCCCGTCCGATGGGTGGCTTAAAGGCCGGTGGTTCCCACCGAGCTGTATGGGCTTTCCAGGCGCTTTCCATGGTGCAATATTTCTGAACTATGTGTGCCAAATGTGTGAAGTGCAGTATGCGGTATCGGTTGAGGGCATTGAGAATCCCCTCGTTCGTACAGTTGTGGTCGGTGGCCGGGCTTAAATTTGAACCCTAACCCACTGTGGGATCTGAAGTTTTAGGAATTTCTGAGGTCACTAGCCCAAGATCCAGAGTATCCTAGGAGTTTTTAGGCTCAACGCCTGGTTCTATGTTCGGAGGACAGGGAGTCTCTTCCCAAAGATGGATATTCGGCTCGCAGGGCTCGGAAATCCGAACATAGCTTGTTCTCAGTATAGCGGGAGAGTTATCCTTGGCTTGTTCCTCCACAACCGCAACCAGATGGGTGATCGGTGGGGACCTGATTTCCCTTTTGTCGGGTTTAAGCCCGATCAGATTGTAGTCTGTTGCGACCCACAGGGCGGCAATGCGATCTAGTAATTTGTTCAAAGACGAAACATCTGCCGGATCCATCTTATCAGAGTGTTAAAAGCGAATGAAGGTATGATTTTTGGTGGTTTGGGGGACCAGCTTTGGCTTAATAGCCGAGCGGGCGCCCATGGTAAAACAGCTGAGCTGGAGGATCTGTCCCAGCGCTAGGGCTCTTCCATAGGTGATTTTGTCGTTGACGACAAGGCGAGCCATCGACCCTTCCATTGACGACACAGAGGAACTCTCAATGAAAGCACCAATGTTGGTGTCAAAACCGGCAGATCTCGGGTAGGGGGTCCCGAAATGTGCGTCTGAGGATCAAAGTTAACAGGAGGCGGGGGACATGATGTTTACCCAGGTTCGGGCCCTCTTAATGGAGGTAATACCCTACTTCCTGCTTGATTGACTTTGATGAGTATAGGGGTTACAAGAGTTGATCTACCTCGAGGTCGTAATGACTAAACCCTAGATGTCTAGCCTGTATGATTTGTGATTACCTCTATGGACTAACCCCCCCGGTTTATATAAAGACGGGAAGGGGATAGGGTTGTACAAAGTTGGTTTACAAAGAAAGGAAACTACAAATCTGGCCGCCAAGCTTGCTATCCACGCAACAGAGAGTCGCATCGGGACACGGGGAAAAGCCTTCTATATTGTATCTTCACAGCCCATCAGTCCGACCCACATCACATAGCCCGGACGCCTGAGGACCCCCATATCCAAGACTCCCTCAGTACCCTCAGTTTGTCTAGTAGGACTCTCCCACCGTCTTCGAGAAGCAACTCTACCACCCCTCCAGCACTCTACCCCCACTACTGCAGGATGCGGCTAACGTGACACTATGATCAGACCCCCTTTGACGAAACTGTGTGTAATGCATTGATCGCTAACGGTGATGTAAAAAAACCATCAAAAAAGATGCAAAACATTTGCGATGAATTATACATCAAACATGGTTCAGACTTTAGTTTCGTGTGCGATGAGGGGCGTACGGTTGATCTGTACGAACTGTTTGCGATGAGACAGAACAACAGAAACGGGCAGCCAGATCAAGGTGTGTGCAATATACAACATATAGTTCACTGCGATGAACCATTTGCGATGATTGAGGTGAACACAAATGATTCGGCGTAACAAGAAGTGTGTGATACCCGGCAAATAGGTTGGTAATCAGAATTGTGTGTGATCATTATAGACAGCCCATAAGGTCTTTTATTTTGAATTGTGTGCTTGTCAAGGCACACAGTTCAACAAACCAACCTATGGGCAATAATGTAGAAGATCTCTGTCGAATACATATTACTAACCGTCTACGATGAGATTGACAGGATAAACAGTGATATATACATTGTGCTTAAATTACTCCTTCTTCTTCTTCTTGTTGTTGTTGTTGTTGGATGGCCCCGTGACATCGTCTTGGCGAGGACGCTTCTTGCCGTTGACTGTTGGCTTTGCATCGTCGCCGCCATCATCATCTTCATTTCTGTCACCGTCGTCCTCCTTCTCGCTCGACCATTCCTCCTCATCATCATCGTCGTCCTCTTCTTCGTCCTCCGATGGCTCCTCGTCCATCTGGTCATCGTCTGACGACTCCGGAGGCGGTGTCCCTTCCATGAACCGGATATAATCGAGGTCCGGGATCGACGCCGGACTCATGGAAAACGAACGAGATGATTCCGATGTTGACCTATCATCGGGCACCAGACTGCTAGCCGAACTGTCGTCCTCACTGTCGCTCAACATGGCTGCAGAGTGTGTGCTATTGTGTAGCACGTCCTACCGGGGACGATGAAGATGGTGGACACTTAAGCGGGGTATGCAAAGAAGAGAAACTGCCAATTGAAGCGGTTTTTTTTTCGCGGGGGGGGGGGGATTGAAGCGGGGGTTGACATATTATCTAACCGCTAATATAATCAACCACAATTATTTGTATCGAGTCGCTCCAAATTCACGGGGTTGCGTAGGACTCCTATTGGCTATTTGGTTGGTTTCCTTTTTCAGGACAAAAACAAGGAACGAGTTTTCGGATTATGCACTGATACCGGTACGAACGGAGCTCTTCTTTTTGATAAAGCGAGCAATAATCAAACTAGAAAGGAAAAGAAAAGAGACAAAGAAAAATATCTGCACGAATCTTTGCCTAACATCAATGGCATAGGACCTAGATGTGCATTACTTAGAGCACATCTAGATGTGCTTTAGCAATACTGTCAAACAAAACCCCGAATCATCATTGCAAAGAGCGCATAGAACATGGCTAACGCGACAACCACAACTACTCATGCTAGTTCCTTCTTGTCCCTTGCTTTCATCTGTTGCCTGTGATTGATTCTTTCTTGCTTCATCGTACTGATTGTATGTTCTAGATCAGCCAGTTTCTTCTTCAGCTTTATGTTATCTTCTGCAAGCTTGGTGCTAACACTCCGAGCCCTGCCATGCCATTCTTCATCCAGTCAGTTAACAAAGGCAAAAGCCTCATATCCCTGCCAATGTTAAATAGTATTCAGGATGAGCGGTGGCATTAACTGAAGTAAAATGATGAACTTAATTATCATTAACCTCTAAGGGGCAACTGAGAAACCGCCTGCCAATGTCGACTCCCTCCATGCATACACGTCGAGTGGGAGTGTGCCCATGCACACAACTCATCTTTTGGTACTTCTCGGTGGTGCAAAACTCGGAGTCGAATTCGTGTTGCGGAAGTCTGGAGTCATGCTCCGGATCCGGTGGCGGATCGCTTTTCTAGGGGGAGGGGGCTCATTCAGGACAGATTCAGCAAGGAGCTATACTTTGGACATGCTAAAAAAGATTAGGATAGATTGGAACCTGACAGGACGATTCGGATCCGTAGTACACCTGCCTTCTAATGACCTTAGGAAAGTGCTCGGTGGCGACCGCCGTCGTGGTGGCGATACGAGCAGGAGCAGCCGCACCGAAACCATCAGCACCACCCGTACGCATTCCCCCAATGTCATCTCCACGCGAGGGAATTTGGAGGCTATGTAGGGATTTGGGGGAAATGGGGAAACTACGGAGATAAGCTAACGGTCGGGGACTACTTATGGCACTATATGTTGTATACGGCACACTGTTTATAAATGTCATTTGTGTTAGGTATTACAACGTCACACACAATTTGCGCACCGAACCATGTGAGAGGACAACGTAGGTTAGACACGGTTGTCGTTACATAACCATATGTGACGTACTACCCTATCCATATAATTGAGTTACAGTGAGATACCATGTAAATAACTGCTCTGAGGATATCCATAAAAAAATAGCTGCTCTGCATATAGAGATGGCGGCGGCGGCCTAGGCAGCAGCCCCGAAGAAGAGGTCAATCCTCGGACGGTGGGCAATGGTGGCGTCATAGGAGGACAATCCTCGGTCTATGGCGGGAGATAGGAGGGGCTCAACCATCGAGGTTGGTGGAGGCGTGATTCGAGCACATCCATCACGGTCGATGGCGGGATAGTGGAGGTCGAACTTCAAGCGGCAGCCGCACTAAGCTTTGCTCCTTGACCCTGCTGTCTCGGCGTGCCGCCGCATGGCGCTTCTCTGTCTGCTGGGTGGAGGTCGCCGTGCGACTAATTAAATAAGGTATGCTTTTCGTGAGTGGCTTAATTTAGGTATTCAATTCCTAAAGGTAGTGTTGTACTAGTACTCTGCGTTTAAATTGACTGGCCATTAATTTTTGTCATTACACGTCTGGATAACAACATGGAGCGCCCTCAGTAATTATGAAAAGAAAACCTTGTGATTTATGCATGCATCTTTGGGCAGCAGTAATCCATGTATTAATGTTGTTATTTTGTTTTTAATTACCATTCATGTGATGCAGGTGGAACAATCTCAATGGATGAAGAATTGCAAAACCACAGATTTTATCAGTGGCGTGACAGAGTTCATGTATTTAGCTGAAAGTACAAAGAGGAGAATTGGTGATGCAGTTTACATCCTGTGTCCATGTACTGATTGTGCCAATATAGATTCACATGAAGTTGCAGTTGTCTAGATGCATTTAGTCTCTAGGGGATTCATGGATGGATATACACGTTGGACCAGACACAGTGAAGTGGAGGTCATGGATGAAGATACCCACGGTAGCGAGATGCCATACCCCGATAAGTGTCACATGGATGTTGAATCTAACATCAGGGTAGAGGTCTCAAGCTACCAATGGAACACCGGAAAGCCGAAACACCCACTGGAAAACCAAGACGTCGACGCAGATAATGACAATCTTCATATGCCAGATTTTGCTGCTATGATTGCAGATTTCAAGGGCCCAAAAAAGATATGATTGGGTATAAGGATCTGCCAACCATTGTGGCAGACTTCGAACAAGAATGGTATCCAGGTTGCAAAGATAAATATTCCAAGTTGAGTGCCAGCCTAGTGCTTCTCAGATTTAAAGCAACAAACGATCTATCAAACAAGGGCTTCACAAAGATGTTAGGTCTTTTCAAAGAAATTCTTCCAAAAGATAATGTGCTCCCTAGAAGCATGAATGAAGCGAAGAAAATTGTTTGCCCATTGGAACTTGAAGTACAGAATATACACGCTTGTGTGAATGATTGTATATTGTACCGTGGTGAGTATAAAGGTTTACGTGCATGTCCACATGCAAGCATGCACGATACAAGTGCAGGAGAGCAAAGGACAAGTACAAATTGGATGACGAGATCAAGACATGAATCCCATTCAAGGTTATTTGGTACTTGCCTTTAATTGCAAGGTTGAGGCATTTGTTTACAAACCCTAGAGAGGCAAAGAGGTTGCGGTGGAATCATGATGCGCAAATTGTGGATTGGTTTATGCGGCACCCGAAATATGGGGCTCAGTGGGAATTAATCAACAACAAGTTTGAATTTTTTTCCAAAAATTTGCCAAGGCTCGGGGAGTGTACTAACGGGATGAATCCTTTTGGCGATATGAGCACCAATCAGAGCACATGGCCGGTGCTTCTGTGCATATATAACCTAGCTCCTTGGTTGTGTATGAAGAAAAAATACATTATGATGTCAATGATTATTCAAGGCCCAAAGCAACCTGGAAATGACATCGACATTTACTTTCAGCTACTGGTAGAAGAACTGCTGACAGTGTGGATAGATGTGCCTGCTATAAAATGTTATGATGCTTACAGAAAGGAGATTTTCGATCTACATTTGATGCTGGTGCACACCATTCAAGACATGCCGGCATTAGGAAACACATTAGGGCAGAAAACAGAAGGAGCTGTAGGGTGTGTCACATGCATGGATAGGACAGCTAGCAGAACACTTCCCAACTCACACAAAATAGTTTATTTGCGTCATCGTAGGTTCTTACGGAAACCTCACCCATATCGAAAGATGAAAGCTGAATTTGATGGTACGGCAAAGCCAGGTGTGGGCCCAAGACCCTATGATGGGGAGGTGGTCCACAACATGGCTAAAAAAATTAATGGTGTGCTTGGCAAGAACCACCCTTTGACGGTGAAACAAACACCCAAGGGTCAAGTGTTTAAGAAGGTATCGATGTTCTGGAAATTACCTTACTGGGAGATTCTATGTGTATGTCACTACATCGATGTCATGCACGTAGAGAAGAACGTATGTGAAAGCATCCTGGTACTCTGCTCAAAGCCTGTTAGGAGGCTAGCGCAAGCTTCAGTCAGTCCGTTTTTGGCTGACTGAACTTTGTCGATCACCGTACTCATGATAGTGCGGCGCTCTTTATCGTTGGAAGCGCCGCGAAGCGCTTCCAGCAAGTTGTCCGGTGCCTCTGGATGGACAGAGGACACCGACATGGGCGGCTGGCCCCCCTTAATGGGGGATTGCCTACCAGAGTCCGGAACCATCGAATGTTCCGCTGCAGTGTTCGGCTGGGGGCCGAACTCGGAGCCCGTGGGAGTTTTGCTCCCTTTGCGCCCAAGGTCTGGGAGGTCGCCTCGAGGCGCCCCCATGATCACCTCCCCTTGGTTCGGTGCCTTTCGAGACAACAACTCAACGTTGTCCATAGGGCGAGGGGTGGAGGCGGTCGGAAGAGAACCGTTGTTCATATCCGATGAGTCCAATGAACCGCTCGACGAAGATACGTCGAGATGAGCTCGGGACGGACTGCATAATCATGTTCGGCATGAGGAGAAGTAGTGCAATAAAACATACCATGAATTACTATGGTGTCCGGATACTTACGACTTCGCTAGGGGCTTGACCCTGGGTAGCCACTCGTCGCCGCTGTAGGCGGCCGTCATGGAGCAGTCCGGAGGGAGGGTCCTTCCCTTCTTTGACCCTTCGGCCTGCCGGGTTGTGTCGGCCTTCCTTTTCTTGTCTCCCCCGGCTGGGGGAGAACTTTCCTCCTCCTCCTCCTCGTTTTCATGGGAGGAGTCCCTGTCGGAGTCATCGGATGATGAGTCCAATACAACCTTGCGTCGGAGACCCTTTCAGGTCCCCGTGGCCTTCTTCTTGGCCTTCTTCGCCGGCACCTCGTAAGGTGCCGGAGCTATCATCTCCGTTAGGAGAGCATCTGCAGGATCTTCGGGAAGGGCGGTTGGGCAATCGAGCTCGTCCGCTGTCTTTATCCAGTCCTATTAATGACATGGAAGCTTAGATCCCGCACATGATTTAACTGGGGCAAATAAATACCCTGTGAGATATCGAAACTTATTGGATTGGCATGGCGCTTTGCGCTGAGTCTGCGGTCCTCGGTGAGGGAAGGAGGTACCTCGGCGCCCTTGAACAGCACCCTCCAGACGTCCTTGTGCGTCGTGTCGTAGAGCTCTCGCAGCGTCTAGTGCTTGGTCGGGTCGAACTCCCACAAATTGAATGCCCGTCGTTGACACGGGAGAATCCGGCCGAAGAGCATGACCTGGACCACGTTGACAAGCTTGATTTTCTTGCCCATCATGTTCCTTATGCAGGTCTGGAGTCCAGTCAGCTCTACCGAAGAACCCTAGGACAGGCCCTTCTCTTTCCAGGAAGTGAGCCACGTGGGTATTCCGGATCGAAATTTTGGGGCTGCCGCCCAGTTGGTGTCGCGCGGCTCGGTGATGTAGAACCACCTCGATTGCCACCCCTTTATGGTCTCCACATAGGAGCCTTCGAGCCAGGTGACATTAGGCATATTTCCCACCATGGCGCCTCTGCACTGTGCTTGCTGGCCGACCACCACCTTCGGTTTGACACTGAAGGTCTTCAGCGACAGGCCGAAATGGGGCTTGATGCGGAGGAAGGCCTCGCACACGACGATAAACGCCAAGATGTTGAGGATGAAATTGGGGGCCAGATCATGAAAATCCAGCCCGTAGTAGAACATGAGCCCACGGAAAAACGGATGGAGGGGAAATCCTAGTCTGCGGACGAAGTGGGTAAGAAAAACTACCCTCTAATGGGGTTCGGGCGTAAGGATGATCTGCCCTACATCTGGCAGCCGGTGCGCGATATCCGCGGCCAGATATCCGGCTTCCTGTGACTTTGTGATGTTCTCCTCCATAACGGAGGAGACTATCCACTTGCCTCCCGCTCCGGACATGCTTGGAGTGGTTTGATAAGAAAGACACGAACTTGGGCGCTGGAGTTCGAGTGTGCGAGAGTGGGTAAGCAAGGAGGAAGAAGGTGTGGGTGAAAAGAGTGAATCCTAATCCCTTTATAAGGGCAGAAGAGGTGATGCGCCTCCCCACTTGCCTGGTAAAATTGCTTAATCCCGAAGCGCCATAATTCATGGCGCGGTTGGGTTACCCATGTCCGTATTGATGAGAATCCCATAATAAGGGGAACACGATCTCTGCTTTGACAAGACATGTCAAGAAAACTGCCTTGCGATATGTGCGGTGCTAGTTGAGAAAAACGGTTCGAATAATGACCGGGCCATGGTGTGATGTCATGTTGTCAAAACGTGTCAGCAGATTAGATTTGTGGAAATATTATTCTCTCTACGGTGGTATGTGGAACTTGTTTTGTAGAGCCGAACACTATCCTTATGTTAAAAATCTTCCATGGAGTATTCAGAGGAGGAACCCGCCTTGCAATGCCGAAGACAATACTGCACGCTGGACTCATCGTCATTGAAGCCTGGTTCAGGGCCTACTGAGGGAGTCCTGGACTATTGGACTATATCCTTTGGCCGGACTGTTGGACTATGAAGATACAAGATTGAAGACTTCGTCCCGTGTCCGGATGGGACTCTACTTGGCGTGGAAGCCAAGCTAGGCAATACGGATATGTAGATCTCCTCCCTTGTAACCGACTCTGTGTAACCGTAGCCCCCTCCGGTGTCCATATAAACCGGAGGGTTTAGTCCGTAGGAAATCATACAATCATACCATAGGCTAGCTTCTAGGGTTTAGCCTCTATGATCTCATGGTAGATCAACTCTTGTAATACTCATATCATCAAGAACAATCAAGCAGGACGTAGGGTATTACCTCCTCAAGCAGATTAGACGCATAGTTCGGGACCCCCTACCCGAGATCCGCCGGTTTTGACACCGACAACAAAGATATAAGAAACACACTCATTGATCTCTCTGATTTCTTCAACCAACTATGGCAGAAAGTTGTAGATCGTGAAGAGTTGGATCATATGCAAGATGATATTGCAAGAATATTGTGCAACCTAGAGATGTTTTTCCCATCGTCATTCTTTGATGTCATAGTCCATATCATTGTGCACCTTGTTGACGAGATAAAGTAGTGTGGTGTAGTTTTTTTCGCAACATGTATCCCTTCGAGCGGTTCATGGGAGTACTGAAGTGCTTTTGTCGGAACCAAAACCATCCAGAGGCAAGCATCCTACAAGGTTATACCGCGAAGGAGGTGGTTGAGCTTTGCACCGAATACATGAAACAAAGACCTATAGGTTTGCCACTCTCTCGCCATGAGGGAAGGCTAAAAGATAAGCCAGTCCTTGCTGGCACGCAAATGGCTGCACCCGAAGAATTGGCAGAGAAAGCCCGTTTGACGGTACTGCTTAACAACCCACACTACTAGGGAGAACTAGTAGTAGCGCCTGAAATATGCATAGCAGTAGCGTTGGGTCCAGCGCTACCACTAAGGCGCTATAGCTAACTAGTAGCAGTAGCGCTGGAAAGGGAGCGCTACTAATATACCTAGTTAGCCATGGCGCTTTCCTTAGGATAGCGCTACTACTACTTGTAAGTAGCAGTAGCACTTGTTCTAAAAAGCGCTGCTGCTAAATTTTCCTGTATTACAGCTTATTTTCATTGTGTGGTTTTATATACAGTACGTTCATCATATGATTTTATGACCATGATTACTTATTATATATAATAGTGGGAGAAATGAACGTGGAGTAGATTCAAGAGGAGGCAACATGTGGTGCATGTCGAAAGTACTAATCTAATCCAAATTTGATCTAGTTTGGATTAGTAGTACTTTCGATGTGCACCACATGTTGGCTTTACTTGAATCTAATCCAGGTTCATTTCACCCAATGTTATATATAATAAGCAAGCATGCTCATATAACAACTTAGTGTCATGCATCATCAATCATAATAATAACTAACTCATCATTGGTATCATAATAATAAGTCATACTCATCATCATCGATCATACAACTTCTACTTGATACCACATCATCATCATAGTCACCAATCCTACTTAGTTGTTCTTAGCACATGATCATGAGTATTATTAACTAGGACCTACTACCTTCTGTTAGGTAAAATAACATAAAACAAGATAGGCCCTGACTCTCCATTATGTAGAATAGAGATTATCCTGTCTCAATTCTTTCCTTTCGCACAATGTTGCTTCCAAGTACCTCCTTACGATTGTCCATACATTTTTTCCATTCTTTCATTTTCATGTCTCCACTTCTTTTACAAATCCGATATGGACATATGAGATTCATAGGATGACCTGGCCGTATGTTCAAAACATCAAGGCGACCATTCTGATACATCAGATGAGGCACACAATCATTCAGGATTTTCTGTTGAAAAACATAGTAATAACTTCATAGTTAGAAATGTACTTAAGTTTTAAAACAATTTATGCAAAATATGCACGGATGTCATAACACTAAAAAATCTTACCATGGCATCTCCATGGATGTTACCGTAGTTCAACACGTGCACTAGTGGCATGTATTGACCATAATGTGGAGGAGTTTTATAATAGATATTGTAATTCTGAACATCAGTACAAAATGCGACTAGATGATTTTTCTCCCGATCACTTAACTCAGAGCCATCAGTGTAATAGGTTATGTATACCATGTTCCGCACATTGTTTGAACAATGGAAATAAGCTGTCAACGCAAATAAGCTGTAAACTATTTTGAAATGAACAATATAAATTAGTTAATAACCATGTTTCAGAAACTCACATAGCGGTAGAATTGGAAACGTATCAACAAGGACCCAAATGTCCATATTGTCTTGGTCGATGTCAGGATCACCAAGATCCATGGTGACAAGCATACCCTCATAAAAATTATATCTTGCAAAGTGCTTCCCAATTTTTGCAACAAAATGGGTTACACTCTCAGAATTATACATATTTACTTCAAAATCCATATCATGATGGGTCCTTAGGTGAATTTTCTTTGTTTCGAAATTTTCATGGTCTTCCAAACCCATCCTCTCCAAGACATAGCGTCTTGCATGGCATGTGATAAGCTGCTCGAATTGTAAAAGATGGAAATTACACGTTGAAATAGTTGAAGTCATGCTTAATTACGAAAAAAACACTTTTCGTTGTTCCGTACCGTTTCAACATCGAAGGTCTCCTGGAGCTTAATGTTGAAGCGCCGATCTTCGTCCAGGTGAGGCCTGTCACACAGACCTCGGTCATCGTTGCACCAACTGCACTCCGTCGAGAGACTTTCGTCGTCCGATGACGACATTTCCTACGTTCATAATTCAAAGATTAAACTTGTACAGTTCAATATATGTACTATAAAAAATTAAATTAGATCATTATTATTTATCACGGGTTGACTATCGGTCTGCCGAGTCTATATGGTGGAGACTCTCCCTCACTAATTCCTATCTGACATTTGCGACCATCGGTGATGGTCGTTACTCCTCCTTCCCCTAGTGCATAACAAAGGTCTAGCACAAGGAGAAGAAGGAGAAACGATCCCCATGACAACAGTCCGGATTCTTTGTCCTATCTCATATATGGTGGATACACTCCCTCATAGATTTTTTGACCGTTGGTGATGGTCGTTATTCCTCGTTCCCCTAGTGCATAACAAAGGTCTAGCACAAGGAGAAGAAGGAAAAACGACCCCACGACAACAGTCGGGCTTCTTCGTTGTCGGTGTCAGAACCGGCGGATCTCGGGTAGGGGGTCCCGAACTGTGCGTCTAAGGCAGATGGTAACAGGAGGCATGGGACACGATGTTTACCCAGGTTCGGGTCTTCTTGATAGAGGTAATACCCTATGTCCTGCTTGATTGTTCTTGAAGGTATGAATATTACAAGAGTTGATCTACCACGAGATCAGAGAGGCTAAACCCTAGGAGCTAGCCTATGGTATGATTGTATGTTGTCCTACGGACTAACACCCTCCAGTTTATATAGACACCGAAGGGGGCTAGGGTTACACAAGGTCGGTTACAAAGGAGGAGATATGCATATCCGTATTGCCTAGCTTGTCTTCCACGCCAAGTAGAGTCCCATCCGGACATGGGACGAAGTCTTCAATCTTGTATCTTCATAGTCCAATAGTCCAGCCAAAGGATATAGTCTGGCTGTCCGGAGACCGCCTAATCCAGGACTCCCTCAGTAGCCCCTGAACCAGGCTTCAATGGCGATGAGTTCGGTGTGCAGTGTTGCCTTCAGCATTGCAAGGCGGGTTCCTTCTCCGAATACATCATGGAAGAGTTTGAATACAAGGATAGTGTCCGACCCTGCAAAATAAGTTCCACAAATCTAATCTGCTGACGTGTTTTGGTAGCATGACATCACGCCACGTCCCGGTAATTATTTGAACTGTTTTTCTTTAACCAGCCCCGCACATAACGCGAGGCGGTTTCTTGACACGTCTTGTCAAAGCAGAGATCGTGTTCCCATTATCACAGGATTCTCATCAATACAAACGTGGGTAACCCAAGCGCACCTGTTGGTATGACTCCTAGATCTTAGGCAAGTCTTCAACAGCCACAAGGAGGACGCCTGATATTCATCCCCTTTATAAAGGGGATAAGGCTTTTTCTTTTCCCTCCTGTGCTCAATCGAATCCTTCCCCCGCCTCGAGTTCTAACACCCAAAGCTCAGGTCAGGTGCTTCAGACCTTCAATCATGTCCAGATCTAGCCTTCAAGGCCAGTGGGTGCCTTCCTCTGTCAAGGAGGAGGACATGAAGAAGTTGAGGGAGGCCAGATATCTGACCGCGAAATTTCGCATAGGCTGCCCGCCCGAGGGCTGGTCGTCCCTACTCGTGAACCCAACGAGAGCGTTGTGTTCGTCTCCCACTTCCTCTGAGGACTAGGCCTCGCTCTGGATCCCTTTGTTAGGGGTCTTATGTTCTATTACGGGCTGGATCTTCACGATTTGGCCCCGGATTCCCTTCTTCACATCTCGTCTTCTATTGTCGTATGTGAGGCCTTCCTCCGCATTACCCCTCACTTCGGCTTGTGGCTCAAGACTTTCGATGTGAAGGCGAAGATGGTCGAGGGGCAGTACGCAGCTTGCGGAGGTGCTCTAATAAGCAAAATTGCTGATGCTCCATGGCCAAAGGGTTCTTATCCAGAGGTGTCCGGGCTGTGGCAACGGGAGTGGTTTTACGTCACAGCTCCCCGAAGTGCCAAATGGGTAGCTTTCCGCACATTTCGTTCGGGCTGCCCACCCCAACTGATGTCATGGATCAGCAAGGGGCTAAGCTGGGGTCCAGCCAAGGATGTGCCAATACTGCAGAGCCGAATCCGAGATCTCTTCGAGGGACATTTCAGTCTGGTTATGGTAATGCAAGTTATGCTGGTTCGTCAAGTCCAGCCTTGCAAACGCCGACACCTCCCCATGTGGGAATTCAACCCGGAAGGACCGCGCGCTATTCAGCATTTCCTCGGCATGATGCACGAGCAGATGTACATATCGTTCTTCGGACCCCAAATAGAGTGTCCGGACACTAACGAGGACGTGGGCCTGAGTTGCAACCGCCCCGCTGCCCAAGTAAGTAATCCCATGGCCGAACACACTATCCTTTTATTTATCATGACATCATTCTGAATAATCGCTCTTTGATCAGGACTGGATAACAAAGGCGAAGATGATCCGGTGTTTGGCCCACCTTCATGAAGGCATGGATAATCCGGTGCTGGAAAAGATTCTCGAGCTAGCACCTTGTCTAGTGCCCTCAAAGGAAGATGAAGGGGGGAATAAAGAGGGCAAAAGCGGGCCTCCATCGCTACCTACTCCAATCGAGGGGTAGGGCGCCTCCGCGAGGGAGGATAACCAAGGGTAGGAATCTGACATTCCCTCTCCTCGGGGAAGGAAGAGGACTACTTTTGAAGATCCGGAAACTAAGGTTTCCAAAAGGGAGAAGAAATCTCTACCAGAGGGTCCTGCCCCGGAGGGCATTCTTGCCGCACAATGTCCGCGTGGGGATCAGCCTCTACCGAGATGTAAGTAATCAAAAGGTACTTAATAGTGAAGATACCCTACCTTACTTCCGAAGACAATAATCGATGCTTGTAAATTGTAGTCCAGATCGCAGCCTTTCCAGACAGAGTTCATCTTCGGGGGATCTTCTTCCGGAGATGATGGAGAGCGAAACACCTCCCCCAGACTCCCTAGCTCAAGAAGCGGGCGACCCTGAAGTGTCATCGCGAAGGGTACCTCCGGATCCAATATCGCCAAAGGATAACCCGTTAGCTGCCCGGCATCCCCAGTATCCGACTCCTGAAGAGAGCGACAGCAAGGGTCCGTACAGTGTGTGGTCGGACAAGCTGAAGGATCTTCTGGGGCAAGGTGTCGTCACGGAAGCGCATCATACGCTAATGGGTACGGTAATTGAAAGGATTTCATCCGCCGAAAGCGGTTTGCACGAAGCTTTTATGAGTCTACTGAAAGGCTTCGAGGTACGTGAAATAATGTATGCCTTTTAAGAGTGCCGCATACGTTAGGTATGCCCATGCAGATAGTATCCCCTGAGACTCTGGTTGTCGTCGAGAGCGGCGGCAAACAGAGGATCATAGTCCCAAGTAATAACCAGACCGCCTTTATGTGCAGGTGGTTGAATCTCCGGTGGCTAGCCAGACTGATGGGTTTGCCGAACTGAAGCGGCAACTGGATGCGGCAGATGCCGACATCATGCTTGTCAACAAGCGGCTTGACGAGGCACAGGGTGAGTGATTTTTCTGGTGATCGTCACATAGTAAGAGCAGCATGATGCCACTATCTTTAATATGTTGTGACTGCAGATGGAGCTACCACCGTGGAGACGACCCTTCAGACGGAGCTTGCTCGAGCCAAGGAGCAAGCGAGGAGTAGCAATGCGACCGCTTTGAAGGCGGTCGAAGAGTTAAGGGCCGAACAGGCCGCGCATTGCGAGAGCAAGGAAAAAATAGCCAAGATGGATGTGGAATTAAAGGATGCTGCTGACCGTTACCAGCTTCTTGAAGAAGAAGACCGGGCGAAGGCGACGGACTTGGAGAAGGCCCGGGTGGCTGCCAAGGAAGCCCGCTCCAAAATTAGAGCGATGAAGGAGCCGAATCAAGCTGTAGATATCGTGTCTGGGAGCCCTTATTGTTGCGGACTAAGTTCGGCGATCCGAAGTATGCTCCTTTGGGCCAACTATGGAGTTCTGCGGACGAGTACATGGATTTGGCTGCAAGTGCTGCTGATGCAGCCGAGTACTTCAAGGATCAAAAAGGTCCCGAAGTGGAGAAGCTGTTCTGGTCACAATTTCACGCTCCAGTCCGTCCACTGCTGCTGAATGAGCGATTGACTAGTTGGGCCAAGCTCCATAGGTTGTCCGGACTTGCCATGAGGTCCGTTGTGGATCACCTATGGCCGGGATGGCCAAGGCCGAGTAGCTACTTTAGCTTGGTGCAACAATTCCTTGAAGTTGTGCCACGCATCGATGCTGTAAAGAGATCAACATGCATAGAAGGTGCACGGATGGCCCTTGCCCATGTCAAAACATACTGGGCAGAGATGGAGGCCACCACTGTTGCGGCACAGGGTTCGGCCATAGGCCGAGTGGCTGCCGAGCACTACTTTGAAGAAGTCCTTGAAGGCGCTCGTTCGATCGAGGCTTAGTGCTCGAAGAATATTATTTTCCAGTGACATGTAGTCCCATTGTACAAACAATGTTTTTCTGAATTAATCAAGGCTGTATTTATACTTTTTCCCGAATGTACTATGATGCCTCCTATGCGGCTGTTTATGTATATATGTATATAACCTGGAAGTTTGCAGTTGTCGGCTTCCGCACCCACGCATATAATGCAGGGGTGTTCGCAAAAGATGCATATCCACACTTGATCCAATGTCTTGGTCCGTTAAGGAGGTGATAGCGTAGCGAACGAGGCAATCAGACTATATTGCTTTAACACTTTCACTTAGCCATAGGAGTTTGACAGTGGGGCTACTATATAGCCCCTAGTACTTCTGCGCTCGTCCGAATATGGTGCGCGTACGTACATGACTGGGAAATGGTCCTTCGTTAATGTGGAGGAATCCCGAAGATTCCTATTAGTCATCAAGTGGTTGACCAGTCACTCGCTATATCATGACAGTCATTTTTTGGCTTTCTCTACTGAGGTGCTCGTCCGGATGAACCAGGGCACAATCGCAGTAGTTCTCCAGTGCTACCTTAGCCGATATAACGGAACGTAAGGTACCAAAACGTGGGAGCCGGGCAAACCCAACATTTGACCAAAGACATGATTCAGAGCTAATGCATATAGGGCCAAACTCGCGACGCCGAACACTCCCAAAGGTGTTTGGTCTTTATAACATATACCGGGCTAAACAATGCCCTTTATAAGAAACCCCTTGTGTCCAAGTACGTGCGAAATCCTGGCGTGGCCACATGCCAATAACGCCGACATCCTTCTCGGTTGTGTGGAGTATCCGGAGGATGTGAGCAACAAGTGATAGTAAAAAAGGTTTATGCAGGGCCTTAATCTAAAAACAAACCTTTTGGCGGGTCCCTGTTGCACGTCTGCGCCTCTGTCTCCATTGTGTCGTGTCCTAGACGGGTGTAGCACGATTGTAACCTGCAAAAGGAAAGAATTTAGGTGAAAGTTGCCGTGCCGAAAAGAAGAATGAGTTATCAGAATTCCAGAGAAGCCTAGTTGAGCCGGGCTGGCTCTCATTACATGCGGGAAGTCCCTGGTATCGTTTTATGAGTGTTGGAAAACCAATCTTATGTATGTATGATGGAACGCCAGACTCGTCTAACCGTGTCCGTGGTCTTGACGACCTGGCATTTTTTTGGTTTGTGAGGCCGACTAGTGTGCGACTGTTAGAGCCGCCGCGTCCTCTTCTGTACGTGGAGAACGGTTGGTAATTCCGCTAACTGTAATGACACCTCATGGACCGGGCATCTTGAGCTTGAGAAAAGCATAATGCGGTATTGCCTTAAAACGAGCGAAAGCCGCCCTTCCGAGTAGTGCTTGAAAATCACTTCGGAATGGAGCGATGTGAAAAGTAAACATTTCATTTCGGAAGTTATCGGGAGAACCGAATACCACCTCTAGTAGTAGAGAGCCCATGCAGTGGGCCTCTTGGCCTGGTATTACTCCCTTGAAGGTAGTATTACTGTGGCTTATTTGTGTCTGGTCTATCCCCATTTTGCGGACTGTGTCCTGATATATCAGATTGAGATCACTTCCGCCATCCATGAGGACCCTTGTGAAATGGTACCCGTTTATTATTGGGTCTAACACCAAGGCCGTTAGTCCTTCACGCTGGATATGTGTATCGTGATCCCTACGATCAAAAGTGATCGGGCAGGCCAACCAGGGGTTGGACCTATGGGTGACGTGCTCTATGGCGCGTGTGTACCGGAGTGCGTGATTGCTTCTCCTCCTTGTCACATGGATCACGTTTACTGTTTTAACCTCTGGTGGGAACTTTTTCCGTCGCCCGGTGCTTAGCTGGCGAGGTTCATCCTCGTCTTCGCTTGGTGTCTCTTCCCCTTTGTGTTCGGCGTTTAGCTTTCCGGCCTGCTTGATGACCCAACATTCTTTGTGGGTATGATTTGCAGGTTTGTCTAGGGTGCCGTGAATCTGACAAAGTTTGTCAAGAATTTTGTTTAGGGCAGATTGTCCTTCTCTGCTGCCTTTGAAAGGCTTTTTCATCTGACCTGGTCGGGAGCCTCTGAATCCGACGTTTATCGCCGTATTATCTGGGCTACCTTCTTTATTTTGACGCTTGTTTTTGTTGCATCGTGATTTACCATTGCCATCCCTTACTTCGGATGTGCTTGGGTCACTGGTGCTGCTACGGCCAACCAGCTGTCCTCGCCCGCACAAAAGCGGGTCATGAGGCTTGTTAGGGTTGCCATTGTTCTCGGTTTTTCTTGACCGAGGTGTCTGGCGAGCCATTCATCTCGGACGCTGTGTTTAAAAGCTTCTAAGGCTTCGGTGTCCGGAGAGTCGATTATTTGGTTCTTCTTGGTGAGGAACCTATTCCAAAGCTTTCGGGCAGACTCTCTGGATTGTTGGATTATATGACTTAGATCGTCTGCATCCGGAGGTCGGACATAAGTCCCTTGAAAATTGGCCCGGAAAGCGTCCTCGAGCTCCTCCCAACTTCCAAATAAGTTTTCACGGAGGCTTTTCAGCAAGTGCCTAGCTCGCCCTTTAAGCCTGAGGGGAAAGTATTTGATGGCATGGAGATCGTCTCCACGAGCCATATGAATATGGAGGATGAAATCCTCTATCCAGACTCCAGGGTTTGTGGTTCCGTCGTACGCCTCTATGTTCACCGGTTTGAATCCTTCTGGGAATTCGTGATCTAGCACCTCATCAGTGAAACATAGTGGGTGTGTGCGGCACCCCTGTATTGGGATGCGCCATAGTGTTCGGACGATTGTAGTATTCGGTGTTGGTTGTGTACCGCAGCGCGCTTCCTAGATCCATAGATAGATCTGGTCGTGCCGGATTTTTGACGCAAGTTCTCATGTAGAACGTGTGTTGACTTATGCGTGATTCTGTTAGCCGCTCTATCGCGTTCACATGGTGGTGGATCCAGCTGGTTGGCCGTATCGCTTATCGGCTATTTGGGCTCTAGGGACTCATCGTCGAATTCCAGTAATAGCTTGCACTTTGGATTTCTATTTGGGTGGTAGGTTCTACCATACTTTATTACTTTGTTCCACTTGCTGTTGAGCGTATCTTGTGCGACCTTGAGCCTTTGCTTCTGTTTTTTCAAGCTTCTCGCTGTGGCAGTAAGCCTTCTGCGGAGGTTTTCTTGCTCCAAGTGTGTTTCCAGGACGATGGGTACATCTTCGTCTGGACTGTTGTCTTCCCTAGACGGGGATTGATGAGGCTTATCTTCGACGTCATCATGTTCGAATGTCGTATCCATACTATGTTTGCAATTTGCTTCTTTATCATTTTCTGCTACTGGGGTGGTGCAGTTGTCATCTTTTCTGGAGTCGCGTGGACTATTGTTATCGTTGTTTTTTCTATGGCGGGACCTAGGGCGGCACCGCTGACGTCGGCGCTTGGGTTGCTTCTTGGAGGGGTCATCCTCCGCTTTCTCGTCGCCATTGGCTTCGTTGGGGGTGTCCACCATGTACACATCATGTGATGAAGTAGCTGTCCAGCGCCCTGTGGGCGGTAGTTCCGGTTCGTCTCCGGCTTCGTCGTCCATACCGTCGAAGTCTTCAGAGCCGAGGTCGAGCATATCGGTTAAGTCGTCGACAGTGGCTACTAAGTGGGTGGTGGGTGGGCAGCGAATTTCTTCGTCGTCCGCATCCCATTCTAGCCGGACATAGTTCGACCAAGGTTCTCCTGACAGTGAGAGAGACCTTAATGAATTTAGCACATCTCCAAAAGGTGAGTGCTGAAAGATATCCACGGAGGTGAACCCCATGTTCGGCGCCTAGTCGGACTCGACGGGCACGGATACGAGCGGCTCAGAGTATGTGGCTGAAGATGAATCCAGTGGTCCGGCAACATGGCTCTCGTAAGGGGTGAAGTGAGTATCCGGCTCTATCATCGCTAAGAGTGCGGCCTCCATGGCGGGGTCCATCCCTCCGCTCTCGGATTGCGCAACTTGTTCTAGGTTAAAAACCGGTGTAGCTGCGGATGCGATCTCGCGAACACCGCCCGAAGGTAGAGTTACGTCTTGCTCGTTGTGACTGCGCGGCGCGTCCGGCATGGGCTCGAATCCGTCGAAGATCAAGTCTTTGCGGACATTGGCCATATAGTTCAAGTTTCCAGATCTGACCTGATGCCCAGGGGCGTACACTACTAGGAAAAGGCCTACTAATGGCGCACCAGTTTTGCCTACTAATGGCGCATCACTGGTGCGCCATTACTAGCACACCACTAGTAATTTTTACTAATGGCGCACCACTGGTGCGCCATTAGTATAGGCCACGGTGCGCCATTAGTATAGGCCACTGGTGCGCCATTAGTATAGGCCACGGTGCGCCATTAGTATTTTTGAATTTTGAAGGCGGGAAAATAGTAGTGGCGCACCGTCTAACCCCCACCGTGCGCCATTGCTATTTTTGAATTTTGAATTTGGATCTGGATCATGATTTTTTTGCCCATTTTTTGCTAGTTTTTTTGCTCGTTTTTTGGCACGATATTATTTCAAATTTTGTTCATGTTTTTGGATCTTGAACGTTTTTTTGCCGTGTTATTTTGCCGGAGAGGAGTTCGTCGGAGAGGAGGAGGAGGAGGTCACCGGAGAGGCGCTCGCCTACATCACCGTAGAGGAGGAGGAGGTCGCCGGAGAGGAGTTCACCGAAGCATCGGAGAGGAGGAAGGAGAAACCATGAGGGAATGGGAGGAGAGGAGGGAGGAGGAGCTCACCGGAGAGGAGGGAGGAGAAACCGTGAGGGGAGGGGAGGGGAGGAGAGGAGGGAGGAGGAGGTTGCCGGAGAGGAGGAGGTCGCCGGAGAGGAGGAGCAGGTCGCGGGAGAGGAGGAGGAGGTCGCCGGAGAGGAGAAGGAGGTCGCCGGAGAGGAGGAGGAGGAGGTCGCCGGAGAGGAGGAGGGTAGTATGGTGGAGGAGAGAAGGGAAGATGGAGTGGAGGAGAGGAGGAGATGGAGTGGAGGAGAGGAGAGGAGATGGAGTGGAGGAGAGGTGGAGTGGAGGAGGTGCGCCCAGCCATATATACGACATAGTAATGGCGCACCGTGGGTAGGTGCGCCATTACTAACTTTTTTTATTTTTTTTATTTATTTTGAATTTTGAAGGCGGGAAGATACTAATGGCGCACCATGGGCAGGTGTGCCATTAGTAACTTTATTTTTATTTTTTTGACTTATTTTGAATTTTGAAGGCGGGAAGATACTAATGGCGCACCATGGGCAAGTGCGCCATTAGTAACTTTTTTTTATTTTGTTGACTTATTTTGAATTTTGAAGGCGGGAAGATACTAATGGCGCACCATGGGCAGGTGCGCCATTAGTAAGTTTGAATTTTTTTTGAATTTTTTTGCCTCTCCAGATCTTAAAAGCCCCGTATCTTTTTTTCTATTAGGTTTTTGAGGATTTTGAAAATGTTTAATGGGGTTCCCCCCGTTAAATTCGGATGTAACTTTTCGAGTAGATCATTTTTCATATAAAAAACTTTTTCTTCCGAGTTCGTACGCAAAAGTTATGCCCATTTTTACAAATTCTTTAGAGATTTTGCAAAAAAGTCGAAAATTCATGTTTGTAAATTTTGCTAACAACTAGACCACATATCACATGGGAATCTTATTTTCTTTTATTTTTTTGACATCTCTATCATTTTCTTTTATTTTTTTGAAACTGAAAAGGCGGTCTACAGGGGGGGTGCATTCGGGCGAATGTTTGGGCCAAGTTACTAATGGCGCACCGTGGCATGGTGCGCCATTACTAGTTCAACTAGTAATGGCGCACCACTCCCACGGTGCGCCATTAGTAGTTTTGAAAAAATTTAAAAATACTAATGGCGCACCGTGGATGTGGTGCGCCATTACTAGCACTCCCACGGTGCGCCATTAGTAGTTTTGAAAAAATTAAATTTTTTTTACTAATGGCGCACCGTGGATGTGGTGCGCCATTAGTATTTGCACACTAATGGCGCACCAACACATAGTGCGCCATTAGTATATAGTAATGGTGCACCACATGTCTGGTGCGCCATTAGTGTCAATTCCATCTATAGCCCTTTTCCTAGTAGTGGTAGCTCTCAATATGCTCCAGATGGCCAAGCGAATTGGCCCGCAGTGCAAAGTCGCCGAATATGAAGTTCTGTCCGGGGAGGAAAGCCTCACCCTGGACCGCATCGCTAGCGATGATCGAAGGAGCCATCAAGCCTTGTGGTGACGACACACAGGAACTCTTAATGAAAGCACCAATGTCGGTGTCCAAAACGGCGGATCTCAGGTAGGGGGTCCCGAACTGTGCGTCTAAGGCGGATGGTAACGGGAGGCAGGGGACACGATGTTTACCCAGGTTCGGGCCATCTTGATATAGGTAATACCCTACGTCCTGCTTGATTGTTCTTGATGATATGAGTATTACAAGAGTTGATCTACCACGAGACCGGAGAGGCTAAACCCTAGAAGCTAGCCTATGCTATGATTGTATGTTGTCCTACGGACTAAAACACTCCGGTTTATCTAGACACCGGAGGTGGCTAGGGTTACACAAGGTTGGTTACAAAGGAGGAGATATCCATATTCGTATTGCCTAGCTTGTCTTCCACGCCAAGTAGAGTCCCATCCAGACATGGGACGAAGTCTTCAATATTGTATCTTCATAGTCCAACAGTCCGGCCAAAGGATATAGTCCAGCTGTCCGGAGACCCCCTAATCAAGGACTCCCTCATTCGTCCTCTCTCATATATAGTGGATACACTCCCTCACTGATTTTTTTTGACCTTGGTTAATGTTGACTTGATAGACTTAAAGTCAACCCGAAATGTCGTTTAATTATTTTTCGAGAAAATCCAGGCCACTAGATATTTCCTACATATTCTATCACAAGTCATGCCAGAATTCATGGAAAAATCCGGCATGACCTTTGCTTAAAAAGGACATATCGAGCGCCTGAAATTTGCCGAAATGGAAATTAATCAACACTCCGGCAAAACATAGGCCACTATAGGAGGTGTAACCTGCAAACATGGGCGGCCACTTGGGCAAGCACATATCCTATTTGAGCAACACAAGATATACATGTTTATATCTACATCATATGAGCATTCAAATTTGATGTAGTAGTTTTCCAATTTGAGCATTTAATAAGAAAAACCAAATTGTAAAATAAATTCGTATTCAAATTAGCATTCATTAAATAAGCAAAACTAAACAATCTCTTTGGTTCGTACATCCTCGAATATTATCACTAATAGATCTCGAATAGAATCATACATATAACATCACTAATACAGCTAAAACCGTAGCGAACGATGGGCATCGGCGCGGGCGGTGGACACCCAAAGAGAAGGAACCATCACAGGATCAGAACTCTAGTGAGATCCCTGAAGAACCTCCCAGTTAATGGAGAACCTGCCCTCCAACGCAACCATGTAGCGACGGACGTGCTCATCCTCCTCGCTGACACGGTGACGTACCACCCCCGCAGGGTCCTCAAGCCTCCGCACCGTCACTGGCCCACCCGACTGCCACCAAAGAAGGTTCGGGTCAAGGACGGGCTGGCTCCTCACCAAGCTACAGCCCCGGAAGATAGCACCTCCTAGTACCAGCCTGGCGGAGCCCAGTCCCGGACCTAGCTCCTCACCAAGGCCAGGCCTCCTCCGCCGAGTCGACGACGAGGATGCGGGATAGGCATCGTCGATGTCGATGCGGGAATAATTGGTTTAACTAAAAAAATAAACTAGTTATATTAATTTTCTTATTAAAAATAAACTAGCTCTATATTAAAATTTTAGTTAGATCATCTAATCTCATATACCTAAATTTTCTTACTAAAATAAACTAGTTTTATTAATTCAAGTAGTAAAACTAAGCACTTACTATAAATAAAATAAACTAGTACTTACTAAAAATAAACTATTTTAACTAGTTATATTAATTTTATAACTAATTCTATTAAACACTTACTAAAAATAGTAAAAAAACTATATTGATTTTTTTCTATAAACTAAACACCACTGCCCTAAATTAGCATCTACTTAATTAGTTACCTAACCTACTTCCCTAACTAAAAAACATCTAAGTTAATTAACTAAATCCACCAAAGTTAATTAACTAAATTCACCTAAGTTACCTAACGTAATGAACTAAATGCAGGGAGGAAGAGTACCTCACGGTGGTGGAGGAGGCCGGCGGGGGAGCAGAGCCGCCGCGGGCTAGGGTGGCCGGCGGGGTAGGAGGCCGGCACGGGGGAAGGTGGCCGGCGGGGGAACAGAGCCGGCGCGAGCGAGGGCGGCCTGTAGGAGAGCTCCGGCGCGGGGGACAGCGGTGCGTGGGGGTGGACGGCGGTGACGACGCCAGAGAGAGGCGAGTGAGTGTGTGAGGGTGGGGGAGTGAGAGAGAGAGAGCTTATATGTAGAAAGCGCTACTGCTACGTCCGGTAGTAGTAGCGCTTCATACATAAAAGCGCTACTACTATGCCTGGCCTACCAACAACGGCCTGGCAATTATAGTGGTAGCGTTTTTTACTAAAACAGCGCTACTGATAAGTGCATGGTAGAATAGTAGTAGCGCTTTTTATAAAAAGCGCTACAGATAAGTAGTAGCAGCCCTTTATTATAAAAAGCGCTACTACTATGCTACTATCTATAAGCATTTTCCTAGTAGTGCCAGTTCTCAGTGCCTATGCCAAAGAACACTTGGCGGAGATACGCCAAAGCTTCTTACCAATGGTGCCTTCATCACATGTAGATATGAAGGAGCACACTAAGAACTACGCCGAATGGCTGAAGAGTCATTTGGCACAAGGATCCATCGACGACATTGCTATGTGGTTGGTACAAAAGCCATCACCTATGGTGTTGACGTACCAAGCATATGACATAAATGGATACAGGTTCTACACTAAGGAACGTGATTAGAAGACCTCATATCGGAATAGCTCTGTTTGAATAGAATGCATGATTGTAAATGAAGTTGATAAAAGGGTATACAATGGAACCATCAAAGAGATTTGGGAGCTTGATTATGTTAAAGTTAAGGTGGCATTATCCAGGTGCGCATGTATCCCTCTTGGTCAGGTAAGGATTGATGAGTACAGGAAGACCTGTGTTAAGGGGACAACGATGGCATATCATGCGGACCCATTCATTCTTGCCAGCGATGCAACCCAGATTTTCTGTGTTGATGAACCCTTGCATAAGAATTGCCAGTTAGCGATGCATGGGAAGATAAGGGTACTGGGTGTCGAGGATGTTGCCGATGAGGACGAGTATGATGAATTTGATGAGTTGATAGCCAAGGGATCACGCACCCGTGTAACAGAGCATCATAAAATCATCAACAAATCAAGTTCATTCGGGGTCAACGTAACGTTCCCAGTTCCCCCATGTACATGGGAATTAAGCCGCAAGACTAGTCTTAATGCCTATTGAGGGAGTCCTGGATTAGGGGGTCTCCGGACAGCCGAACTATATCCTTTGGCCGGACTGTTGGACTATGAAGATACATGATTGAAGACTTCGTCTCGTGTCTAGATGGGACTCTACTTGGCATGGAAGGCAAGCTAGGCAATACGGATATGGATATCTCCTCCTTTGTAACCGACCTTGTGTAACCCTAGCCACCTCCGGTGTCTATGTAAACAGGAGTGTTTTAGTCCGTAGGACAACATACAATCATACCATAGGCTAGCTTCTATGGTTTAGCCTCTTCGATATCGTGGTAGATCAACTCTTGTAATACTCATATCATCAAGAACAATCAAGCAGGACGTAGGGTATTACCTATATCAAGAGGGCCCGAACCTGGGTAAACATCGTGTCCCCTGCCTCTTGTTACCATCCGCTTTAGACGCACAGTTCGGGACCCCCTACCCGAGATCCGCCGGTTTTGACACCGACATTGGTGCTTTCATTGAGAGTTCCACTATGTCATCACCGTAAGGCTTGATGGCTCCTTCGACCATCGCTATCGATGCGGTCCAGGGTGAGGCTTTCCTCCCCGGACAGATCTTCATATTCGGCGGCTTTGCACTGTGGGACAATTCGCTTGGCCATCTGGAGCAGATTGAGAGCTACGCCCCTAGCCATCATGTCAGATTCGGAAACCTGAACTGCACGGCTGATATCCGCGGAGACTTGGTCTTTGACGGATTTGAGCCCATGCTGGACACGCCGCGCAGTCATGACGAGCAAGACGTAACTCTGCCGTCGAATAGTGTTCCGGAGATCGCATCCGCAGTTACTCCGTTCATCAATCCGGAGCAAGTCGCGCCATCCAAGAGTGGACGGATGGACCCCACCACGAAGGCCGCACTCTCAGTGGCGATAGAGCCGGATACTGAGTTCACCCCTTACGAGAGCCATGTTGCCGAACCACTGGATTCATCTTCGGCCACGGACTCCGAGCTGCTCGTATCCGTGCCCGTCAAGTCCGACTGGGCGCCGGTCATGGATTTCACCTCCACAGATATCTTTCAGCACTCACCTTTTGGAGATGTGCTGAATTCATTAAGGTCTCTCTCCCTGTCAGGAGAACCTTGTCCAAACTATGTCCGGCTAGAATGGGATGCAGACAACGAAGAAATTTGCTTCCCACCTACCACCCACTTAGTAGCCACTGTCGACGACTTAACCGACATGCTCGACTTCGACTCCGAAGACATCAACGGTATGGACGATGATGTAGGAGACAAACCGGAACCACCGCCCACAGGGCGCTGGACCGCTACTGCATCACATGACGTATACTTGGTGGACACCCCCAACGAAGCCAATGGCGACGAGAAAGCGGAGGATGACCCCTACAAGAAGCAACCCAAGCGCCGACATCAGCGGCACCACTCTAAGTCCCGCCATAGCAAAACCAGCGATAATAATAGTCCACGCGACTCCGGAAGAGACGACAACTGCACCACCCCGGTGGCAGAAAATGATCAAGATGCAAATTGCAAACATAGTATGGATCCGACGTCCGAACACGATGACGCCGCAGATAAACCTCACCAATCCCCGTCTAGGGAAGAAAATAGTCCGGACGAAGATGCACCCATCATCTCGGAAACACACTTGGAGCAAGAGAACCTCCGCAGAAGGCTTACTGCCACAGCGAGAAGCCTGAAGAAATAGAAGCAAAGGCTCAAGGTCAGACAAGATATGATCAACAGCAAGTGGAACAAACTAACAAAGTATGGTAGAAGCTACCACCCAAATAGCTATCCAAAGTGCAAGCTATTACCGGAATTCGACGATGAGGCCTTAGAGCCCATACAGCCGATAAGTGATATGGCCAACCGGCCGAATCCACCACCCTGTGAACGCGATAGAGCGGCTAACAAAGTCACGCATAAGTCAACTCACGTTCTACGTGAGAAATTGCGTCAAAAATCCGGCGCGACCAGATCTATCTATGGATCTAGGAAGCGTGCTACGGTACACAACCAACACCGAATACTACAACCGTCCGAACACAATGGCGCATCCCCGTGCAGGGGTGCCGCACACCCATTATGTTTCACTGATGAGGTGTTGGATCACGAATTCCCAGAGGGATTCAAACCGGTGAACATAGAGGCGTACAACGGAACCACAGACCCAAGAGTCTAGATAGAGGACTTCATCCTCCATATACATATGGCTCGTGGAGATGATCTCCATGCCATTAACTACTTGCCCCTCAAGCATAAAGGGCCAGCTAGGCAATGGCTGAAAAGCCTCCCCGAAAACTCAATTGGAAGTTGGGAGGAGCTCGAGGATGCTTTCCGAGCCAATTTTCAAGGGACATATGTCCGACCTCCGGATGCAGACGATTTAAGTCACATAATCCAACAATCTGGAGAGTCCACCCGAAAGCTTTGGAACAGGTTCCACACCAAGAAGAACCAGATAGCTGACTGTTCGGACGCCGAAGCCTTAGCATCTTTTAAACACAGCATCCGAGACGAATGGCTCGCCAGACACCTCGGTCAAGAAAAACCGAGAACAATGGCAGCCCTAACAAGCCTCATGACCCGCTTTTGTGCGGGCGAGGACAACTGGTTGGCCCGTTGCAGCACCAGTGACCCAAGCACATTCGAAGTAAGGGATGGCAATGGTAAACCACGACACAACAAAAACAAGCGTCGAAGTATAGAAGGTAGCCCAGATAACACGGCGGTAAACGCCGAGCGAAGACGAGGATGAACCTCGCCAGCAAAGTGCCGGAGGACAGAAAAAGTTCCCACCAGAGGTTAAAATAGTAAACGTGATCCATGTGACAATGAGGAGAAGCAATCACGCACTCTGATGCATACGCGCCATAGAGCCCGTCACCCCTAGGTCCAACCCCTGGTTGGCCTGCCCGATCACTTTTGATCGTAGGGATCACGATACACATATACGGCGCGAAGGACTGATGGCCTTGGTGTTAGACCCAATAATAAATGGGTACCATTTCACAAGGGTCCTCATGGACGGCGACAGTGACTTAATCTGATATATCAGGACACAGTCCACAAAATGGGGATAGACCCGACACAAATAAGCCATAGTAATACTACCTTCGAGGGAGTAATAGCAGGCCAAGAGGCCCACTGCACGGGCTCTCTACTACTAGAGGTGGTATTCGGTTCTCCAGATAACTTCCGAAGTGAAACATTAACTTTTCACATCGCTCCATTCCGAAGTGATTTTCAAGCACTACTCGGAAGGGCGGCTTTCGCTCGTTTTAGCGCAATACCACATTATGCTTTTCTCAAGCTCAAAATGCCCGGTCCACGAGGCGTCATTATAGTTAGCGGAAACACCAACCGTTCTTTATGTATGGAAGAGGACGCGGCGGCACTATCAACCGCACACTAGACAGCCTCACCAACCAGAAAAAATGGCAGGTCATCAAGACCACGGACACGGTTAGACGAGTCCGGCGTTCCATCATACATGCATGAGATTGGTTTTCGAACCCTCATAAAATGATACCATGGGCTTCCCGCGTGTAATCAGGGCCAGCCCGGCTCAACTAGGCCTCTCTGGAATCTTGACAATGAATTCTTCTTTTTGGCACGACAACTTTCACCTAAGTTCTTTCCTTTTGCAGGTGACAAAAGTGCTGCACCCGTCCAAGACACGGCACAATGGAGACACAGGCGCAGACGTGCAGCAAGGGCCCGCCCTAAGGTTTCTTTTTAGATTAAGGCCCTACATAAACCTTTTTACTGTCTCTTGTTGCTCACATCCTCCGGATACTGCACACAACCAAGAAGGATGCCGGCGTTGTTGGCATGTGGCCACGCCAGGATTTTGCACGTACCTGGACATATGGGGTTTCTTATAAAGGGCATTGTTTATCCCGATATATGTTATAAAGACCAAACACCTTAGGGAGTGTTCGGCGTCGCGAGTTTGGCACTATATGCATCAGCTCCGAATCATGTCTTTGGTCAAATGTTGGGTTTGCCCGGCTCCCACGTTTTGGTACCTTACGTTCCATTATATCGGCTAAGGTAGCACTGGGAGAACTACTGCGATTGTGTCCTGGTTCATCTGGATGAGCACCATAGTAGAGAAAGACGAAAACTGACTGTCATGATATAGCGAGAGACTGGTCAACCACTCGATGACTAATCAGAATCTTCGGGATTCCTCCGCATTAACGAAGGGCCGTTTCCCGGTCATGTACGTACACACATCGCATTCGGACGAGCGCAGAAGTACCAGGGGCTATATAGTAGCCCCACTGTCAAACTCCTATGGCTAAGTGAAAGTGTTAAAGCAATATAGTCTGATTGCCTCGTTCGCTACACTATCACCTCCTTAATGGACCAAGACGTTGGATCAAGTGTGGATACCATCTTTTGCGAACACCCCCGCATTATATCCATGGGGGCGGAAGCCGACGACTGCAAACTTTCAGGTTATATACATATATACATAAACGGCCGCATAGGAGGCATCATAGTACTTTCGGGCAAAAGTATAAATACAGCCTTGATTAATTCAGAAAAACATTGTTTGTACAATGAGACTACATGTCACTGGAAAATAATGTTTTTCGAGCACTGAGCCTCTACCGAACGAGCGCCTTCAAGGACTTCTTCAAAGTAGTGCTCGACAGCCACTCGCCCAATGGCCGAACCCTGTGCCGCAACAGTAGTGGCCTCCATCTCCGCCATTTATGTTTTGACATAGGCAAGGGCCATCCACGCACCTTCTATGCACGCTGATCTCTTTATAGCATGAATGAGTGGCACAGCTTCAAGGAATTGTTGCACTAAGCTAAAGTAGCTACTCGGCCTTGGTCCTCCCGGCCACAGGTGATCCACAACGGACCTCATGGCAAGTCCGGACAACCTATGGAGCTCGGCCCAACCGGTCAATCGCTCATTCAGCAGCAGTGGACAGACTGGAGCGTGAAACTGTGACCAAAACAGCTTTTCCACTTCGGGACCCTTCTGATCCTTGAAGTACTCGGCTACATCAGCAGCACTTGCAGCCAAGTCCATCTACGCATCCGCAGAACTCCATAGTCGGTCCAGAGGAGCATACTTCGGGTCTCCGAACTTAGTCCGCAACAAGAAGGGCTTCCCAGACATGATATCTGCAGCTTGATTCAGCTCCTCCTTCGTCGCTCTAATTTTGGAACGGGCTTCCTTGGCAGCCACCCGGGCCTTCTCCAGGTCCATCGCCTTCGCCCGGTTTTCTTCTTCAAGAAGCCGGTAATGGTCAACAGCATCTTTTAACTCTACAGCCATCTTGGCTATTTTTTCTTTGCTCTCGCAATGCACGACCTGTTCGGCCCTTTACTCTTCGGCCGCCTGTAAAGCGGCCGCATTGCTACTCCTTGCTTGCTCCTTGGCTCGGGCAAGCTCTGCCTGAAGGGTCTCCATGGTGGCTGCTCCATCTGCAGTCACAACATATTAAAGATACTGGCATCATGTTGCTCTTATTTTGTGACGATCACCAGAAAAATCACTCACCCTGTGCCTCGTCAAGCCGCTTGCTGACAAGCACGATGTCGGCATCTGCTGCATCCAGTTGCCGCTTTAGTTCGGCAAACCGATCAGTCCGGCTAGCCACCGGAGCTTCAACCACCTGCACATAAATGTGATCTGGTTATTACCTGGGACTATGATCCTCTGTTTGCCGCCATTCCCGATGACAACCAGAGTCTCAGGGGCTACTATCTGCATGGGCATACCTAACGTATGCGATACTGTTAAAGGCATACATTGTTTCACATACCTCGTAGCCTTTCAGCAGACTCATAGAAGCTTCGTGCAAACCGCTTTCAGCGGAGGAAATCCTTTCAATCACCGTACCCTTTAGCGTATGATGCGCTTCAGAGACAACAGCTTGCCCCAAAAGATCCTTCAGCGCGTCCGACCGCACACTATACGGACCCTTGCTGTCGCTCCCCTCAGGAGCCAGATACTGGGGATGCCGGGCAGCATAAGGGTTATCCTCTGTCCCTAGTGGATCCGTAGATACCCTTCGCAACGACACTTCAAGGTCGCCCGCTTCTTGAGCTAGGGAGTCCGGGGGAGGTGTTTCGCTCTCCATCATCTCCGGAAGAAGATCCCCCGAAGATGAACTCTGTCGAGAACGGTTGCGATCCGGACTACAATTTACAAGCATCGGTTATTGTCTTTGGAATTAAGGTAGGATATCTTCACTATTAAGTTCTTTTTGATTACTTACATCTTGGTAGAGGGCTGATCCCCGCGCGGACATTGTGCGGCAAGAATACCCTCCGAGGCAGGACCCTCTGGAAGAGATTTCTTCTCCCGTTTGGAAACCTTAGTTTCCGGATCTTCAGAGGTAGTCCTCTTCCTTCCCCGGGGAGAGAGAATGTTAGATTCTTCCCCTTGGTTATCCTCCCTCGTGGAGGTGCTCATTCCCTCGATTTTAATAGGTAGTGATGGAGGCCCGCTTTCGACCTCTTTATTCCCCCCTCTTCTTCCTTTGAGGGCACTAGACAAGGTGCTGGCTCGAGCATCTTTTCCAGCACCGGATTGTCCAAGCCTTCAGGGAGGGGGGCCAAACACCGGATCATCTTCGCCTTTGTTATCCAGTCCTGGTCAAAGACCGATTCTTTAGAATTATGTCATGATAAATAAAAGGACAGTGTGTTTGGCCATGAGATTACTTACTTGGGCAGCAGGGCGGTTGCAGCTCAGGCCCACGTCCTCGGTAGTGTCCGGACACTCTGTTTGGGGTCCGAAGAATGATTTGTACATCTCCTCGTGCGTCATGCCAAGGAAATGCTAAATAGTGCACGGTCCTTCTGGGTTGAATTACCACATGCGGAGGGGCCGGCGTTTGCAAGGCTAGACTCGATGAACCAGCATAACTTGCATTACCATAACCAGACTGAAATCTCCATCAAAGAGATCTCAGATACGGCAATGCTGTATTGGCTCGTCCTTGGCTAGACCCCAGCTCAGCCCCTACTGATCCATGACATCAGTTGTGGTGGAGGGCCCGAGCAAAAGGTGGGGGCAGCTACCCATTTGGCGCTTCGGGGAGCTGTGACGTAAAACCACTCTAGTTGCCACAATCCGGACACCGCTGGAAAGGAACCCGTTGGCAATGGAGCGTCAGCAATTTTGCTTATTAGAGCACCTCCGCATGCTGCATACTGCCCCTCGACCATCTTCGGCTTCACATCGAAGGTCTTCATCCACAGGCCAAAGTGAGGGGTAATGCGGAGGAAGGCCTCACATACGACGATAAATGACAAGATGTGAAGAAGGGAATCCGGAGCTAGATTGTGAAAATCCAGCCCATAATAGAACATAAGACCCCTAACAAAGGGATCCAGAGCAAGGCCTAATCCTCGGAGGAAGTGGGAGACGAACACAATGCTCTCGTTGGGTTCGGGAGTAGGGACGACCTGCCCTCGGGCAGGCAGCCTATGCGAAATTTCGGCGGTCAGATATCTGGCCACCCTCAACTTCTTGATGTCCTCCTTCATGACAGAGGAAGGCATCCACCGTCCTTGAAGGATGGATCAGTACATGATTGAAGGTCCGAAGCACCTAACCTGGGCTTTGGGTGTTAGAACTCGAGGCGGGGGAAGGATTCGATTGAGCACGGGAGGGAAGAAAGAAAAGCCTTGTCCCTTTATAAAGGGGATGAATATCAGGCGTCCTCCTCGTGGCCGTTTGAGACTTACCTAAGATCTTGGAGTCATACCAACATGCACGGTTGGGTTACCCACGTTTGTATTGATGAGAATCCCGTGATAAGGGGAACACGATCTTTGCTTTGACAAGACGTGTCAAGAAACCGCCTCGCGTTATGTGCAGGGCTGGTTAAAGAAAAACGGTTCAAATAATTACCGGGCCGTGGCGTGATGTCATGCTGCCAAATCGTGTCAGCAGATTAGATTTGTGGAAATATTATTCTCTCTACGGTGGTATGTGGAACTTATTTTACAGGGTTGGACACTATCCTTGTATTCAAACTCTTCTGTGGTGTATTCGGAGAAGGAACCCGCCTTGCAATGCCGAAGACAACACTGCACGCCGGACTCATCGTCATTGAAGCCTGGTTCAGGGGCTACTGAGGGAGTCCTGGATTAGGGGGTCTCCGGACAGCCGGACTATATCCTTTGGCCAGACTGTTGGACTATGAAGATACATGATTGAAGACTTCGTCCCGTGTCCGGATGGGACTCTACTTGGCGTGGAAGGCAAGCTGGGCAATACGGATATGGATATCTCCTCCTTTGTAATTGACCTTGTGTAACCCTAGCCCCCTCCGGTGTCTATATAAACCGGAGGGTTTTAGTCTATAGGACAACATACAATCATACCATAGGTTAGCTTCTAGGGTTTAGCCTCTCTGATCTCGTGGTACATCAACTCTTGTAATACTCATATGATCAAGAACAATCAAGTAGGACGTAGGGTATTACCTCTATCAAGAGGGCTCGAACCTGGGTAAACATCTTGTCCCCTGCCGCCTATTACCATCCGCCTTAGAAGCACAGTTCGGGACCCCCTACACGAGATCTGCCGGTTTTAATACCGACACCTACCCTGCAACTTAGTTAGTTTAATTTAGAACTGTCACGTGTGCTGAATTTGTGAGTTATGCCCGGTTTTCTATTGATGTAAGAACCGTTAATACGTTGACCTTGATATGATGTTAGCTCAGGCAATGAATATGAAGCGTTTTTTGTCATTATTATTATTATTATTATTATATCATAGAGGTAGCACACTCAATTTCTCTCACTATAGTATGTGTTAACAAAAATATGCAATCTGGTTTGCGAATAGCACACAGTTCGTTGATGAAAGTCGTGTGCCGACCAAACCCCGCCCACGATCTAAGTCGTGCTTTCGTATTGGCCAGAACCCAAACCCCACGGAATGTACGTCTGCACGGTTGAATGCTCCCAGATCGAACAGCGATCCTCATCCCTTTCGTCAGCACATGTAAATGTTTTCGAATAGCCCCTCCCAAAAAATGTTTTCAAATAGCACACGGTTCACACACGAAAGTCGTGTGCCTACCAAACCATGGCCAATGCCCCCCCCTTTGATGCATGCGCGATCTGACTCGTGCGTTCTGATTGGCCAGAACCCAAACCCCACGGATTTTACGTCTGCACCGTTGGATGCTCCCAAATCGAACGACGATCCTCATCCCTTTTGAAAGCACATGCAGTTCCTGTTGTAATTTTACTTTTATGCACAAAATGCACGTTAATCTCAAAAATGTCTTAAAAATAGCTAACGATCCCGTGGTATAATGGTGATTGCGCACCATGGAAATTTTTATGATGCCAAACGATGAAGTCATCGGCCACAGGAGTTTGAATTGACATGTCTCCTTTTGGAAACCATGATCCTTCATGTGAGATGCTCCAGTTTGGAAGGAGCGGTCATCAAAACTTGTGCCAAACTTTACCAATTTTTTTCCACAGGGTCGTGAGAGAACGCCACAGGCACACATCAATTTTGATGATGTCCGAACTCCATATGAATTTCCTGTAATTAAAATAATAACTAGGCCTAAGCTAGTGGCCACACCTCACGGCTGAAATGTTTGAAACTTCTCCCCGCTTCTCAAACAAATGCATGAAAACTCACAAAGCGACGCACAAATGATCTGTACACCTTCTTTGCTATAGGCTGATAGTAAGGGGGTATCATTACTAGTATCATGGATGCCAACTAGGCAATTTTGATGATCTGTCATAGAATTAAATGAAGAAAGAGAGGGTTAAGTATCATATCATGAAACCATATCATAATAAATGATATGCTAGCTACTATGTGTCATGCATGACAATATAAATAAAGTACTACATATGATACTAGCTACTCTATGATACTATGCATTGGACTAGCCAAAGTGGGAGTAACTTCAGCAGTAACATCGAGTCCAACTCAACAAATTTGCTTATGTGGCAATGAGTTAATGAGGAGAGAGGTAGTTTGAGTAACTTAGCTAGTTACTGTAACATCACATGTCCCAATGCAATATGAGTCTATATAACCTAATAAATGAGGTTTTGCATGTTACCATACTTATGTCACTACCCACTATGAAAGGTAGTAACATAGTCTAGGGATATGTGTATGTTACTATTGTAATGTTACTCTCCATTGTGGCTAGTCTTAGGCTGGTCATAGTGGGGAGTAACTTAGACTAGTGTCATATGTATGACACTAGTATAATTTACTATCTTCATAGTGCAAAGTAACATAATAGTAGTGTCATAACTTGTTTCATTTATTAGCTTGTAGACTCATCCTTTCTCGGGAAGCGATATGTTACAGTAACATATTATGTTACTCTAAACACCTCTCTCCTCATTAACTGCATGCCACATAAGCAAAATTTTCTTGGAGTTCTCTATGTAACTAGCTAAGTTACTCCCACTATGACTAGCCTTAGAGCAAGTACAATAGAGCAGTGACATAAGCAGGCTATAAGGAATAGAATAATATATATGTGCTTATTAGTTGGAGGAAAGAGAAGATGAGAGAGAAGAGAAGCGGGCTCCTAGTTAGTATAGGTAGCTGCAACACGAGACCCATGACACTTTGTGAGGATGTAAGGTGGGCCAACTATTGATAAACTAGTACGTATTTAAAACATATTATTGTACATGCCCGCTAAGAGGTTGGTTGTATATGACATGGCAACGTCTTATAGCAGACCGTTGGCCGTATTATTAACCATGCTCTTAGTGAGGTAGCTAGTATATCATAGACTAGCTAGTATCATTCTCCCCCCTTTCCGGTTTAGGCTAGTTGTAATGGTAGTATCATAAGGGGTATCATGCATGCCAACAAGATTTTCTGGATGATGTGGCACACAATTAATTGAGGAAAGAGAGGATGTGGTACCATATCATGTTACCGTATCATATTAAATGTTGTACTACTTTGTGTGATGCATGACAATTAATAAGGCAACCTAAGATACTAACTTATGATACTATGCATTACAGAAGTAGTATCATACACTAGTATATATCATATGCATGATACTACTATATATATATATATGATACTCCCCATTACAACTAGCCTTATAGGGCCTAATTAAAAAATCTCACCAACCAAGGTAGATGGTGAGTGGTGGAATACTTTTTGTAGTTTGCAAAAACACCCAATTAGTGCTTATGTTGTCCTCAAAAAATTATGTTTTCCAATGTATTAATTGCAATACATGCATGCATATATAAAGTACATGCATTGGTCAACTATTTCTCTTAATACATGCATGCAATGATTTAATGCACCTTGGAATCTGAACATGTGATGGGGAACAACCAAATGGAGCCTTATAAAATGGAAAAACTAAAATTTTGAGATAAGCCTATAAACCAGAAAGGAGAGAGTATATATGCATGATACTAGTATATGATCGGTAATACCTCTGTAATGCGCGCATGCATAGTATCATAAGTTAGTATCTTAAGTTGTCCTATTAATTGCCATGCATGACACAAAGTAGTAAAACATTTCATATGATACGGTATCATGATATGATTCCAAACCATTTCTTTCCTCATTTAACTGTGTGCCACATCATCCAAAAAGTCTAGTTGGCATGCATCATACCGCTTGATACTCCGATATTATGACCGGCCTTATTAGGGTGGCCATAGTGGGGGTATCATAGCTGGTATCATGCACTCGGGAATAGCAAATATGATGATGTGGTAAAGAAGCAGTAACATAGGTAGATACCATAATATATATATATATATATAATAAATGTTATACTACTTTGTGTCATGTGTGGCCATAAATACGGTCATCTATGATATATACTACTCTATGATACTATATATGCACTATGAAGCTACGTATGTAGTATCATACACTAGTATCATATGCATGATACTATATATAGTATATGATACTCCCCACTATATAAGACGGGCCATAGTGGTGGTATCATATAGCCGACGATGTTATGCACTCGGAAATAGCAAGTATGCTGATGTGGCAAAGAATTAAATATATAGAGAGGGTTAGAGTAACATATAGGTAGATACCGTATCATGTTAAATGCGATGCTAATTTGTGTAATGCATGGCAATAAATTGATCTATGATACTATACTCTATGTATTATACTATGCGCTATAATTAATTAAAGGTAGTATCATACACTAGTATCATATATATATGGATGATACTAGTACATGACACTCTCCACTATGAGTAGCCTAATTATATATAGCCAAACTAAAACACCCACATGTAGTTGTAGTAGGGTTTTTCACTTTAATTAATTATATATGAACGAAAATGCAATGCAAGGTAAGTGCAAAGGATGACTTAAACATAGCAGACAACTTGAAATGGGCCAAAACGATGTAGCTAGTAACTGACGATTTGTAGTCTGAAGTGTCGCATCTCCTTTTGGAAACTATGATCCTTCTTGTGAGATATTCCGGTATGGAAGGTGCGAGCTCCAAAACTTGTGCCAAACTTTACCTTTTTTTATACATATAACAACAAGGCCTACGCCTCTGGCCGGTATGGAAGGTGAGAGAACGCGATAGTGACACAATGATTTTATAACAACAAGGCCTACGCCTCTGGCTATTATTCATTTCCTGAAATTAAAATACCAACAAGGCCTACGCCTCTAGCCGCACCCTGCGGCCGAACTGTTTGAAGTTTTTTCCCGTTTCTCACACAATGAATGAAAACTCGCAAAGTGACACACAAATGATCTTGCTGACATGCATGTGTAGTTGCGACTATATATATATACACACCCAAACGAGATATTTTTTTTGCATATTCATAGTTTGAGATTGCTAGCGAGGCCTGCCGCCTAGTAAAATGTACCAGAAAATCAAACCATAGGGTACAATCGTGATTTCTTACCGTGGAAAAACTTGGTGGCGAAACGATGAACTCATGTTTTCAGTCGAACAAAAATATGATGTTAGGTAATGTAAATGTTTTCAAAGAGCACACGGTTTACTAACGAAAGCCATGTGTCCACTAAACCTTGACCGATGCCCCCCCATCTGCCACACGCGCGATTTGAGTCATGCGTTCTGATTGGCCAGAACCCAAACCCGACGGATCATACGTCTGCACCGTTGGATTCTCCTTGATTGAACGGCGATCCTCATCTCTTTCAACAGTGATACGTCTCCAATGTATCTATAATTTTTGATTGCTCCATGCTATATTATCTACTGTATTGGACTATATTGGGCTTTATTTTCCACTTTTATATTATTTTTGGGTCTAACCTATTAACCGGAGGCCTAGCCCAGAATTGTTGTTTTTTGCCTATTTCAGTGTTTCGGAGAAACGGAATATCAAACGGAGTCCAAACGGAATGAGACCTTCGGAAACGTGATTTTCTCATCAGATAAGATTTAGGAGACTTGGACCCTCCGTCAAGAAAGCCACGATGTCACATCCCTAGCTTCTGGTAATGCTCTAGGCTAGCTTCATGTGTGCATCATGTTTAAATTTCATTTAAATTTGAAATGAGGATTGGTGGAACCCTCAGAATCATTTTGAAAATGACCCAAATAAAAAAATTCCCCAAAAGGGTCCAAGAAAATGCTCATGTTGCCCTCTGAAAATATTGGACAGAGATAAAAATCAAAACAATATTTTTAGGAGCTCATGGACATTTATTTTGGCCATTTGGATTAATTCGATAAATATTTGCATTGGAAAGATATTTCTATATATATGAAATATGGTCCAAAAATTATGCCAATTATAAAAGAGCTCTGGAATAATACCATTAGCCCCTACAAAAATTGGCATAATAAAATTAAATGATTTAATATATCTATTAAATCAAACAAATGTCAGAAAAATAGAAAACAGAAGTAAAATAGGAAAAACAGAGAGAGGGAGGGAAACATTACCTGCAGCCCACCTGGGCCACTTACCTGTAGCCGGCCCAGCTCCTCCCGCTGGCCCAGCCCACCTCCTCCCTCCCCCTTGTCTTCTTCCTCCCCTCGCACCGAAGCAGCTCGGTGGCGAGCGCCGATGCCGCCTCGGCCACCTCCTGCTTCCACCGAGGCGTTCCCGAGCCTCCCCCTCACGCCACGCACTTCCCCTCGCCCCCTGCACCTCCCCTCTCTTCCCCTGGACCCCGTTCTCTCCTCTGCTTTCCTCCCTGCACGCGCCCGAGCGGAGCTCGTCGTCGCCGACGCCGTTCGCCGTAGCCACCGTGCTCCTCGCTGCCACCCGAAGTACCCAGGGGATCCGCCTCGACCACTTCTTCCTCCTCGCCGAGAAGCGCACCGCGGGAGCCCCTGCAACGTCGCCACCGCCGGCTTCTTCAACCTCGGGACCGCCGGCCATCTTCGTCAAATTTGTCGGCTCGGGTGCCTCCCCGAGCTCCCCGAGGCCACCGTCGCAACCCCTGTGAGCTACTCTTCCATTCCCCCTCCTCCTCGCGCTCGTTCCCGTACCCTAGCCGCCTTTCCGCCGGACCCGAGAGCTCGCCGCCGCCGTGCCTCGTCACCACCGTGGCTGGAGCCGTTGCAGCTCGAAGCCGAGCACACCACCGCACTCAACACGTCTCCAGGAGCCCGTAGCCGCCACTAGCTTCCCCTCCCGTGCCCCCGAACACCAACCCCGACCTCGCCCGAGCTCCGGCCGCCGCCTCGCTCGCCGCCGTTGCTGATTCCGGCCACCCCCGCACCTTCCGTTGGTCCCCCTAGATGCGCACGGGCGCGGGCTACCTCCTGGTGCCCTTGGCGCATCGATCCGATGCCCCTAGCGCAAGTCCGGCGTGCCCCGCCGTGTCCTGTGGTCGCCGCCGGCTGGTCTCCGGTGACGCCGACGTGGCGCACTTACTTAGTCGCTAATGACCATGCTAAACACCCCCACAGACACTGACAGCGGGCCCCGTAGCGGGTCAAAGCCCGAGTCAACGCGGGATTAGCCCCTGTGCCACTGACGTGTGGACCCCACACGTCAGGTTTGACCCTGACCGGCCCGGTTGACCCTGCTGACGTCACTGTGACGTGGTGCTGACGCCATAATCATTTCTGGATTTAATTTAACTCTGAAATTCCAGAAAATGCCTAAAACTTCAATAAATCATAGAAAATTAACCGTAACTCCAAATTAAATAAATTATATATGAAAAATTATCTGAAAAATTCAAGGAATCCATCTGTACCATTTTCATGCATGTTAGAACAACTTATCACTACTGTTTAGGGCAAATGAAGTGAATGACATTTAAATAACCACATACGGAGTTTGAATTTGAATCTTGTATTCAAACCAACTTCATTTAATCTGGTTTTAGGTGCATTAGCCCAAAACACATTCATATTGCCATGTCATAGCATGCATCATATTGTGCATTGCATTGATCGTGTCTTTTCTGTATTTGCCGGTATTTGTCCCCTCTCGATAGACGTGTACCGATGATGTGATCGTTGACACTGATGAAGACTCAATGTTATCTTCAGAAGTGCCAGGCAAGCAAAACCCCCTTGTTCATTCCGATACAATCCTACTCTCTCGCTCCTGCTCTCTTTTAATGCATTAGGACAACACCGATTCATCTGTTACTTGCTGCGGTAGCTGAACCCCTTCATCCTCTGCATGACCTGTCATTGCCACAGTAAATAGATGAAACCCACTAGCATGAGTAGGAGTTGTTTGAGCCCTGTTGTGCCTACTCATTCATGTTTGTTTGTCATGCCTGCTACTGCTTAGAGTTGAGTCAGGTCTGATTCATCGGGGATGAATCAGAGGCGTGTGAACATGTCCTACTGTGTGTGAGCTAAGTGTGTGAACACGATTTGGTAAAGGTAGCGGTGAGAGGCCATGTAGGAGTACATGGTGGGTTGTCTCATTGTAGCCGTCCTCAGGAACTGAGTTCTGTGTTTGTGATCCATGATTCAGCTACTACCGTACATTGGGCCCTGAAATATGACCCCGCTCGACTTCTTATTCACCCTTGTCCTCTGTCCAGGAGTTGCAAGTAGTTTCTTGTGTTTGTAGTATGCTGGAGGCCGTGGACAGCGCTGACCGTAGGGGTGGGCTGTGATGCGGTAGGCACGTGGCCGGGTAAACCGGGCGCCCGTTTGGTGTCACGGAACCCTGTTCACATCGTTTGGGGCTGTGAGCGAAACTCCGGCCGGATCTCCTCATGGATGGAACCCGAATAGGCGATAAACCTGGACTAGAGACTTGAGTGTTTAGGTAGGTCGTGGTCTACACCCACGTCGGCTTTCGCTTGAAGTCTGCCGAGCACATGTCGTGTGCAGACGCTAAGTGGTGGAAACATGTATGAAGAAGTACACCCCTGCAGGGTTATCATCATCTATTCGAATAGCCGTGTCCGCGGAAAAGGACTTCTGGGTTGCTTATATCAGTTCATAGACAAGTGAAAGTGGATACTCTAAAATACGCAAGATAAGCGTGAGTGCTATGGATGGCGTTCTCGTAGGGAGACGGGAGCGATTCCATAGTGGTGTATTGATATGGGGAATATGTGGACTCGTGTGCGCCACCTCAAAGAGTTACTTGCAGTCGTAGTTCAGGATAGCCACCGAGTCAAAGCTGGCTTGCTGCAGTTAAACCCCACCATTTCCTTTGTTGATAATGAAGCATATGTAGTTAGTTCTGATGTAAGTCTTGCTGGGTACATTTGTACTCACGTTTGCCTATTTATGTTTTTGGAGAGAGACTTCGGTCTCGCTAGTAGTTCCGCGTGGACTTCAACGTTTAGCTTGTTACCTCAGCTACGATCTTGTGCCCTCGGCAGGATCTGGTAGATAGTCAGGCTTCTCAGCCTTTTTCATTTATAGATGTCTGTACTCAGACATGATAGCTTCCGCTTGTGCTTTGACTTGTATGCTCTGATTGTTGGGTCATGAGACCCATGTTTGTAATATCTCGCTCCTCGGAGCCTATTGATTAAATTACTTAAGTCATAGAGTCATGTTGTGATGCCATGTTGTGTTTGCACATATCGAGCATATTGTGTGTATGTTATTGAAATGCTTGGTATGTGTGGGATCTGACTATCTAGTCGTTTATCTTCAGTAGCCTCTCTTACCGGGAAATGTCTCCTAGTGTTTCCACCGAGCCATGGTAGCTTGCTACTGCTCCGGAACACTTAGGCTGACCGGCATGTGTCCTTCTTCGTTCCTGTGTCTGTCCCTTCGGGGAAATGTCACGCGATGAATACCAGAGTCCTGTTAGCCCTCTACAGCCCGGTTCACCGGAGTCCTGCTAGCCCAGTGCTACAGCCTGGATTCACTCGCTGATGACCGACACGTTCGATGCTGGGTCATGGATGCCTGTCCCTGTAAGTTTGTGCCACTTTGGGTTTACGACTAGCCATGTCAGCCCGGGCTCCTTATCATATGGATGCTAGCGACACTGTCATATACGTGTGCCAAAAGGCGCAAACGCTCCCGGGTAAAGGTAAGGCGACACCCGTGGGAATACCGTGCGTGAGGCCGCAAAGTGATATGAAGTGTTACATGCTAGATCTATGTGGCATCGAGTCGGGGTCCTGACACACGAGGCGGCCACGAGGGTGGAGGGCGCACCCCCTGCCTCATGGGCCCCTCGAAGCTCCACCGACGTACTTCTTCCTCCCATATATATCCACGTACCCCCAAACGATCGGGCACGGAGCCAAAAACCTAATTCCACCACCGCAACTTTCTGTATCCACGAGATCCCACCTTGGGGCCTGTTCCGGAGCTCCGCCGGAGGGGGCATCGATCACGGAGGGCTTCTACATCATCATCCAAGCCCCTCCGATGAAGTGTGAGTAGTTTACTTCAGACCTACGGGTCCATATTAGTAGCTAGATGGCTTCTTGTGTCTTTTTGATCTCAATACAATGTTCTCCCGCTCTCTTGTGGAGATCTATTCGATGTAATCTTCTTTTTGCGGTGTGTTTGTTGAGACCGATGAATTGTTGGTTTATGATCAAGTCTATCTATGAATAATATTTGAATCTTCTCCGAATTCTTTTATGTATGATTGGTTATCTTTGCAAGTCTCTTCGAATTATCAATTTGGTTTGGCCTACTAGATTGGTTGTTCTTACCATGGGAGAAGCGCTTAGCTTTGGTTTCGATCTTGCGGTGACCTTTCCTAGTGACAGAAGGGGCAGCAAGGCATGTATTGTATCGTTGCCATCGAGGATAACAAGATGGGTTTTTTTTATCATATTGCATGAAACTATCCCTCTACATCATGTCATCTTGCTTAAGGCATTACTCTGCTTTTAACTTAATACTCTAGATGCATGCTGGATAGCGGTCGATGAGTGGAGTAATAGTAGTAGATGCAGGCAGGAGTCGGTCTACTTGTCTCGGACGTGATGCCTATATACATGATCATACCTAGATATTCTCATAACTATGCTCAGTTCTGTCAATTGCTCAACAGTAATTTGTTCACCCACCGTAGAATACTTATGCTCTTGAGAGAAGCCACTAGTGAAACCTATGGTCCCCGGGTCTCTTTCCCATCATATCAATCTCCATCACTTTATTATTGCTTTGCTTTTTATTTGCTTTTACTTTTTACTTTGCATCTCTATACCATAAATACCAAAAATATTATTTATCATCTCTATCAGATCTCACTTTTGTAAGTGACCGTGAAGGGATTGACAACCCCTAAGCGCGTTGGTTGCGTTGAGCTATTGTTTTTGTGTATGTACGAGGGACTCGCGCGTAGCCTCCTACTGGATTGATACCTTGGTTCTCAAAAACTGAGGGAAATACTTACGCTACTTTGCTGCATCATCCTCTCCTCTTCGGGGAAATCCAACGTAGTGCTCAAGAGGTAGCAAGAAGAATTTCTGGCACCGTTGCCGGGGAGTCTGTGCAAAAGTCAACATACCAAGTCCCCATCACAATCCCTATCTCCCGCATTACATTATTTGCCATTTGCCTCTTGTTTTGCTCTCCCCCACTTCACCCTTGCCGTTTTATTCGCCCTCTCTCTCTCTCTATCCTCCCTCTCTATTTGCCTCTTTTTGCCCGTCTATCTTTTTGTTTGCTTGTGTGTTAGTTTGCTTGCTTGTCGCGATGGCTCTTCCTAGATTCGGTGATCTTCACCTTAAAAGGTTAGAGGAGATCGAAAACAACATCAGGAAGTTTATGGTTTTGCAATTTGAGCATAATAATTTCTTTAGAAATGAGCTTAAGGAACAAAAAGCTTTTATTAGTTATATGAATAAAGAGCTTGATGATATGTCTAAAGAATTTGATGGTATAAGATCCCAAATTGCTCGCCTTGAAAAATTAACTGCTCAAATTTCGAATATGCAAGCTACCTTAGTCAATAAGATGGCCGCTAAACCGGATTCCTATGAAAATAATGATGAAAATCTAAAAGTTATTGATGTGTCCCCTATTAAATCTTTGTTTTTGAATATTAATCTTGATAATGATGGGACTGAATATGATCCACCTTTACCTAGAAGGCGTTCTAAAAATTTGGAGTATTTAGATCTTGATGATGAAATCGATAAAAGTGGGATTAAAAGAAATAAAACCCTAGATGATGCTAAACCCACTATATTGAATTTCAAGGAATTTAATTATGAAAATTGCTCTTTGATTGATTGTATTTCCTTGTTGCAATCCTTGCTAAAATCTCCTCATGCTTATAGTCAAAATAAAGCCTTTATCGAACATATCGTTGATGCCTTGATGCAATCTTATGAAGAAAAACTTGAGTTGAAAGTTTCTATCCCCAAAAAACATTATGATGAGTGGGAACCTACTATTAAAATTAAAATTAAAGATTATGAGTTTTATGCTTTGTGTGATTTGGGTGCTAGTGTCTCTACTATTTCCGTGATTTTGATGATTGCTCTCTAAACTTGTATCTTGCGGATTCCACTATTAAGAAACCTATGGGAACAATTAATGATGTTCTTATTGTTGAAAATAGGAATTATGTGCCCGTAGATTTTATCGTTCTTGATATAGATTGCAATCCTTCTTGCCCTATTATTCTCGGTAGACCTTTCCTTAGAACGGTTGGTGCAATTATTGATATGAAGGAAGGGAATATTAGATTTCAATTTCCATTAAAAAATGGCATGGAACACTTCCCTAGAAATAAAATTAAATTACCATATGAATCTATCATGAGAGCCACTTATGGATTGCCTACCAAATATGGCAATACCTAGATCTATTCTTGCTTGTGATGCCTAGCTAGGGGCGTTAAACGATAGCGCTTGTTGGGAGGCAACCCAATTTTATTTTTATTTCTTGATTTTTTTGCTCCTGTTTAGTAATAAATAATTTATTTAGCTTCTGTTTTTGTTGTGTTTTTTGTGTTTAATTAGTGTTTGTGCCAAGTAGAACCGTTGGGAAGACTTGGGGAAAGTCTTGTTGAACTTGCTGTAAAAAACAGAAACTTTAGCACTCATGAGAACTGCTATCATTTTTATTTGCCAAGTGATATTTAGTTAATTATTTTTTCAGATGATTAATATATAAATTACTCACGTCCAGAAATTTATTTTAGAATTTTTGGGGTTACATATATTGCGCTAGCTACAGATTACTACAGACTGTTCTGTTTTTGACAGATTCTGTTTTTCGTGTGTTGTTTGCTTATTTTGATGAATCTATGGCTAGTAGAATAGTTTATAATCCATAGAGAAGTTGGAATATAGTAGGTTTAACACCAATATAAATAAAAAATGATTTCATTACAGTACCTTGAAGTGGTCTTTTATTTTCTTTCTCTAACGGAGCTCACAAGTTTTCTACTTTAAGTTTTGTGTTGTGAAGTTTTCAAGTTTTGGGTAAAGATTTGATGGATTATGGAACAATGAGTGGAAAGAGCCTCATCTTGGGGATGCCCATGGAACCCCCAAGATAATCTAAGGACACCTAAAAGCCAAAGCTTGGGGATACCCCGGAAGGCATCCCCTCTTTCGTCTACTTCTATCGGTAACTTTACTTGGAGTTATATTTTTATTCACCACATGATATGTGTTTTGCTTGGAGCGTCTTTTATGATTTGAGTCTTTGCTTGTTAGTCTACCACAATCATCCTTGCTGTACACACCTTTTGAGAGAGCCATACATGATTTGGAATTTGTTAGAATACTCTATGTGCTTCACTTATATCTTTTGAGCTTTATAATTTTTGCTCTAGTGCTTCACTTATATATTTTAGAGCACGGTGGTGGATTTGTTTTATAGAAACTATCGATCTCTCATGTTTCACTTATATTATTTTGAGAGTCTTATTAGCATGGTAATTTTCTTAAAATCCTAATATGCTTGGTATGCAAGATTAATAATAAAACTTTCTTATGAGTGTGTTGAATACTAAGAAAAGTTTGATGCTTGATGATTGTTTTGAGATATGGAGGCAGTAAGATCAAAGTCATGCTAGTTGAGTAGTTGTGAAATTGAGAAATACTTGTGTTGAGGTTTGCAAGTCCCGTAGCATGCACGTATGGTAAACGTTATGCTACAAATTTGAAACATGAGGTGTTATTTGATTGTCTTCCTTATGAGTGGCGGTCGGGGACGAGCGATGGTCTTTTCCTACAAATCTACCCCCTAGGAGCATGCGCGTAGTACCGAGGTTTTTGATGACTTGTAAGTTTTTGCAGTATATATGTGAGTTCTTTATGACTAATGTTGAGTCCATGGATTATACGCACTCTCACCCTTCCATCCTTGCTAGCCTCTTCGGTAGCGTGCATTGCCCTTTCTCACATTGAGAGTTGGCGCAAACTTCGCTGGTCCATCCAAACCCCGTGATATGATACGCTCTTTCACACATAGACCTCCTTATATCTTCCTCAAAATAGCCACCATACCTACCTATTATGGCATTTCCATAGCCATTCCGAGATATATTGCCATGCGACTTTCCATCATTCCATTCATCGTGACACATTCATCATTGTCATATTGCTTAGCATGATCATGTAGTTGACATAGTATTTGTGGCAAAGCCACCATTCATAATTATTTCATACATGTCACTCTTGGTTCATTGCATATCCCGGTACACCGCCAGAGGCATTCAGATAGGGTCATCTTTGTTCTAGTATCGAGTTGTAATCATTGAGTTGTAAATAAATAGAAATGTGATGATCATCATTATTAGAGCATTGTCCCAAGTGAGGAATTTAAAAAAATGAGAAAGGCCATAAAAAAAGAAAAGGCCCAAAAAAATGAGAGAAAAAGAGAGAAGGCACAATGTTACTATCCTTTTACCACACTTGTGCTTCAAAGTAGCACCATGATCTTCATAGTAGAGAGTCTCTCATGTTATCACTTTCATATACTAGTGGGAATTTTTCATTATAGAACTTGGCTTGTATATTCCAACAATGGGCCTCCTCAAGTGCCCTAGGTCTTCGTGAGCAAGCAAGTTGGATGCACACCCACTAGTTTCTTTTGTTGAGCTTTCATACATTTATAGGTCTAGTGCATCCGTTGCATGGCAATCCATACTCCTTGCATTAACATCAATCGGTGGGCATCTCCATAGCCCATTGATTAGCCTCGTTGATGTGAGACTTTCTCCTTTTTTGTCTTCTCCACATAACCCCCCTCATTATATTCTATTCCACCCATAGTGCTATGTCCATGGCTCGCGCTCATATATTGCGTGAAAGTTTATATGTTTGAGATTACTAAAGTATGAAACAATTGCTTGGCTTGTCATCGAGGTTGTGCATGATGAGAGCATTCATGTGTGACGAAAATGAAACATGACTAAACTATATGATTTTGTAGGGATGAACTTTCTTTGGCCATGTTATTTTGAGAAGACATAATTGCTTCGTTAGTATGCTTGAAGTATTATAATTTTTATGTCAATATGAACTTTTGTCTTGAATCTTTCAGATCTAAATATTCATACCACAATTAAGAAGAATTAAATTAAAATTATACCAAGTACCACTCCGCATCAAAAATTCTGTTTTTATCATTTACCTACTCGAGGACGAGCATGAATTAAGCTTGGGGATGCTTGATATGTCTCCAACGTATCTATAATTTTTGATTGCTCCATGCTATATTATCTACTGTTTTAGACTATATTGGGCTTTATTTCCCACTTTTATATTATTTTTGGGACTAACCTATTAACCGGAGGCCCAACCCAGAATTGTTGTTTTTTTGCCTATTTCAGTGTTTTGGAGAAATAGAATATCAAACGGAGTCTAAACGGAATGAAACCTTCGGAAACGTGATTTTCTCATAAGATAAGATCCAGGAGACTTGGACCCTATGTCAAGAAAGCCACGAGGAGGCCACGAGGGTGGAGGGCGCCCCCCTACGAGCTCCCCCCTGCCTCGTGGGCCCCTCGAAGCTCCACCGACGTACTTCTTCCTCCCATATATATCCACGTACCCCAAATGATCGGGGACGGAGCCAAAAACCTAATTCCACTGCCGCAACTTTCTGTATCCACGAGATCCCATCTTGGGGCCTGTTCCGAAGCTCCGCCGGAGGGGGCATCGATCACGGAGGGCTTCTACATCATCATCCAAGCCCCTCCGATGAAGTGTGAGTAGTTTACTTCAGACCTACGGGTCCATAGTTAGTAGCTAGATGGCTTCTTCTCTCTTTTTGGATCTCAATACAATGTTCTCCCCCTCTCTTGTGGAGATCTATTCGATGTAATCTTCTTTTGCTGTGTGTTTGTTGAGATCGATGAATTGTGGGTTTATGATCAAGTCTATCTATGAATAATATTTGAATCTTCTCTGAATTCTTTTATGTGTGATTGGTTATCTTTGCAAGTCTCTTCGAATTATCAATTTGGTTTGGCCTACTAGATTGGTTGTTCTTGCCATGGGAGAAGTGCTTAGCTTTGGGTTCAATCTTGCGGTGTCCTTTACCAGCAAGGCACGTATTGTATCGTTGCCATCGAGGATAACAAGATGGGTTTTTTATCATATTGCATGAAACTATCCCTCTACATCATGTCATCTTGCTTAAGGCATTACTCTGCTTTTAACTTAATACTCTAGATGCATGCTGGATAGCGGTCGATGAGTGGAGTAATAGTAGTAGATGCAGGCAGGAGTCGGTATACTTGTCTCGGACGTGATGCCTATATACATGATCATACCTAGATATTCTCATAACTATGCTCAATTCTATCAATTGCTCAACAGTAATTTGTTCACCCACCGTAGAATACTTATGCTCTTGAGAGAAGCCACTAGTGAAACCTATGGTCCCCGGGTCCCTTTCCCATCATATCAATCTCCATCACTTTATTATTGCTTTGCTTTTTATTTGCTTTTACTTTTTACTTTGCATCTCTATACCAAAAATACCAAAAATATTATTTATCATCTCTATCAGATCTCACGTTCATAAGTGACCGTGAAGGGATTGAAAACCCCTAAGCGCGTTGGTTGCGTTGAGCTATTGTTTTTGTGTAGGTACGAGGGACTCGCGTGTAGCATCCTACTAGATTGATACCTTGGTTCTCAAAAACTAAGGGAAATACTTACGCTACTTTGTTGCATCATCCTCTCCTCTGCACCGTTGGATGCTCCCAGATCGAACGGGAATACTCATCCATTTCGACAGGAAAGGCAGTCTGGCTAGGAATTGATTTATATGCCAAAATGCACGGTAAATGCCAAAAAATGTCTTACATATACCACAGGAGACCTGAAGTGCGCCAGCAAATCAAACCCGTGGTATAATTGTGATTGCTTTACGTGGAAAAAATTTAGAGGCGAAATGATGAGCTCATGTCTTCATTTCAAAATTATTAAGTCTTCTAGAAATTATTTTGTTTGTGCACACGAGCGTAGAGGCAACCGTTTGCATAGGCCTTTCCGCGCGCACGGTGATCGGGGATATTTTCACCCTTTTCACCCAGGCCGCCCACACGCCCCACCACTGCCCGCCCGCGTTCCCTCAATTAGTCCACCCAATCTCCATCGCCAGCTCCCCCCTCCCCCAGATCCACAGTAGAACCCTCTCCGGCGCCGCCATGCTCACCCGGCCGTGTGCCCGCTCTTTGGCGTCAAGCGTACCTCCACTGCCATTCCCAACATGCAGTGGCCCATGCCTCGCCGTCTTCGTTTGCTTGCCAACCACCCTCAAGCATATCGATGCAGCAACCCTCACCTCTCTTGTGGTCTGGCCGGGTTTGCATTAAGAAGCCTGTTAGTTACTGCTCTCCATCGCGGTGAGGCATATTTCCTCGCAATCCCTCTTCCAATTTCATTCTATATGTTCCCAAATTGGCTATAAAATAATGGAGAGCATATGTATGTTCATTATCTACCTTACTTACTACATATAAGCAGTATTTGTTCCAATAAGTTACTGCCTATTTACATATCGCGGGCGCCCAAGTGACACAAACTTAACAAATAAGACATACATTTTCTAAATTATTGCATGCCATGTTTAGAAAGCTTGATACCAAGTTGTTAGTTTTATGCTTATCCTCCTTTCCTGAGTTTCGCATGTGTTCTCTGTAGATGCCGAGTAGCAGCGATAGCACTCATGCTTCAGGTGATGTATCTTAATCTAATTCGTACAACCCTAGGTCTTCAGTAGATTGTGAGGGATCAAGTAATCTTGAACATGATAAAGTTGCAGCAATTACCCTTCTAGCCAGGACATGGAGGAACGCTCCAAGGAAGCCCACACACCAGCCTAAAGGTGTATATGAACTAACCGAGATTGATTTAAAGTCTTGGGTCCAACTAAACCAGATAAAGCACACACGAGGTTGAGGAGTGTGTGGATTTGTCGGCAGGGCAAGGCTCAACATTAATCTGTCGGGGTTTTGGAAGGCTGGCACAGAAACACGGTGAAGCATAGTCCGGTAGATCATGGATCACTTCAATGTTCCAGAGTAGTGGAGAATGCATGTGGAACACGCTACACTGAAGAAGGCTAGGGATGCTTGGAGATACTGGAAGCATGTGCTATACAAAAAGTACTTGAGTGAAGGAAAGGACCCAATCCCCGCATACCCCCAAATTACAAAGGCAGACTGGGCAGAATTCAAAAGGGTCAGGGCAACTAAAGAGTTTGCTTAGAAGAGTTTCAAGCAATCGGAACTTCAGAAAAAGAACATACACCCCCACCGTATGGGTGTGGCAGGATACTATAGCATGAAACTGATATGGGAACTAGAAGACAAAGAAGAAGTAGCGTCGGGTGGGAATCCGGCCTTTAGTGAAATCAGGGGCAAACGCGCTAGAGACTACTTGCGGGCACGTGCAAAGAGGTGTGATGATGAAACTTATTACTTTGAAAACTCACATTGCACCAAATTGTATCAAGTGATGTTAGAGGCTTCCAAGATCCCTGGAAGGTTCTACAGGAACTCAGAGCCATGTGACATTCTGTCCATTGCTCTGGAAACAAAAGAGCCCCCGGGCCGTGCAAGGGGTATAGGTGTTAATGTCCCGCACAAGAGGGCTTTCACACTCAGCAAAGAAGAGAGGCTCGGCATGAATAAAGCAAGGAGTGAAATGAAGCAGAATGCATTGTATGAAAGGTTGAGGAAGGAGATTTATCCGGCTGTTCGAAAGGATGTTGAGGAGTCAATGATGTTGCAAAATGCTCTAACACTGACAGATAGCCAGTAGATGGGAGGGGAGGCGGGCATGGAGGATGCTGCTTTTTGTGCGACAACACTGCACAAGAGTAGATGTGCATCAACTGACCCTAGCGACACTGAGATTGTAGCTGCTCGTGATGATGCTATATCTGATCTATCTAGAATGAAAGACAGAATAAAGGGCATGCTTACACATTATGAAGGTACATTAAAATGTGCAACAACTTGGATTTGCCCACCCTTCTTGGAAGATGGCCTATTCTTGGGCAATGTGCCATTGAAGGCGGGCTGTATGAAGTGCTACGTGACTGAAGTAAAGCCTAGATTCAATGAATTTCCCTGAAGATTGTCCTAGGGGACTTCGATGAGCAAAGGACCTTGGGAGAAACACTGTTACATCACATCCAGTGGCGACGAAAGGAAATAGAGTTCATCGATGAGATCCCTGAAGCCCCACCAAGAGAAACCACTGTCGCCCCTCAACTGGTGGCGCTCTCCTTGCCACAGCAGCTCTCGCGGGCTGATGCATCAACCAGTGATCAGCAGGCCCGACTTTGTGGCATACAGCCCATGTCATCCTCCGCCCCAAAGAAGCTAGTGGCAAGGCCTACAGCTGCTGAAGACGCACCACCGGTTCAGATGCCGGCCATCGAAGCAGCGGGGGGAGACCCAGCTGCAGCACATGCTCAGCAGACCAACCTGGTGAAACAGACTACTAAGGAGTCTGATGCTTCGAAGCCACCTGCTAAGAAGTCTGTAGGTCCAAAACTGACTGCTCACTCGTCCATCGGTCCGCAGTCGCATGATCAGCATACCAATGCGTCAGCACTTCCTGCACAGCATACCAACGCGTTGGCACGGCCTCCTTAGTACATCGACAAGTTGGCACTGGCCACCTGCGTAGAAACCCGACATAGCTTCAACACATGGTCAGCAGTCCGGTGCCTCTGCTCCTACAACCCAGCAATCCGTCACAGCAGCACCGCCAACTCAGCGGTCCGGCATAAATAAACCATCTGCTAAGCAGTCCGTCCAAGCTTCACCGTCTCCTCAGTAGTCTACCTTGTAGGCAACCATACGTTCTGCCAGAAATGCTTCAAGTACCAAGAAGGAAGTGGCCGAAAAGGCTACAACCACGACCACGAGGAAGCGCGACGGGAGAGTGAAGAGGAAAGAGAAGATTGCCTCTTACTTAAAGCACTCATCGCCCAGAACCAAATTAACAGCAGCTTGTTCGAATCGGGGAGTAATATTATTTCTGACACCACGGATGATGAAGAAGTAGGTTTGTTGCTTGCTAAAAGTAAAGCAGACGTACTTGAAGGACGCAATTACGTCCATGGCCAACCATTTCTTGTTGGCGATTACTTTGATGAGTGCAGCTCCAGTTGCCGCGAGTTACATGAATATTGCATGGATCAAATGTTAGCAGGTCTTCATGGTTTGCTAGTCCACTACAAGAGAGATCATTTCCGACATGATGTTGGTTCCAACAGTGTGAGTTTCGAGGACTTACATCTCTTCTTCAACTTCAACATGCTCGATGCCACTCTTGTTAGACGCCCGATTTTGTAAGTACTTAACCAACTCGGATCAACTTCTCTATACAAGGCTGTAAATGATAAAGAGCTAACTGCATTTTATTCCTCTCAGGGGATTGAACGCGCAGAGAAGAAAAAGGGAGAGTGTGTATTTCATAGATCTTGAATTAGCAAATGGCACAACAATACATCGTAAGGACCTGCGAGACTGGGCTGTTAACACGATCGCCCGTCTCTTCAAAAACAAGTCCCATGCAAAATCATTTCTCTGGCCATATCATGAACGGTAAGCCAAGTAAACAAGCACGCATACACTTATTGTTTTTTAGATTTCGACATAATTCATAAGTTCATGGCTTCCTTAATATGTAGCGGTCACTGGATATTGGTATTCATTGTTCCAAACAAGAACACAGTTTACTACATCGATTCTCTCACAGAGTCAACAAACGCTCAAGATTTGACGCATCTTCAGCAATTCATGGATAGCTGTTGAATTCTATGATGTTGAAATTAATTTGCATTCATATCTAGTTCAATAATTGATGTTGTCAAAATTCATCATCATTTGTAGTGTGCTCGCATTGTGGATAGGGAACCTGTTCAAGAGGGAACTGACACTGTCGGATGCCGATCTAATGGTTCTCACGGCATTCCTCAGGAAAAGGCTTGTGGCTAACGTTTGTCGGATAATGATTTACGGACACATGCATTGCATTGATATGTGCCCCCTCTCTCTCACCCACACGCACCCTCATGAGTCATGACTCTCCCGAGTCCTCTCGCAGACTCGCACGTCACACTCATCGTCTATATGCAGGTAGACGTCACGCACATATGTGCTCTTCACACCGTACCCTCAGAAATTCTAAAAAACAAAAGACGGCGCGCACATTTTATTTTAGCTCACACGTCACACACTTATACTATTACTCTTGCGGCGAATGTTCTTTGGGCATAGTATATTGTACTCTCACGAAGAGAAGCGATGCATGAACGCACTAGTTCTCTCACACCCACTCGCGGGTACACGTAGGAGCGCATTTTTTTGAAGCTGGTAGAACAAAATCACTCCACTATATATAAAAGCAGGAGCCTTAGCGCTTGCGGCGAACGTTCTTTGGGCATAGTATATTGTACTCTCACGAAGAGAAGCGATGCATGCATGCACTATTTCTCTCACACCCACTCGCGGGTACACGTAGGAGCGCATTTTTTTGAAGTTGGTACAACAAAATCACTCTACTATATATAAAAGCAGGAGCCTTAGCGCTTGCTTTACTAGGGTTCCTCTCGTTCACTCTTTCATGCTCTCCAGATCTAAGCAACACATGGGTGGCCACACTCTCTCTCAACTCATGGCTGGTCACAAATCCGGCCGGACAACCTCGACCGGGCAGGGGTGTAGGTGCATCGTTCACGCTGTCGTCGGAGGCGAGGGAGGAGACCAACGGCTGCCCGCGCGTCCCGATCGGCGGCCGTGTCGTTCTCTCTAAGAGAGCGCCGGCTCGGGAGGGCCTCCGACCCCTTCTTCCTCCCTGCGGTATTGTGGCCAAGATGCGGCCTCCCGACGCCATCTTTGCCACATGCCGACGACCCTCAGGTATATATGCCTTCGAAACCTGCCTTGATCTACTGCCCCAGCGCCCTTCGTGTGGATCCTTTTCTACTTCCGTCCGTTGTTCCAAAGCCACCTAGACTTCTACTATTATTAGAAGTAAAGCTAGTCATATAGTCGACTCAAAGCGTTGGTTCAAATAGGAAAGAAAGTGGGAAAGTTGTAGCATGAATCTAGGACTTGGTTCTAAGAGGAAACGGGGGAAAGTAGTAATATTTGTCACTGTTTAAATAACCGTATTTCGTATTTGCGCAAACAGGGATGTATGTCTCCATATCATTTCGGGATGTCTGTCTCGGTATTGTTTCTATCCGTGCAATCACAATCACAAACCTCAGTTTTAGTACAACTGCACAAAATGAGATGGCTATCCCTCGTTGTCGTCATCTAACCTCCCGTCCTCAAGGTATCCCTACATTGGTAGTAACTAAGGTAGAATGACCAACACAATCTAAAAGAAGCTGATTCGTACGTTTTACTTCCTTATTGCAGTGCAGGGACGAGCGAAAACAACTGCATCCTAGTCCGGAATGCACTTTCTACCAGTTCATCCATGGACCGAGGATGAGCTAGCACGGCTGCACGGCGGTTTTTTGGACAGGTGCGCGGACAAGAGGCACTGTGGTCTGCTTATTTCTGCAAATAGCGGTGCTTAAATTTAGTGGAATGCACAAGCATTTCAGCTGGTCAGTACACTGCATGGTTCAGTTCAGCATTCTAGCTGAGACCACAATTATAATTGGTTATTCTGGAATGAGAGAATCTAACCCTGAATGGTGGCAACAAGAAAAAATTAGAGTGAACTCCAGGAAATTTAAGCCTGCCGGGAGGCCCTTTGCTCAGAGAAGCCTTGCTTGTTTTTTCTTGATTTGTAAACCTTCTCACAACTTTGTCTTTTGCTGTGAACTAGTATATGTTTGTTATGTTCTATGAATCATTGAGATGTATAAAATTGCTTAACTTATGCTTTTCAAGTTTTTTATGAAGACGAGTTTAATGTGAGTGTTCCACATGAGCGCTGGACTAGCGTGTAAACATTTGGAATTTATTACATTGTGGCCTCAATTAACTGCATGAACCACTGTAACAAGATACATAGTTGCTTATATGTGAGACAAATAGATTGTTGATTGTTAGCTTGTAGATAGCCTAGTGTTGAAGCGAGCTGAGCCAATGTGCCGTGTTTTGCACAACTGCTTACAAGTGGGGTAGCACCAATAGTGTTTACAAGTACTTATGTATACGTCGACACACGGTTCTTGAACGAGTGCTCTATTTCATCAAAACACACACTGCTCGTATGATAAACCGTGACAACTTATGTCTTACCATGCCATATTCATGGAAAAACTAGTGAGGACGCATCTATTTCGGCAAAAATTACGATGGTTCTCACATGATTCACGGGCACACAAAAGTAGCAGCAGTTCCCATAGACGGATTCAAACAGAGTACTAGCCCCAAAGGGGTTGATAATAGGCAAGGTTCGGATAATTAGACACAATCCAAACTACTATTAAACACTAGCTGGGGCAACTATTTCATGCCTCGATCTAATTTGGGTTGGACACAAGACGGACCTTGCCATGAACATCATCGAGGACGTCCCGCAGCAGCTCAATCCTGTGAACCTTCATGAAGACAACCTTGTGGCCTTGCCACTGATAAACTTGTTTGTGGAGGCATGCCATGTCATCTTCCTGCGTAAGCTTGACAAGAACAGTATGCCTCACAAACGAAGGAGTAGCTTTGAACTTCTTGTGCTTCAGTACACCCTGGATAACACGCCTGACAACAGTGAGGTTGGAATACAACTCTTCATTGGTATAACCGCAAATGGCTTCCAGGATCCAACAGCCTAAGAACTCTGTTTTCCCAGTGCGTATATTCAAGTTGTCCACCTCATAGCGAGTGACATGTACAACCACACAATCCTTGTCTGCATCAGAGCTCTAACTGAAACACAAAAAAATCCAGAATTACTTTTTAGTATAAGAAACACAAATTATTTAAACCAGTATGTATAGCATGGCATCGAAGCTAATAAAATTTTCCATTATTAATCACCACATACTTCCTTTTCTAAAAAAAATCACCACGTACTTAGATGAAAAACCACAATCGAGATTGGCAAAGAAGGAAATCACCTTGGGCAGCTCAGCGGGGGGTGGGGGGGACACATCCTCGAAGGGGGAAAACTGCTCCTGCAGTGCCACGGGGGCTGTAACCTCAAACGGGGCGTTGACCATCTTAGTAGTGGTCGTGAGCGTATCTGGGGTCAGCTTGGTGGTTCCCTCCATCTTCTTGGAGCTCTCTGTCTTGTGGGGATCAGCCTCCCGCGTCTGCTCCAATATCGGCAGATCTTTGTCTGGTTCTCCTTGGTCCATCATGAAACTGACGAATACTAGGAGACCACTGAAAGGAAAACACAATCGTAATGAAAATGAAACAAAAAAGAGAGTGAGGATCGGTTACTACTTTGCAAAAGTTCTTTTTTTCTCTGAGTGAAAATATACCAACATCACGGATCCGCTTACCTTCCCTTCGTTCGGAGAGAAGAACAGTGGCATATGCGAGTGTTGCCTTTCTTGAAGACGGTGAGGGAGAAGGGGATTCAACGAAGAGTGAAATGATGGTTGCTTCGTCCGTCAAACTTAGACTGTGGGGAGGTGGGGTTTTGTGATACGATGACTCGTTACTGCCGCGCTACGACCAGGGTGACTCTCCGCCTGCATACTGCCTTGTAATTTGGTGGATGACATTTGGGCCCGCGCGCTGCATGGCCCTCATGTCGGTGAACAAAAGTATAACGGCATTTAGTAGAGGGAGATGTTTCAATGACCTAGGAGGAGCCAGAAGCGGTAGAGTGTCTCCACTGTACTAGTAGTAATTGTTTTTCTGGGTAGCTGTAGAGTGTCTCCACCGTACTAGTAGTAATTGTTTCGCTGGGCACAAAACAAAACAGCCCATCCACACTAGTAAATAGTAAAATCAATTCAAAAGCCCATATATTTACTGAATTGATGGATGGGTATGTCGAAGAGAAAAAAAAGGAGTTTCCGGTGGGCAAAAGAGCTTCTGAACGTGTCGGGCTTCTATTTACAACATATTGTGGTCATAATACAGTAAATTTTACGACCCAGGATGTTCATTCTATGGACCTGACCGATCCATTTTACTGTGACTGCCGAAAACAGTGTTGGAGTTAGATGTTCTTGCCTTTTTCAATCTGGTTTTTTTCTAAACCTGATGAACAATTAAGCCTCGTGCTTTTGTACAGTTTGTAAGCTGGAGTTCGATGTTCCTGCCCTTTTCAACTCGGTTGTGACTCTCATATTTTCTTTGAAACAAGGCAAATGGCTTGCCATTCGTTTAATTTAGAGTGAAATATTGTAACAAATCCCAACCAAGGGAAATAACATCACTCTCGCCGGCTGCTCGAGCTCACTATGTATTACAAAAGCCAAGTGATTAGCCCCCCTAGCACCCACAAACTTATTTCGAACTAGCACATCAAATGGGCTGTAAATTTTCATAGGAAAGGCTGCATGACCGTGACAGATTTGGATTCTGACATTTGGGACCCGCGAGGAAATAGCCTATCAAAGGTGGTGTCGACTTACTAGCCAGTCAACAAACGATTCTGCCTACCAGCCGTTGGATTGACATCCAAAATCTGTCATGTATCTTCTAACTCTTGTCTTCCTCTTCCTCCAGCTGCCCAAACCAAACCACCCCATCGGCTCCGCCTACTCCTGCCTCCCATGGCTGGTTGCACCTCCGCCGCCCTACCGTACGTACCCTCCAAAACGTTGGCCAGTCCCTCCCTCTATTCCCCCAAACGTCCTGTTATTCTCCAGCGACGTCAGCCCCAACACGCACCCGCGCCCAAACCAGTCAACCCTCGTACTCCCCTCCGCCTGCGACTGGACCGGCGCATTTTCAATGGCTCATGTCTGTTCCGTCGGAGGCCTCGCCGTCGTCCTCCGCCTTGCGACCTTGGTTCGCTCGCCGTGCGCAGTGCGCCGCCCTCTTGCGTTATCAACATTGTCAAGAACCGAGAGGAACAAGGAGATGATTGTACGTGGAGAGGATGACAATAGGGACCCACCAGCGTCATGGCAGTATGCAAGCAAGTGCCTCTATGGTACAAGCCCAAAAATATGGTTCCTCCTAATGGTTGGACATCTGGGGCTCATGCCATTGTCAACGTAGTCAATAAACGAGAGAATTACACTATGAGCGGCTGACACCAGGGACCCAGCAAGTCACGCAGTTTTTTTAGGAACAAGCAGTTGTTATTTATACTAGTTTTAGCGACAGATCAGGGTAACAACGGGGCTATGCGGGGGTTGTGGCCCGTCTAGCCAGGGTTTTATTTATGTTTACCACATCATGAGCCCAGTTGTGTTTTTTTCTTGCTGAAAATGGCTAGCCCAGTTCTATTTTTTAAAAGAAATACCCAAACAAGGCCTACATGCTTTATCGGCCCTACTGGGCTGCAAATCTTTCAAGATGAGGAGAGTTTCATTCAGTTTGCCCAGAAATGGGCTGTACATTTTTAAAACACATCAAACCGGTAATTAGTTTCAATTTTTTTCATTACAAGATCTTAAATTCCATTGATTTTTATGCATGGACAATTATTTGGTTTTTATATTTATATAAATTATTTTTCAAAATAGTTTGAATGTGAATTGATATTTCTGGATTAAAAGCAGTTGACTGCACCGAAATATGCAAAATTTCATATACTTTTTAACTATGGCCACAATATGGGGTGTAATGCTAACAAAAAGAACATGGGCTCCAAAAAAATTCTTAAGAATTAGCATATGGGTTATACAATATTAGAAATAATGGCATATGGGTTGTATGTTGTTTTCCATAGATTTGAGGCTGACTTGCGCACCTACTACAAGTTGACGCGTATGCTTTCATAAAAAAAAGGGTGACGCACACGCAACGCCCTGTCGACTTAGTCAACACATGAGAGTAGTGACTGTTGGATGTCCATCCAACGGCCATCGTGCTTCTTAAATCTCTGCTCTTCATGCTCCAGCCGCTCAACCAAGCACCGGCAGGACTGCCTGCTCCCTCCTCCTGCCACCGGCTATGCTGCCGCGCAGGCCTTACGGCCCCACCATACTCCAATCGCTGGCCTAGCCATTCCTCTACTCACCCACACATGCTGTTATTCTCCAGCGACGGCAGACGAACCAGTAAACCCTCGTACTCCTCCGCGTGGGAAACAACTGACGAGTATTCCCTGGCTCCATGTCGTTCCCTTCCTAGGCCCCGGCGTCGTCCACCGCCCTGGTGCACTCGGCGCGGCCTGGTCAACATGGTCAATGAACGACATACATCGGAAGTGGACTGTATGTGGAGAGGCTGACAGCTGGGTCCATGGCCGCACGCAAGGAAATGCCTCATTATTACGCGCAAAATAATGATTCCTCCACCTAACAACTAGGACGCGCAGGAAGGGCCTCTATTTTTCATGAAAAAAATGTTCCCCCCACTGATAGGTCGGACCCACCAGCTATATCTTCGCACGCAAGGAAGTGCCTCCTTATTACGCCCAAAAAAATGAATACCCCCTGCTAGCTGGGACCCACCATATTGTTGGGCTGACTTGTGGGCCTTCTAAGTTGACGGGGACGGAGGGATTTGTCAACTTAGTCAATACTCCAGTGACCGTATGATGTCCATCCAACGGCCATAGTGCTTCTTCAACCTCTGGTCTTCTTGCTCCAGCCGCCCAAAGCAGCGCCGGTCGTGCCACCTGCTCTTGCCTCCCGTGGCCGGATGTGCTACCGCGGAGGCCTCACCGCCCCCATACTACTCCCACCACTGGCCAGGCCATCCCTCCACTCACCCACACCCCCTGTTATTCTGCGGCGACGACAGCCTCACACCGCAGCCGAACCAGTGAACGCTCGTACTCCTCTCCGCGTGGGCATCCACTGCCGCGTCTTGCCCGGTTCCGCGTCGTCCCCTTCCTAGGCCTCGCCGTCGTCCACCATCGTGGTGCTCTCGGCGCGGCGTGGTCAATGTGGTCAACGACCGACTTCCATCAGAAGAGTACTGTATGTGGAGAGGCTGACAGCTGGTTCCACGGCAGCCGCAAGGAAGTGCCTCCTTATTACGCGGAAAATAATTATTCCTCCACCTGACAGCAGGGACCCACTGGACGGGCCACCAGTATTTTGTGAAAAAAATCATTTCCCCTTGAATGCTGGGACCCACGGGACATGCCATCATATTTCGTGAAAAAATGTTCCCCCTGCTATCATCTTGGACCCACCGGAAGTGCCTCATTATGCAGAAAAAAAATGAATACTCCCCCGGCTAGCTGGGACCCACCTTGGTGGAAGGCTGACTTGTGGGCCTACTAAGTTGACAGGATGAAGGGCTTTGTCAACTTAGTCAATATGAACGATTCTAGCTCCAGTGACCGTACAATGTCCATCCAACGGTCGTAGTGCTTCTTCAACCTCTGGTCTTCTTGCTCCAGCCGCCCAAAGCAGGGCCGGTCGTGCCGCATGCTCCTGCCTCCCATGGCCCGCTGTGCTGCTGCAGAGGCCTCACCACCCCCTACTATTCCCACCGCTGGCCAGGCCCTGCGGCGACGGCAACCTCACACCGCAGCCGAACCAGTGAACCATCGTACTCCTATCCACGCGGGCTTCCACTGCCGCGTCTTCCCCGGCTCTGCGTCGTCCCCTTACTAGGTCTCGTCGTCGTCCACCGCCATGGTGCTCTCAGCGTGGCGTGGTCAACGTGGTCAAGGAACGACTTCCATCGGAAGAGTACTGTACATGGAGAGGCTCACAGCTGGGTCCACGGCCGTAGCCCAGTTTTTTTGTGATTTCCAAAGTAAGTCGCTTTGTCAGGCCTGTTGGGCTGCAAATCTTTCAAGACGAGGAGAGCTTTCATTCGGCTGGCCGAGAAAATGGCCCATCAGTAATGAGAAATTGGCTGTACATTTTTAAAACACATCAAGCCGACAATTAGTTTCAAATATCTTTTTTTTTCATTTCAAGATTTTAAATTACATTAATTTTTATGCGTGGAGAATTTGTTGGATTTTATATTGATATACATTTATTTTTAAAATTAGTTTGAATGTGAGTCGAAATTTCAGGATTAAAAACAGTTCGGACTGCACCGAAATATGCAAAATTTCATATAATTTTTTAACCGTGGCCACAATATGGGCTGTAATGCTAACGAAAAGAATATGGGCTCCAAAAAAACCTTAAGAATTAGCAAATGGGTTGTAAATTATTAGAAATAATGGCAGATGGGTTGTATGCTGTTTTCCACAGATTTGAGGCTTTCCTAAAAAAGGTTGACGCACAAGCACTGACTGTTGGATGTCCATCCAATGACCGTCGTGCTTCTTCAATCTCTCCTCTGCCTGCTCCAGCCGCTCAAACAAGCGCCGGCGGGACTGCCTGCTCCCTCCTCCCCGCGGCCGGCTGTGCTACTGCGCAGGCCTCACCGCCCCACTGTACTCCCATCACTGGCCTAGCCATCCCTCTACTCACCCACACCTGCTGTTATTCTCCGGCGATGGCAGACGAACCAGTAAACCCTCGTACAGTTGTACTCCCCTCCGCGTGGGAAACAACTGTCGAGTCTTCCCTGCCTCTGTGTCATCCCCTTCCTAGGCCTCGCCCTCATCCACCGCCGTGGTGCTCTTGGCGCGGCATGGTCAATGTGGTCAACGACCGACTTCCATCGGAAGAGTACTGTGTGTGGAGACGCTGACAACTAGGTCCACGGCCGCAGCAAGGAAGTGCCTCCTTATTACGTGCAAAATAATTATTCCTCCACCTGACAGCAGGGACCCACCGGACGGGCCACCGTATTTCGCGAAAAAAACATTCCCCCCTGACTGCTGGGACCCACCAGCTACACCTTCGCACGCAAGGAAGTGCTTCTGGGCAAAAAAACAAAATGATTCGCCCCCTTACTGCTAGGACCCACCAGCTACATCTTCGCACGCAAGGAAGTGCCTGACAGTCGGGACCCACCTGGTCGAAGCGTACGTAGCGTTGTCATTCTGGTCGCGAATGTGTACGTACATATATATTGGTGGATGTAGAGGCGCGCACGTGTTGTAGTAGAGGCGCGCACGTAGCATGTACACGTACATACAGTGGCCAGGGTGCAAGAAAGAAAATACTGCTCTACAAAAAAAATACGGGCGGGGTCTTGAACGCCTACTCGCACATATGTACGTCCAGGGCTTGTTGAAATGGCTGGGTGGGAACAAAGAAACAACATCGTCGTCGTGTTCATGGGGAGGTAACGGAACGCGTCGTGTTCATGGGGAGGCAACGGAATGCCTCGTGTTCATCGGGAGGCAACGGAACACGTGGGCGCCAACCGGCTGGGTCGGAACGGAATGCGTGGTCATGTTCATCGGGAGGGCTTGGACGGAACAGGCGATGGAAACGAGGCCTGGCGTACCGCAGAACGGAGGAAACGGCCTTGTGTTCGACCGACCACGTTCGAAACGGGATCCTGTTCATCGAGAGGGGTCCGGCGTACCGCAAAACGGATGAAACGGACCTCCTACGGTCGAAACGGGGGTCCTGTTGATCGGGAGGGGTGTTGCGTACCGCAAAACGGACGAAACGGACTTGTGTTGGAGCGTTACAGTCGAAACGGGGGTCCTATTCATTGGGAGGGGTGTGTCGAACCGCAAAACGGGACTCCACGGGATACTGTTCTTCTCCACTGTTGACCTCCTCCAGCCTCCGCGGGCTCCTGTTCATCCAGCCTCCACCGCGCGCTACTCCACCGGCTACTGTTCAACCACTCCTCCACCGTCTACTGTTCATCCAGCCCTCCACACCACGGTGTCCGGTTCAACCACCCCTCCACGGGCAGCCCTCCACCGTCTACTATTCATCCAGCCCTCCACCACACCATGGGGTCCTGTTCATCCAGAGGCAACGCCACCGCTCACTGTTCATTCAAACCCCCCCACAACGCTCACTGTTCATCCCAGAGGCAGCATCGATCGGCTTGAGTTAGCAGCAGTAGAGAAGGAATCGCTCGATCGGGTTCAATTAACAGCCATCGATCGATCGCTCGGGTTCAGTAACGTGTAGCCTGTAGTGCAATCGCTCAGGTTTTGTTAGAGACCGCTCGCTCGGGTTCAGTTAGAGCCAGCGCCTCGCACACACGCGCGTACGTGTACAAGAGAAACGCGCATCGCTCGGCCCCCGACGTCCCACCGTAACCGGGAACTCCCCGAAATTTTCCTCGCCCTCGCTTCTACCATGGTTTTTTCCGTCATGGACGACCCAAAGAATGTCATGCAGCTGCGTCTCCGGCCCGCCCAAGACGAAAAGCCCATTTTCTGTCATGATTTTTGTCATAGAAGTAGGATCCCACCACATCTATGATGATACTGGGTTTTGTCACAATTATCGTCATAGAAGTGTCATATGTATGACAGAAAAAAAATTCATTCGGCCCAGAATGTCACGGATGTGTCTTTTTTTGTAGTGTGTATGCCTGTCCTTGTAAGTTAGTGCCACCTTGGGTTTATGACTAGTCATGTCGGCCCGGGTTCTCTTTCATATGGATACTATCGACACTATCATATACGTGAGCCAAAAGGGGCAAATGGTCCCGGGCCCGGTAAGGTGGCACCTGTGGAGATACTGTGCATGAGGCCGCAAAGTGATATGATGAGTTACATGCTAGATCAGTGTGACTTAGGATCGGGGTCCTAACAACATAGCCCTACCAGTAGCGATCCACTTCTTCCACCCAGATTGTGCCAACTTCGTGAAATTTTTGTATGCAAGTTCAGTGTGCTATGATGTTCGATATGATTGTGTCAACTATATAAGTTTTTACAGAGCATCCACTGATGGGTCTCTCTCTCTCACACACACACACGCACACACACACACACATGCACAAGTGGGACCGGTTGAATTATTTCTTCGCTCGTGACAGCTTTTAATTAGGTTCCACTGTACTCTAACCTTTTTCATAAGTTATTAATTGAGCTCAGTGACTTCAAAAGGTTGTACAGAAGCCTTATTTGGGCCTTTTCGGCGTCGCTGAATGTGGGCCGAGTAGCCATGTAAAGTTGTACTATACTACACATGCCTTTTTTTGAACATCAGCAATGCAACTAGGCCGACAGTTGTACACAATATCTAGGTCAACTTGTTATTCTCCACCCCGTTGGGCTTCCAATCTTTCCTAGCAGGGATGCATTAGGCTTAAGAATAAAATGGGCTTTAAGAAATAATAAATGGGATGTAATTATAAAAACTAGGTAGTAACTCAAAAAAACCACCAAACACGTAATTAGTTTTTAAAAAATATTTTTGGATTTTGAAAATTTTAATTTCATTACTTGTAGCGCGCGCAATATTTCGTTGGATTTTTACGTAATACTAATTTATATTGAAATTACATTTAATCTGACTAGAAATTTTGGGATAAAATATTTCGGATCGCATTAAAATGTGGGAAATTTTATTGAATTCTGTTTTGAGCGGTTGGTTGAAATTATTAATGATTGTCCTAGCTAGAAAATGGGTTGTACTTTTAACAAACTATAAATGGGCTGTCATAAATTCCATTAGAATTCAAAAATGGGCTATACATTCTTACAAATCGCAAATGGGTTGTATGTTCTCTGCCAACACTTGTGGTCCTACTAAGTTGACGCGTACGCAAGGCTTTTTCAACTTATAGTCAGCACACAGTTGCATGCCCATCCAACGGATGTCGTGCTTCTTCTTCAATCTTGGATATTCTTGCTTCAGCCACCCAAAACATGATTCCCCCCTGACATCTAGGGCGCATCGTTTCGAAGGCTGACCTGTGGGCCTACTAAGTTGATGCGTACCAAGGGCTTTGTCAACTTAGTCAATATAAACGATTCTTGCTGAAGTGACCGCACGATGTCCATCCTACGACCATTGTGCTTCTTCAACCTCTGGTCTTCTTGCTCCTGCCTCCCTTGTCCGGTTGTGCTACCACCGCTGGCCATGCCATCCCTCTATACTCACTCACACCTCCTGTTATTCTCCGGTGACGGTAGCCTCACACCGCAGCCAAAGCAGTCAACCCACGTACTCCCCTCCACGTGGGCATCCACTACCGCGTCTTCCTCGGCTTCATGTCGTTCCCTTCCTAGGCCTCACCATCATCCACCTCCTAGGTGCTCAACATGGTCAACGAAGGACAACCATTGGAAGAGGACTTTAGGCGGTGAGGCTGATAGCTGGACCCACCAGCTACATCTTCGAACAAAAGGAAGTGCCTCCTAATTACTCGCAAAATAAAACGATTCCTACCCCTAATAGCTGGGACCGACCAGCTGTACCTTCGCACGCAAGGAAGTGCGTCCTTAGCCTCCCTGACCGCTAGGACCCATCCGGTCAAAGTGTGCGTAGCATTGTCTGTCTGGTCACGAATGTGTACGTACATACTGGTCGATCGGGATCTCTGCAAGTATGAACCATGGCCAAGTAAGTAGCGGCATGTGTCGTTGCAGAGCACCTGTCATAGTAGTTCACATAGTCCCGTATAAGTCTTGTACATGTACGTACAACCACAGGGCAAAAAATACGGCCATGTACGTACATACGAGCGGGGTCTCGAACACCTACTCACGCATACGTATGGCCAGGGCTCGTGTACATGGAGAGGCAGTGACAGCGTCTTGTTCATTGGCAGCCAACCGGCTGGGTCGAAATGGAGAAACTGCATCATCATGTTCATCGGGAGGCAATGGAACGCGTGTTGTTCATCGGGAGCCAGCTAGCTTTGACAGAATAGCCGATCGAAACGAGGCCTCACGTATCGTAGAACGGAGGAAGCGGCCTTCTATTCAACCGGCCACGGTCGAAATGGGATCCTATTCATCGGGAGGGGTCTAGTGTACCACAAAATGGAGGAAACAGACTTCTCTTGGACCTCCTATGGTCGAAACGGGGTCCTGATGATCAGGAGGGGTGTGGCATACCGCAAAATGGATGAAACAGACTTGTGTTGGAGTGCTATGGTCGAAACGTGGGTCTTGCTCATCGGGAGGGGTGTGGCATACCGCAAAACAGGACTCCACAAGCTACTATATATCTCGACCGTCGACCTCCTCCGGCCTCCACAGGCTACTGTTCATCCACCGTCGACCTCTTCTAGCCTCCACCTGCGACTATTCATCCAGGGGCTCCTGTTCATCCAGCCTCCACCGCTCCTCCACCGGCTACTATTGAACCAACCCTCTCCACGGGGTCCTTTTCAACCACCCCTCCACGGGCTACTGTTCATCCAGCCCTCCACCAGCTACTGTTCAACCAGCCCTCCACGGGGTCCTGTTCATCGAGCCCTCCACGGGGTCCTGTTCGTCCACCCCCAACCGGATCGATCGGGGTCCTGTTCATCTAGCGGCAACGACATCTACTACAACGGGGTCCTGTTCATCCAAACCCAGTCATGAACTGCTCATCGAACCACCCCAACAACGCTCACTGTTCATCAAGAGGCAGCAGGTTCGATCGGCTTTAGTTAGCAGCAGTAGCGAAGGAATCGCTCGATCAGGTTCAATTAACAGCCAAGGATCGATCGCTCGGGTTCAGTAACGTGTAGCCTGTAGTGCAATCGCTCGGGTTCAATTAGAGCGCAACGCCTCGCACACACACGCATAGATGTACGACAGAAACGCGCAAACCTCCATGCATTGCTCGGCCCTGACCACCCACCGTAACCGGGAACTCCTCGATATTTTCCTCGCCCTCGCTTCTACCATGATTTTTTCTGTCATGGACGGCCCAAAGAATGTCATTCAGGTGCGTCTCCGGCCCGCCTAGGATGAAAATCCCATTTTCTGTCATGATTTTTTCATAGAAGTAGGAGCCCACCACATCTGTGATGATACCGAGTTTTGTCACAATTATCGTCATAGAAGTGTTATAAGCATGACAGAAAAAAATGTTCGACCCAGAATGTCACGGATGTGTCTTCTTTTTGTAGTGGTACTAGTAGCACTCTTTGCATCTTCCCCAACCACAGACGTTACATGGTGGAGCTCATTTCTGTACGATGATGCATCCCACGTGATAAATTGACGTGTCTAGTAGTAGTAGTTTACTCATTTCAGGTCGGGAACCACGCATGAATGGTATCGCGTTATTTAGAAATATTTTTTTTCTCTTCAGTGGCACACAGGCAATATAAATAGGTTCATATGGAGAGAAAAAGAAACCGCTCCACTATATACATAGCCACAAGCCTACATGGTTGCTTGCTGGGGTTACTCTCTTCACACTCTCTTGCACAAAACGACTGTGGCCACATGTCTAACATCTGGGCGGATCACGTCCTCCGAGGGAAGGGGTGTATACTTTGTGTAGATGCGGTTGCCGTCGCCGACGGCGAAACCCCATTGTCGGCGCGTCCTGGTCAGGGGTCCCCGCTGTTCTCTCTCACAAAGCTGGTGCGGTTTCCTACGTCCCTTGTTCACTGCCGCGACGTGGGCAGGTGCCACCTCCCGCCGCCCTCCTCTAAGCTAGCTACATCCCGACATCCCTCGGGTACAACTTCCTTTACAGCCAGCCGGCTTGCACCTCTGCCCCAGCTGCCACATCGCTCCATGTGGATATTTCTCTACTTCTTTGCCCTGCATGTACCTCTATTGGCTTCTACTATACTTGTTATGAGTTTATATCTCATTAACTAGACTCACTAGTTTTTTTCTAGTCACGCTTCTTCAATTTCTTTCCCACAGGGATGCTCAGCTCGATAGTGAAAATGCACAAAATGATCCGATGGTCAAAGGCTTGCAAACTTCATTCCTTCGGAAGGTTCAACCTCACTAGCAAATTAAAGCCTGGTTAGGGTTTAGGATTCAAGGCCTAGGGACTACATAGATCATTTTTTTCTTAGTTGTCTATGTTCCAAAGTAAGTGTCAACTTTAGTACAAATGTGTACACTAAAGTTGGAAAAGTTGGCATAAAGTTGAGACACTTATTTTGGAACGGAGGGCGTATTAGCTATGATCTGTGAATCATTGGGATGTAGTAGCATGCATGTTAGTCTCCTTTGTATTTGATGGAATGTTGCAACGGGGAAACCGTGGGTGCAAGATACATGAAACTGAAGTTGAAAGCTTCACAACATTGCACATTTTCGTTGCCTTCATGTTTTCGCCAAGCTGTTGTGTTTTTGCTGATTTCGCACCCCTCCGAGAGTGGAGAAAAATTGTAAAGAGTGGAGATGCTCTACCTCCTTTCGCTGAAATGTGGGACATCCAACATCCCATGCATGTGTCATGTACCAAAGTAAAGTGTACATTACAAGTGAGACTCCATCATGCCACCTTAGTAATAATGACCAATGAGCTGTCAAATCACATAGACCCGGTAGTAAGTTGGACGGATGAAGCAACCATCACTATATGTTGAATGCACTTCTCCCTTCAACGCAAGTTATAGTGAGAGGTCGTGTCGGCTCTGCTCGGGCATGAATGCGGCACCAATTCTCTGGAGCGGCACTGGCTGTTTCGTGCGGGAAGTGCGCGCGGGTGATGGAGGGGCCTTGGGTCGGCTAGGGTGGTCAGGAGCGGGCATGGCAACTGTCCTGACCGGACGCCCAGAAACGAGAGGATGCACCGACTCTTGCGGTTGCATAGTTAGAAGTACTACACACCAGCTATCCCGGCTGGACGCCCAGAAATGAGAGGATGCACCGATGCACCGACAGCGGGCGATGCATGCATCAATAATATTTATTTTTTGTTGGCATGTACTGTATTAGCAATTTACTACTTCCTGACTAATCTCATTTTGTTTGTTTTACCATATTATACAGTCTTATTTTCACTTCTTTACACCACATGCTCACATTCCAAGGTGCATTAAATTGATGCATGCAAGGATTGAAAGAAACCAACTAGTGCATGTGACATGGCGGAAAAAGCTAGACGAAGGTAGTAGTACGAGATACAGTGGCACACTGAGTTAGGACGAATACAAGTGCTCGCTAATTATTGGAAGAGAGGAAAGTGTACATACAAAGTAATTAAAATTGAATTTCTTGAAAATGTTTAAAATTGGAGGATGGTGCAGCCCACCTTTCCAATATTTTGATCGTGTGTGGTTCAATTATTGTTCAGTTCGGAGGGTCGTGTACCACACGTGAACGTTAGTAAGTGCGACCGTGAGTGCGTGCAGCGTTAATTGCGAGTTGACTCCTTCGAGCGTTAAATTTTCTTCATGTATTAGCATTGCCCCTAGTATTTTTCTTCACTGTGTTAAATAAACAGTTCCATTTTGTGCACAATTTAAAATGATTTTTATGGAGAGAAAAAGAAAGCCACTCCATCTATATACGCTGCAGCCTCGGCGCTTGTTTTGTAGGGTTCACTCTCTTCACACTCTCTCACCACTATATATATTCATGCTGGAGCCTCAACGCTTGTAGTTGCTCTCTTCACACTCTCTACCCTCCCCAGATCTAAAAAAGACTTCGTTGGCCTCTCTCTCCCCCCTCACTGTTGGTCAAAGAGCTAGTAGGATCCGTCCACCGGGGAAGGGAAGGAGGCTTAACGTTGTCGCCGTCGGCGAGGGAGGGGATCCACTACCGGCGCAGCTGTTCTCTTTCAACCAGCGGCGGCGCGGGAGGGCCTCCGACCCCTTCTTCCTCCGCCCACTTAGCCACACCCCAAGAATCTAAAGGTATAATTTACTTATTCCACATGCATTGCTCTAGCTGCATGTGGATTTTTTCCACTTTTGCACTCGAATCTACGTGTTGGATCAAACAGGAAAGTAGTGGGGAAAGTTGTATAGCATGAATCTAGGACGTGGTTCAAAGAGGAAAGGAAGGGGGAAAGTAGCATATACTGGCTATCCAGCACCTACGTTGCTCAAAAAGAAAAAAATGACAAACGCAGTACGCAGATATGTAACAAACTAGTCTTTCTGTTGTTGGGGGACAATGCTGTAGAGTTTGAGGAGGACTAGATTTGCTGCCCTCACATAGGGAAAGGTGTCTAAAGAGAACAAAACTGGGACCAACACAAATATTCTCCTTGGTTGTTCGTTCTTTGTTGCAACAGACTGTGCATCACCCCTTTCTACATCGATAGATGCACATGGTGCTGGTGCTTCCACTGTCCCATACAACTCTTTAGTTGTTGTTAATCTAATAATGCCTCTCGAAAATTGAAGCAATGCCATAGTTAAAAGCAAATTATATGTTTAACGAATTTTATTATCAATATAATCTATCTATTAATAACAATCAATGCAACTGTTTGAGAAATGCTACTGTCTTTCTTTCTTTCCCATTTAGATAAGTTAGATGCTTCTTTTTGTGAGCTTCTATGTCATCCACCGTTATTGACCAGTAGTTGTTTCCTTTGCACCTATATGTAAACAAGGTTATCTACTTCACCTCGTTGTTATTGCGACCTTTTGTTGCACTACACAAAACACTTTTGTTTTAAGAGTGTTTTGTGCAGTTCAACCAAAATGTCACACCGACAACGTTGCTTGATTGCTTTATCTTAGTGGAACTACACAAGAGGAGATCTGACTTCCTATCCGTGTTGGCCAATTTGTTTTAGATCTTCTTCTTGTGAGTTGTCTGAATTCCGCATCATGAGAGGTCAGTTTTAGATGACCATTTGTATTATGAGTTATGTGATTTGATGACTGAAGTTTGTTTAGAGTCCCAGATGAGACCACGAACACGACGAGGAGTCTCAAAATTGTCGAGAGGTAAAGATTCATATATTGGAAGATTACATCCGGACACCGAAATGGGTTCGGGATGTTTCAGATAAGTTTTGGAGTACCGGGGGTTACCCGAACCCCCCCCCCGGGAAGTTAATGGGCCAACTTGGTCCTTAGTGGAGAAGAGAGCTGGCCGCCAGGAGGAGGCGCGTGCCCCCCTTGCCAATCCGAATTGGAAAAGGGGTGGGGGCGGCGCCCACCCCCTTTCCCTCTCCCGCTCCTTCTCTCTTTCCCCCTTTTTCTACTCCGGAAAAGAAAAAAAAGGAGAGGGGAATCCTACTCGGACTAGGGAGTCCTAGTAGGACTCCCCACACTTGGCACGCCCCTAGGGGGGCGGCCTCCTCTCGTCCCCCCTTTATATATGGAGGCGAGGGGGCACCCCAAAGGCACAATAGACAACCTCTTAGCCGTGTGTGGTGCCCCCTCCACAGTTTACCACCTCGGTCATATTGTCATAGTGCTTAGGCGAAGCCCTACGCCGGTAGCTTCATCATCACCGTCGCCAGCCGTCATGCTGACGGAACTCTCCCTCGTCCTCAACTGGATCAAGAGCTCGAGGAACATCGTCGTGCTGAACATGTGCTGAACACGGAGCTGCTGTACGTTCCGTGCTAGGATCGGTTGGATCGTGAAGACGTTCGACTACATCAACCGCGTTACTAAACGCTTCCACTTTTGGTCTACGAGGGTACATAGACACACTCTCCCCTCTTTTTGCTATGCATCTCCTAGATAGATCTTGCATGATCGTATGATTTTTTTTGAAATATTGCGTTCCCCAATAGAGGCAACCGAGCCAGGTCGATGCATAGATGTTATATGCACAAGTAGAACACAAAGAGTTATGGGCGATAATAGTCATACTGCTTACCACCAACATCTTACTTTGATTCATCGGTATTGTTGGATGAAGCGGCCCGGACCAACATTACATGACTGCGTTCATGAGACTAGTTCTACCGACATGCTTCGCACACAGGTGGCTGGTAGGTGCCTGTTTCTCAAACTTTAGTTGAATCGAGTTTGACTATGGCCGGTCCTTGTTGAATCTTAAAATAGCACACTTGATTAAAAATCGTTGTGGTTTTGATGTGTAGGTAAGAATGGTTCTTGCTAGAAGCCCGTAGCAGCCACATAAAACTTGCAACAACAAAGTAGCGGGCGTCTAACTTGTTTTTGCAGGGCATGTTGTGATGTGATATGGTCAACACGTGATGAGATATAAATTGTTGTATGAGATGATCATGTTTTGTAAAAGTTATCGGCAACTGGAAGGAGCCTTATGGTTGTCGCTTTATTTTATGAAATGCAATCGCCATGTAATTGCTTTAATTTATCACTAAGCGGTAGCGATAGTCGTACAAGCAATAGTTGGCAAGACGACAACGATGCTATGATGGAGATCAAGGTGTCATGCCGGTGACATTGGAGATCATGACGGTGCTTTGGAGATGGAGATCAAAGGCACAAGATGATGATGGCCATATCATGTCACATATTTAGATTGCATGTGATGTTTATCCTTTATGCATCTTATTTTTCTTACACTACTGCAGGATGCTACTAATGCGACACTACAATCGGAGACCCTTTGAGAAACTGTGTGCGATGCCGTAATCGCATATGGTGGTGTATGAAAACCGTTAGAAATGTACAAAACGTTTGCGATGGAGGACCATCAAACACGGTTCAGATTTTAGTTGCATGTGCGATGAAGGGCATATGATTCAGTTCAATTAACTGTTTGCAGTGAGGAGGAACAAAAGAAACGGGCAGCCTGATGAAGGAGTCTGCGATACACAACATACGGTTCACTCGGATGAACTGTTTATGATTAGGCAACACAAAAGAAAATTGCAGCCAGATGAAGGTGTGCGATATAGAGCATACGGTTCACTCGGATGAACTGTTTGTGATTAGGCAACAAAAAAAACGGTCAGCCGGATCAAGGTGTGTGCAATATACAGCATGAAGTTCACTCAGATGACATGTTTGCGTTGACACAAGAGAAAATAAATGATGCAACTTAATAAGACATGTGTGTTGTGCGATGGGATTGCATGCGGTTCACTTGGCCCTTGTCGTTAGTGTGTGACCTCTGTGGCAACCATTCGCTCCCCAGGCGCCTCTTAGTGTACCGTGGCAACAGTCCACCGACTCTTCGCCTTTCCCTCTTGATTTGGAACTGTTAACGCACGCTAGCTCTTCCTCCATCCTCCAATTGCTTTCACCCTTCCTTTTGACATTGTTTGATCATCTTCTCCATGGAGGGAACAAGCCGGAAACAACCCCGTTATTCTTGCCCCGATCTGAATGATGACGTGGTGGAGGAACTCATTGATCGGTGCAACGTCATCCCCTCGGCTAGCATGGCAAGTTCATTCAAGACCATTCTTGACTCAACTAATAACATCATTACAAGGAACCCAAGGGTCAAGGAGCGGTTTGATCTCCCCTATCTTCTTCGCCGTGACCCTGCTGACTGGCGCGTGGACGAGGGAAGCCTCGCCTTGTGTAAGTTGATGCCGCTTGATAATGATACATATGATGTTAAGATGCCATCGCTTGAGGGCAAGGTATGGGTAGGCACAAATGGAGATTGGGCTGTTTATATTGGGTACAACTGCGAGTGGGAACTTGTGAATGTGTACACTCGTCACCGGGTTCCACTTCCAAAAATCTCAGACTGCCCAGAGGTTGAGCAAGTTGATGCTCTACGTGAGTTCAAATACGATCATGGTAACTGTCGTCTACGAAAGATAGCAATTTGTCGAGTTCCCAACCGCTCTTGGGATTACACGAACTATGAAGTTGTTGCTATCTTCGACAAGCTTGTTGCCTTCCTTACTTCCACTCCTCGATTGATATTGCTCAAAAATCAGTTTCTATACACGGATGAGTACTGTGATGCAATTCAATACAAGGGTCTTGTGTTTGCTGCCACGACTCGTGCCACTGTTTTTGCATGGAATCCTCATGATTTCGGTACGTTTGTCTTCCACCGTAATTATAATTGTTTCATCCACATGCATGCGGGTAAGCTAGTTTCCCTTTACTAATTAACCTTATTGTGTTTCAAAGGTCCTATGAACATTCCACCACCTATACTTGAAAATTTTATTCACGAGCATGAGGACGAGCAGGACCTATATACTCAGTGGCGCATGGCAACTTATTCCGATGGATCACTTCTTCTTGTTTGTATACAGGGCACTACTGATGTTACTAAGGAAGCGGGTGTTATCTCGTATGGTCGCACCCTCCAGACCTATTCCAACGTCCATTGCAGGGTATTCGGGATGGATACTAGTGTGTTAGCACCAACACCTTCTCCCTGGTTCAGTATTGAAAGTCTTGGAGGAAACTCGCTCTTCCATGGACAAAACTATCCAATGATGGTGGAAGGCGATCCAGCTCCTGCTGACACAACGTTACTACCATTAATGAGAAGCAACTGTATCTATACCTCAGACATTACTATGCTTCCCTACCGTCCCAATATGGGTATTGAAATAGGCCGCTTCAGCCTGGATGATCAGTCCTGCATTGGTCTCGAGATTGACAGTAGCTGGCCCTTCCCAGAGAATCACTTCTGGTTCAAAGCAAGTGTTTCCAATGCCGACAAGTGGTTGAGCTTAAGTTCATTTCATCTCTTTGTTATTTGTTGTGTGAGAAAAACTTTACTAGAATTTTTTGTTGGAAATGATCTATAATCCAACGTGTATCCTCGTTGTCGTTGTGGGTTGATGACTTGTTGTATGTAATCAATGGTACATTTTCATATGCGTCCATGAACTCACGACTGCTAGTGGTGTCCATATGATGAGTGCTAGTTATTTTAGTTGCAAAAATTAGATAGTGCTAGTGATTCGTAGTTGCATATTTTGACAAATCGCAGTGTTACAAGGTTGACAAATGGCAATGTTATTACTAGATAAACACATGTCAATCTTTCCAGTTTGAGAACTGGCAACATACCCAAAATGACAGATATGCAAATTTTACCCAATTGTTTGTACGTGGTTGCACACGGGTCATGCAAAACAACCATTTGCGTTGAAGGGATGCAGAAATCCTGCTCGGCACATTTTCCCTTGGCTTCCTGGGGAAGCTGTCGGTTAGCATACAGGTGTTCTAACAAAAACGTTCGCTATGAGTGTTTTATATTTAAAAACCATTGACGTTTTTTTCAAAAGAAAATCGTTTGATAAGTCTGCACATTAAGAGAGACCCATCAAGGATCAAACCCACAAAAATGACCTTTAAAGGCGTCATACCAGGTGTAGAGGCCCATTGCAGAGGCTCAGTCACACTGGAAGTGGTCTTCGGATCCCCAGATAACTTCCAAAGTGAAGAGTTAATCTTCGACATAGTCCCGTTCCGCAGTGGCTACCATGCACTGCTCGGGCGAACTGCATTTGCGAGATTCAATGCGGTACCGCATTATGCATATCTCAAGCTCAAGATGCCAGGACCTCGGGGGGTCATCACAGTCAATGGAAACACAGAGCGCTCTCTCCACACAGAGGAGCACACTGCGGCCCTCGCAGCAGAAGCGCAAAGAAGCCTCTTAAGGCAATCCACTAGTTCGGTGATTAAGGACCCAGACACCTTCAAGCACGCCCGGAGTAATCGGCAACTGGACCGCCTGGCACGTTTCGAGCTCGCATAGCAATGCGGCCCCCACCCCGGTCCCAGCCAAACGGTGAAATCCGTGCCACGCGTACATAATTACACATTAAAAATACCATGGGCACAGGTGGGGAGGGGGGCACGACTGCGGCACGCTCCAAGATGCGGCTTAAACCGCACTAGGGGCTTCCCGCTTTGTTATTTTTCTCTTTCAGGACTTTAATCTCTGGAAACCCTGTCCGGCAGCATGATTGCCGAACACATGATGCAGCAACCAAGGAGGCAGAAAGCTACATCACACCACGGAACTCCCATGTGGATTACGATAACGAGTGAAATATTTGCTTTAATACTATTCCTCAGCTTGCCCTTGGAAGGGACATGTCAAATAGTCCTACTTTTTGCTTATCGCACTACTTGTATCATTCTGCTTTAACGCACCTTTTTGAATAAACAAGGCATAGCATTAAGACTATTATTGCATTCTTCCTTTATATATATATATGTTCATTCATGACATGTAGCACCCGTACATTCTGGTACGACCAATACGCTAGGGTCTTAGGCATACCCCATAATATGGCGTGAGAAGTCTGAACAGTTTCGATAGTGCAGCACCCCGAACTTATAGCATTATATACATCATCTCTGAATCATGTCTTGGGTCAATAGTTGGGTTTGCCCGGCTCCCATGTTTTTGTACCTTACGTTCCGCTATATCGGCTAAGATAGCACTGGGAGAACTACTGTGATTGTGCCCTGGTTCTGCTGGGCTAAGCACCTCAGTAGAGAAAGCTAAAACTGACTGTCATGATAAGGCGAGAGACTGGTCGCTGTTCGAGAGGTTTCAAGTCCCTAAAGACTTATGCTGCTTAGAGCGAGGAGTCGGCCCTGTCCGGCTTAAGGTGTGTATAGCGCCCCGAAATCGGCCTTCCGAATACTAGGGGCTTCACCGAAATTTAAAATTATAGAATTCTATGGCTAAGTGAGAGTGATAACGCATTATAGTCCGATTGGCTTGTTCGTTGTGCTGAGCACCTCCCTCGAAAGACCCAAAAATGGGAACAAGAGTGCTCAGGTTTATCCCGAACACCCCAGCACTCGTGGCGTGGGGGCAGAAGCCGACGACTAGCCATCTCTCAGATTTGATAAACAGCCGAACAGAAGGCAATATTTTAAATTCAAACAAGCATTGCATAGCGCATATGAACAAGTTTTCATAATACAGGATTACACGAGCAAGTTTATTCAAATATTACATCTTTCGCACACTTGTTCGCTACAAGACAGGCACCCTTCAGGACACCCTCATAGTACATCACGGGGTGGAGATGCTCCTTGCCCTGCGGTGGCCCTTCCTTCACCAGCTTCACGGCGTCCATCTTGGCCCAGTGCACCTTCGCACGGGCGAAAGCCCGGCGTGCACCTTCGATGTAGACGAACCGCTTGATGACTTCCTGCCGTGGGCAGGCATCCACAAGCCGCCTCACCAGGCCGAAGTAGCTGTTGGGAAGGGCGTCGCTAGACCACATCCGGACTATAAAGCCCTTCATGGCCTGTTCGGCCGCCTTGTGCAGCTCGACCAGTTGCTTCAGCTGGTCGCTCAGAGGCATCGGGTGTTCGGTCCCAGTATATTGAGACCAGAACAGCTTCTCCGTTGAGCTTCCCTCCTCGTCCTGGTAAAACTGTATGGCATCCAACATGCTGCGGGGCAAATCTGCGAATGCTCCTGGAGAGCTCCGGATTCGGGTAAGTAACAAGTAATTTACTTTCACATGCTTGCTTTGCATATAGAATGCCTTACCCATCGCTATCTTCTTCATCGCATCAATCTCCTGGAGGGCCTTTTGGGCTTCAGCCTTGGCACTCTTTGCACTCTCAAGGGCCGCGGCAAGCTCGGACTCTCGCGTCTTCAAGTCAAGCTCCAATGCCTCGTGCTTTGTGACGAGAGCGTAGAGCTCTTGCTGCACCTCGCCCACCCGTGCCTCTTGTTTTTCCCACTCGGTGTGCTCCTGGGCCGCTTTGTTTTCGGCCTTGGATAGCGCTTGCTTCAGGGTTGCCACTTCGGTCGTGGCCCCTGGCAAATTAAAGATGATCCTGTCATTTTGCAATCGCATCCCTTTTATATATACATATATACAGACTAGGTATTACTGACCATTGTTCTCCTCGAGCTGCCTCTTGGCAAGGCCAAGCTCTTTCTTGGACCCTTCGAGGTTCTGCTTCAGTACGGCGACCTCCGCAGTCAGTGCAGCAGAGGTCGGCAGCGAAGCCTGCATACGCATATAGACATACTTATATTATACTCCTATAGATATTAGTTGATCCTCTATTCGGCTTTTCTTTTTGAACACCAAACAGAGCATCAGGGGCTACTGTCTATGCGGTAATATTTTTCCTATATTTCAAATACTTACCTCAAAGCCTGTTAGAAGGCTGGCACAGGCTTCAGTCAGTCCGCTCTTGGCGGACTGAACCTTCTGGATCACCGCACTCATAATAGTGCGGTGCTCTTGGTCGATGGAAGCGCTGCGAAGCGCTCCTAGTAGATTGTCTGGTGCCTCTGGATGGACAGAGGTCACTGGCACGGGCGTCTTGCCCCTTTTGGAAGGAGGCCACCTGCCCGAGTCCGGAACCACTACAGGTTTCGGTGCAATGTTCGGCTGAAGGCCGAACTCGGAGCCCTCGAGAGCCTTACCCCCTCTACTCCCGGAGTCCGGAAGGTCGCCTTGAGGCGCCTCCGGGACTGTCTCCCCTCGACCCAGTGCCTCTTGAGACAGCACCTTGGCATTGTCCGTAGGGTAAGGGGAGGTGGTGGTCGGAAGTGGATCGCTATCCATATCCGACGAGTCCAAGGAGCCGCCCAATGAAGATATGTCGATACGGGCTTGGGGCGGTCTGCATAATCATATTCGGCGTTAGGAGAAGCAGTGCGACAAAGGTATGCTATGAGTTACTCTGGTATCCGAATACTTATGACTTCACTAGGGGCTTGGTCCTGAGCAGCCACTCGTCTTTGTCTTCGGCGGCAGTGGTGGAGCAGTCCGGAAGGAGAGTCCTTCCCTTATTGGACCCTTCGCCCCCCCCCCCGGTTGGAGCGGCCTTCCTTTTCTTGTCTCCCCCGGCTGGAGAGGGAGCATCTTGATCTTCCTCCTCGTCTTCATGAGAGGAGTGCGCCGCAGAGTCATCGGACGATGAGTCCGATACCACCTGGCGTCGGGAACTCTTTCGGGTTCCCTTGGCCTTCTTCTTGGTCTTCTCTGGCACCTTGTAAAGAGCCAGAGTCAGCATCTCCATTAGGAGAGCATCCGCAGTGTCTTCGGACAGAGGGGCTGAACAGTTGATCTTCTCCGATGCTCCCACCCAGTCCTATCAAAGGCATGGGAGCTCAAACCCCGCGCGTGGTTAAGCTATGGGAAGTAAAAATCCTACCAGATGTGCAAAACTTACCGGATTCGCAGGGCACTTTGCGCTTAGCCCGCGGTCCTCGGTGAGAGAGGGAGGGACCTCGGCGCCCTTGAACAGCACCCTCCAGACGTCCTTGTGTGTCGTGTCGAAGAGCGCGCTCAGAGTCTGGTGCTGGGCCGGGTCGAACTCCCACAAGTTGAAATCCCATTGTTGACATGGGTGGATCCAGCGGAAGAGCATGACCTGGACTATGTTGACAAGCTTGAGCTTCTTGCTTGCCATTTTCCGAATACATTTCTGGAGTCCGTCCAGCTCCACTAATGAACCCCAAGATAGGCCCTTCTCTTTCCAGGAGGTGAGCCGCGTGGGGATTCCGGATCGAAACTCGGGGGCCACCACCTAGTTGGTGTCGCGTGGCTCGGTGATGTAGAACCATGCCGATAGCCACCCCTTTATGGTCTCCACGAAGGAGCCTTCAAGCCATATAACATTGGGCATCTTTCCCACCATGGCTCTGCCGCATTCCGCTTGTTGGCCTCCCACCACCTTCGGCTTGATATTGAAGGTCTTCAACCACAGGCCGAAGTGGGGCCGGATGCGGAGGAGAGCCTCACACACGACGATGAACGCCAAAATGTTGAGGATGAAGTTCGGGGCTAGATCATGAAAGTCTAGCCTGTAGTAGAACATAAGACCGCGGACGAATGGATGGAGGGGAAACCCTAGTCCACGGAGGAAGTGGTGGAGGAAGACTACCCTCTCGTGAGGTTCCGGGGTAGGGACGATCTGCCCTACAGCGTGCAGCCGATGCGCGATATTCGCGGCTAAGTATCCGGCTCCGCGCAGCTTTTTGATGTGTCCCTCCGTGACGAAGGAAGACATCCACTTGCCTCCCTCTCCGGACATGTTTGGAGAAGGTTGAGGAGAAGGATGTAGACTTGGGCGTTGGAGCTCGAGTGCGCAAGAACGGATGAGCAAGGAGGAAGAAGGCATGGGTAGAAAAAGGTTAAACCTTATCCCTTTATAAGGGCGGCCGAAACTATTTGCCCCCACTAGCCTGGTAAAACTCGCTTATCCCTCAAGCGCCGTAATTGATGGCACGGTTGGGTTACCCACGCCCGTATTGATGAGAATCCCGTAATAAGGGGGACACGATCTCTGCTTTGACAAGACGTGTCAAGAAACTACCTCGCGTTATGTGCGGGGCTAGTTAAAGAAAAACAATTCGAATAATCACCGAGCCATGGCATGATGTCATGTTGCTAAAATGTGTCAGCAGATTAGATTTGTGGAAATATTATTCTCTCTACGGTGGTATGTGGAATGTATTTTGCAGGGTCGGACACTATCCTTTTATTCAAACTCTTCTGTGGTGTATTCGGAGGAGGAAACCACATTGCAATGCCGAAGACAACACTGCGCGTCGGACTCATCGTCATTGAAGCCTGGTTTAGGGGCTACTGAGGGAGTCCTGGATTAGGGGGTCTCTGGACAGCCGGACTATATCCTTTGGCCGCTTTGTTGGACTATGAAGATACAAGATTGAAGACTTCGTCCCGTGTCCGGATGGGACTCTACTTGGCGTGGAAGGCAAGCTAGGCATTACGAATATGGATATCTCCTCCTTTGTAACCGACCTTGTGTAACCCTAGCCCCCTCCGCTGTCTATCTAAACCAGAGGGTTTTAGTCCGTAGGACAACATACAATCATACCATAGGCTAGCTTCTAGGGTTTAGCCTCTCTGATCTCGTGGTAGATCAACTCTTGTAATACTCATATTATCAAGAATAAATCAAGCAGGACATAGGGTTTTACCTCCATCAAGAGGGCCCGAACCTGGGTAAAACATCGTGTCCCCTGCCTCCTGTTACCATCTGCCTTAGACGCACAGTTCGGGACCCGCTACCCGAGATCCGTCCGTTTTGACACCAAAAGTGTACCTATCGTACACGGTTTATAAACATGAACTGTTTGTGATGTGCTAGGCATCGTAAATCTCCCGTGCCTGGAATCTGCCTAGAATCTTCCTGGAAAGCTCCCGTGCCTAGAATCTGCCTGGTTTTAGGCAGAACCACAAAACTCCGACTACGATGGCAATGCGAGCACAAACAAGTAGCAAGGATGAATAGTTTGGGATATTCGAGATATCGGAAACGGTTATATAGGGACAACTTTATGCATCAAGGCTCCCTATCCCCGACGGTTTCTGGGTCGTGTGGGAAGGAGCCCCCTATCACTCACACTCACACTCACTTGGCGAAGGTTCCAAATGCCGTTGCGAAAAGGGGTAAAAACCCATTTGTTTAGGACCGACGGGCACCAGTGTTAGTACGGCAGTAGCATTATAAGATGATCTCTCACTAAATTTCAAGGTGCAAGTGTTCTGCCTGAGTATGCACCATTACTACAGTATGTCGTGCCGAGACACCACGTGATGATCGGGTGTAATAAGCTCTATGTTTATATACAACAGGTGCAAGCCAGTTTTGCACGTGCAGAATACTCAGGTTAAACTTGACAAGCCTAGCATATGCAGATATGGCCTTGGAACACTAAGACCGAAAGGTCGAACATGAATCATATAGTAGATATGATCAACATAGTGATGTTTACCATTGAAAACTATTCCATCTCACGTGATGATCGGACATGGTTTAGTTGATATGGATCACGTGATCATTTAGATGACTGGAGGGATGTCTATCTAAGTGAGATTTTTTAAGTAATATGATTGATTGAACTTTAAGTTATGATAAACTTAGTACCTGATAGTATTTGCATGTCTATGTTGTTGTAGATCAATGGCATGTGCTACCGTTCCCTTGAATTTTAGTGTGTTCCTAGAGAAAGCTAAGTTGAAAGATGATGGTAGCAACTACACGGACTGGGTCCGTAACTTGAGGATTATCCCCATTGCTGCATAGAAGAATTATGTCCTGGAAGCACCACTAGGTGCAACACCCGCTGTAGGAGCAACTCCAGACATTGTAAACGTCTGGCAGAGCAAAGCTAATGGCTAGTCAATAGTTCAGTGTGCCATGCTTTACGGCCTAGAATCGGGACTTCAAAGACGTTTTGAACGTCATGGAGCATACGAGATGTTCCAGGAGTTGAAGTTAATATTTCAAGAAAATGCCCGAACTAAAAGACATGAAGTCTCCAATAAGTTCTATAGCTGCAAGATGGAGGAGAATAGTTCTGTCAGTGAACATATACTCAGAATGTCTGGGTACCACAACCACTTGACTCAACTGGGAGTTAATCTTCCTGATGATAGTGTCATTGACAGAGTTCTCCAATCACTCTCACCAAGCTACAAAAGCTTCATGATGAACCATAATATGCAAGGGATGGATAATACAATTCACGAGCTCTTCAGGATGCTAAAAGCTGCGGAGGTACAAATCAAGAAGGAGCATCAAGTGTTGATGGTTAACAAGACCATTAGTTTCAAGAAAAAGGGCAAAGGGAAGAAGGGGAACTTCAATAAGAACGACAAGCAAGTTGCTGCTCAAGTGAAGAAGCCAAGTCTGGACCTAAGCCTGAGACTGAGTTCTTCTACTACAAAGGGACTGGTCACCAGAAGTGGAACTGCCTGAAGTATTTGGCGGATAAGAAGGATAGCAAAGTGAAAGGTATATTTGATATATATGTTATTGAAGTGTACCTTACTAATGCTCGTAGTAGCGCCTGGGTATTTGATACTGGCTCTGTTGCTCATATTTGCAACTCAAAACAGGGGCTATGGATTAAACGGAGATTGGCTAAGGACGAGGTGACGATGCGCGTGGGAAATGGTTCCAAAGTCGATGTGATCGCCGTCAGCACACTACCTCTACATCTTCCGTCGGGATTAGTTTTAGACCAAAATAATTGTTATTTGCTGCCAGCGTTGAGCATGAACATTATATCTGGATCTTGTTTGATGCGAGACGGTTATTCATTTAAATCAGAGAATAATGGTTGTTCTATTTATATGAATAATATCTTTTATGGTCATGCACCCTTGATGAGTGGTCTATTTTTGTTGAATCTCAATCATAGTGATACACATATTCATAATATTGAAGCCAAAAGATGCTAGGTTAATAATGATAGTGCAACTTATTTGTGGCACTGCCGTTTAGGTCATGTTGGTGTAAAGCGCATGAAGAAACACCATGCTGACGGGCTTTTGGAATCACTTGATTATGAATCACTTGATGCTTGTGAACCATGCCTTATGGGCAAGATGACTAAGACTCCGTTCTCCGGAACAATGGAGCGAGCAACGGACTTATTGGAAATAATACATACTGATGTATGCGGTCCGATGAGTGTTGAGGCTTGCGGCAGGTATCGTTATTTTCTGACCTTCACAGATGATTTGAGCAGATATGGGTATATCTACATGATGAAACATAAGTCTGAAACATTTGAAAAGTTCAAACAATTTCAGAGTGAAGTGGAAAATCATCGTAACAAGAAAATAATGTTTATACGATCTGATCATGGAGGTGAATATTTGAGTTATGAGTTTGGTCTTCATTTGAAACAATGTGGAATAGTTTCGCTACTCACGCCACCTGGAACACCACAGTGTAATGGTGTGTCCAAACAACGTAACCATACTTTATTTGATATGGTCCGATCTATGATGTCTCTTATTGATTTACCGCTATCCTTTTGGGTTTATGCTTTAGAGACGCCTGCATTCACGTTAAATATGACACCATCTAAATCCGTTGAGAAGACACCGTATGAACTTTGGTTTGGCAAGAAACCTAAGCTGTCATTTCTTAATGTTTGTGGCTGCGATGCTTATGTAAAAAAGCTTCAACCTGATAAGCTCGAACCCAAATTAGAGAAATGTTTCTTCATAGGATACCCAAAGGAAACTGTCGGGTACACCTTCTATCACAGATCCGAAGGCAAGATATTCGTTGCTGAGAACGGATCCTTTCTAGAGAAGGAGATTCTCGAAAGAAGTGAGTGGGAGGAAATTATAACCTATTGAGGTAATTGTATCTTCTCCCTAATTGGAAAGTAGTTCACCACATAAATCAGTTCTAGTGATTCCTATACCAATCAGTGAGGAAGCTAATGATGATGATCATGAAACTTCTGATCAAGTTACTAGCGATGATGAGCCTAGATTCCACAAAATGGCTTGAGGCCATGAAATCTAAGATGGGATCCATGTATGAGAACAAAGTCTGGACTTTGGTTGACTTGCTCGATGATCGGTAAGCCATAGAGAATAAATGGATCTTTAAGAAGAAGACTGACGCTAACGGTAATGTTACTGTCTACAAAGTTCCACTTGTTGCGAAAGGTTTTCAAAAAGTTCAAGGAATTGACTATGATGAGACCTTCTCACCCAGGGTGATGCTTAAGTCTGTCTGAATCATGTTAGCAATTGCCACATTTTATGATTATGAAATTTGGCAAATGGATGTCAAAACTGCATTCCTTAATGGATATCTTAAATAAGAGTTGTATATGATGCAACCAGAAGGTTTTGTCGATCCTAAAGGTGCTAACTAAGTGTGCAAGCCCCGGCGATCCATTTATGGACTGGTGCAAGCCTCTCGGAGTTGGAATATATGCTTTGATAGTGTGATCAAAGCATATGGTTTTATACAGACTTTTGGAGAAGCCTATATTTACAAGAAAGTGAGTGGGAGCACTATAGAATTTCTAATATTATATGTAGATGACATATTTTTTATGGGAAATAATACAGAATTTCTGGATAGCATAAAAGGATACTTGAATAAGAATTTTTCAATGAAAGACCTCGGTGAAGCTGCTTATATATTGGGCATCAGGATCTATAGAGATAGATCAAGATGCTTAATTGGACTTTCACAAAGCACACACCTTGATAAAGTTTTGATGTTCAAAATGGATCAGTCAAAGAAAGGGTTATTACATGTGTTATAATGTGTGAAGTTGAGTCAGACTCAATGCCCGACCACTGCAGAAGATAGAGAGAAAATGAAAGTCATTCCCTATGCCTCAGCCATAGGTTCTATCATGTATGCAATGTTATGTACCAGACCTGAGGTGTGCCTTGCTATAAGTTTAGCAGGGAGGTACCAAAGTAATCCAGGAGTGGATCACTAGACAACGGTCAAGAACATCCTGAAATGCCTGAAAAGGACTAAGGATATGTTTTTCATTTATGGAGGTGACAAAGAGCTCGTCGTAAATGGTTACGTCAATGCGAGTTTTGACACTGATTCAGATATGTTTCTCATTTGTGGTGCAGTTCCAAGCGGAGCGTCGTGGCGGGATCTACGTGTGAAGCGGACTACGTAGCTGCTTCAGAAGCAGCAAATGAAGGAGTCTGGATTAAGAAGTTCATATCCGATCTAGGTGTAATACCTAGTGCGTTGGGTCAAATGAAAATCTTTTGTGACAATACTAAAGCAATTTCCTTGGCGATGGAATCTAGATTTCACCAGAGAACCAAACACATCAAGAGAAGCTTCAATTCCATCCGCGATCAAGTCAAGGAGGGAGACATAGAGATTTGCAAGATGCATACGGATCTGAATGTTGCAGACCCGTCGACTAAGCCTCTCTCACGAGCAAAACATGATCAGCACAAAGACTCCATGGGTGTTAGAATCATTACTATGTAATCTAGATTATTGACTCTAGTGCAAGTTGGAGACTGAAGGAAATATGCCCTAGACGCAATAATAAAGTTCTTATTTATATTTCCTTAGATCATGATAAATGTTTATTATTCATGCTAGAATAGTATTAACAGGAAACTTAGTACATGTGTGAATACATAGACAAACAGAGTGTCCCTAGTACGCCTCTACTAGACTAGCTCGTTAATCTAAGATGGTTAAGTTTAATAAACCATAGACAGGTGTTGTCATTTGATGAACGGGATCACTGCTACCTCTTGAGCTTGTGTTAGTTTTCCCAAGGTATCAATCCAGTAGGAGATAGTACACAAGTCACCTAGTACCTGCACAAACAAACAATAACCTCGCAACCAACGCGATAAAGGGGTTGCCAATCCCTTCACAGTCACTTATGAAAGTGAGATCTGATAGAGATAATAAGATAAATATTTTTGGTATTTTTGTTGTATAGATTGGAAAATAAAGATTGCAAAGTAGAAATAGAAAATTGATAGGAAAATAATATGATGGAAGATAGACTCGGGGGCCATAAGTTTCACTAGTGGCTTCTCTCAAGATAGCAATTTTGACGGTAGGTGAACAAATTACTATCAAGCAATTGATAGAAAAGCGCATAGTTATGAGAATATCTAGGCATGATCATGTATATAGGCATCACGTCTGTGACAAGTAGACCGAAACGATTCTGCATCTACTACTATTACTCCACACATCGACCGCTATCCATCATGCATCTACAGTATTAAGTTCATAAGAACAGAGTAATGCATTAGGAAAGATGACATGATATAGAGGGATAAACTCAAGCAATATGATATAAACCCATCGTTTTATCCCAGATGGCAACAATACAATATGTGCCTTGCTGCCCCTGCTGTCACTGGGAAAGGACACCGCAAGTTTGAACCCAAAGCTAAGCACTTCTCCCATTGCAAGAATGATCAATCTAGTAGGCCAAACCAAACTGATAATTAGAAGAGACTTGCAAAGATATTTAAATCATGCATAAAAGATTTCAGAGAAGAATCGAATATTGTGCATAGATAATCTTGATCATAAACCCACAATTCGTTGGATCTCGACAAACACACTGCAAAAAGAATTACATCGAATAGATCTCCAAGAGAATCGAGGAGAACTTTGTATTTAGATCCAAAGAGAGAGAAGAAGCCATCTAGCTAATAACTATGGACCCAAAGGTTTGTGGTAAACTACTCACACATTATCGGAGAGGCTATGGTGTTGATGTAGAAGCCCTCCATGATCGATTCCCCCTCCGGTGGAGCACCGGAAAAGGCCCCAAGATGGGATCTCACGGGTACACAAGGTTGGGGCGTTGTAAATAGGGTTTCGTGGTGCTCCCGGATGTTTTAGGGATATATGGGTATATATAGGAGGAAGAAGTACATCGGTGGAGCTGCGAGGGGCCCACGAGGGTGGGGGCGCGCCTGCCCCTCTGGACGCGTCCCCTGCCTCATGGCCTCCTTGCTTCTTTCTTGAGGCCAGGTGGGGGCGTGCTTGCCCCCATGGGCGCGTCCCCTACCTCATGGCTTCCTTGCTTCTTTCTTGAAGCCACTCCAAGTCTCTTGGATCACGCTTGTTCCAAAAATAACATCCTGAAGGTTTCATTCCGTTTGGATTCCGTTTGATATTCCTTTTCTGCGAAACACTGAAATAGAAAAAAAACAGCAATTTGCACTAGGCCTTTGGTTAGTAGGTTAGTCCCAAAAATAATATAAAAAGGTAAATTAAAGCCCATTAAACATCCAAAAGAGATAATATAATAGCATGGAACAATCAAAAATTATAGATACATTAGAGACGTATCAAGCATCCCCATGCTTAATTCTTGCTCGTCCTCGAGTAGGTATATGGTAAAAAACAAATTTTTTGATGCAGAATCCTACCTAGCATAATTCTCAATGTAATTTTCTTTATTTTGGCATGAATTATTAGATCTGAAAGATTCAAGACAAAAGTTTAATATTGACATAAAAATAATAATACTTCAAGCATACTAATAAAGCAATCATGTCTTCTAAAAATAACAAGGCCAAAGAGAGTTATCCCTACAAAATCATATAGTATGTCTATGCTCCATCTTCACCACACAAAATATTTAAATCTTGCACAACCCCGATGACAAGCCAAGCAATTGTTTCATACTTTTGATGTTCTCAAACTTTTTCAATCTTCACGCAATAGATGAGCGTAAGCCATGGATATAGCACTATAGGTGGAATAGAATGGTGGTTGTGGAGAAGACAAAAATGAGAAGATAGTCTCACATCAACTAGGCGTATCAACGGGCTATGGAGATGCACATCAATAGATATCAATGTGAGTGAGTAGGGATTGCCATGCAACGGATGCACTAGAGCTATAAGTCTATGAAAGCTCAACAAAAGAAACTAAGTGGGTGTGCATCCAACTTGCTTGCTCACGAAGACCTAGGGCATTTTGAGGAAGCCCATCATTGGAATATACAATACAAGTTCTATAATATGGAATTCCCACTAGTATATGAAAGTGACAACATAGGAGACTCTCTATCATGAAGATCATGGTGCTACTTTGTCCCTTCTCTCTTTTTCTCTCATTTTTTTATTTGGGCCTTTTTTCTCTTTTTTATGACCTCTTTTTTTTCTTTTTTTTCGTCCACAATCTCATCCCGACTTGTGTCATCCTTTTCTCACTTGGGATAATGCTCTAATAATAATGATCATAACACTTTTATTTGCATAAAACTCAAGAATTACAACTCGATACTTAGAACAAAATATGACTCTATGTGAATGCCTCACGCGGTGTACCGGGATGTGCAATGACTCATGAGTGACATGTATGAAAGAATTATGAAGGTGGCTTTGCCACAAATACGATGTCAACTACATGATCATGCAAAGCAATATGACAATGATGAAGCGTGTCATAATGAATGGAACGGTGGTAGGTTGCATTGAAATATATGTTGGAATGGCTATAGAAATGCCATAATAGGTAGGTATGGTGGCTCTTTTGAGGAAGGTATATGGTGGGTGTATGGTACCGGCGAAAGTTGCGCGTTACTAGAGAGGCTAGCAATGGTTGAAGGGTGAGAGTGCGTATAATCCATGGACTCAACGTTAGTCATAAATAACTCACATACTTATTGCAAAAATCTATTACTTATTGAAAAAAGTAATACGCACATGCTCCTAGGGGGATAGATTGGTAGGAAAAGACCATCGCTCGTCCCCGACCGCCACTCATAAGGAAGACAGTCAATAAATAAATCATGCTCCGACTTCATCACATAATGGTTCACCATACGTGCATGCTACGAGAATCACAAACTTTAACACAAGTATTTCTCAAATTCACCACTACTCAACTAGCATGACTCTAATATCACCATCTTCATATCTCAAAACAATCATCAAGTATCAAACTTCTCATAGTATTCAATGCACTTTTTATGATAGTTTTTATTATACCCATCCTGGATGCCTATCATATTAGAACTAATTTTATAACCAAAGCAAATTACCATGCTGTTCTAAAGGACTCTCAAAATAATATAGGTGAAGCATGAGAGACTAATAATTTCTATAAAATAAAACCACCACCGTGCCCTAAAAAGATATAAGTGAAGCACTAGAGCAAAATTATCTAGCTTAAAAGGTATAAGTGAAGCACATAGAGTATTCTCATAAATTCCGATTCATGTGTATCTCTCCCAAAAGGATTGTGCATCAAGGATGATTGTGGTACACTAAAAAGCAAAGACTCAAATCATACAAGACACTCCAAGCAAAACGCATATCATGTGGTGAATAAAAACATAGCCTCAAGTAAAGTTACTGATGGACGAAGACGAAAGAGGGGATGCCTTCCGGGGCATCCCCAAGCTTAGTATTTTGGCTGTCCTTGAATTTTATCTTGGGGTGCCTTGGTAATCCCCAATCTTAGGCTCTTGCCACTCCTTGTTCGAAAATCCATCAAATCTTTACCCAAAACTTGAAAACTTCACAACACAAAACTTCAACAGAAAATCGCATGAGCTCCATTAGTATAAGAAAACAAACCACCATTTCAAGGTACTGTAATGAACTCATTCTTTATTTATATTGGTGTTAAACCTACTGTATTCCAACTTCTCTATGGTTCATACCCCCCGATACTAGCCATAGATTCATCAAAATAAGCAAACAACACACAAAAACAGAATCTGTCAAAAACAGAACAGTCTGTAGTAATATGTAGGTTTCGAATATTTATGTAACCCAAAAAATTCTGAAATAAATTGGTGGACGTGATAAATTTGTCTTTTAATCATATTCAAAAAGAATCAACCTAATCGCACTCTCCAGTAAAAAATGGCAGAAAATCTAGTGAGCGCTAAAGTTTCTGTTTTTTACAGCAAGATCACATAAACTTCCCCCAAGTCTTCCCAAAGGTTCTACTTGGCAGAAATACTAATTAAAAGGATAAAACCACATCCAAACATAAGATATATGAATTATTTATTACTAAACAGAAACAAAAGGCAAGAAACAAAAATAAAATCGGGTTGTCTCCCAACAAGCCCTATTGTTTAACGCCCCTAGCTAGGCATAAAAACAAGAATATATCTAGGTATTGTCATCTTTGATATGCAATCCATAAGTGGCTCTCATAATAGATTCATAAGGTAATTTAATTTTCTTTCTGGGAAAGTGTTCCATGCCTTTCCTTAATGGAAATTCAAATCTAATATTCCCTTCTTTCATATCAATAATTGCACCAATCGTTCTAAGGAAAGGTCTACCAAGAATAATAGGACATGTAGGATTGCAATCTAAATCAAGAACAATGAAATCTACGGGCACATAATTACTATTTTCAACAATAAGAACATCATTAATCCTTCCCATAGGTTTCTTAATAGTGGAATCTGCGAGGTGCAAATTTAAAGAACAATCATCAAATTCATGGAAACCTAACACATCACACAAAGTTTTTGGAATCGTGGAAACACTAGCACCCAAATCACATAAAGCAAAGCATTCATGATCTTTAATTTTAATTTTAATAGTAGGTTCCCACTCATCATAAAGTTTTCTAGGGATGGAAACTTCTAATTCAAGCTTTTCTTCATAAGATTTCATTAAAGCATCAACGATATGTTTGGTAAAAGCTTTATTTTGATTATAAGCATGAGGAGAATTTAGGACGGATTGCAACAAGCGAATACAATCTATCAAAGAGGAATTATCATAATTAAATTCCTTGAAATCCAAAATAGTGGGTTCATTGCTATGTAAAGTTTTGACATCATCAATCCCACTTTTACCAATTTTTGCATCAAGATCTAAAAACTCCGAATCATTGGGATGCCTTTTAGCTAAAGTTGACTCATCTCTAGTCCCATCATTATCAAGATTCATATTGCAAAACAAAGATTTAATAGGAGACACATCAATCACTTTTAGATCTTCATCCTTACTATCATGGAAACTAGAAGAACACGCTTTTATAAAGCAATCTTTTTTAGCACGCATCCTAGCGGTTCTTCCTTTGCACTCATCGATGGAAATTCTCATGGCTTCGAGAGACTCATTGATATCATGCTTAGGTGGAATATATCTAAGTTTCAAAGAATCAACATCAATAGAAATTCTATCCATGTTCCTAGCCAACTCACCAATCTTAGGAAATCTTTCTTCAAGCAAGTCATTAAAATTCTTTTGTGAAATCTTAAATTCTTTAACACTAGTCTCAAAATCAGAGGGCATCTTATTGAAATTTCCATAAGATTTGTTGTATGAATTACCATAATTATTAGAGGAATTACTAGGAAACGGCGTAGGATTAAAGTTTCCGCTATACACGTTGTTACCAAAATTGTTCCTACCAACATAATTCACATCCATAGATTCATTATTATTCTCAATCAAAGTAGACAAAGGCATATCATTAGGATCAGAAGAAACACTCTTATTAGCAAACAATTTCATAAGGTCATCCATCTTTCCACTCAAAACATTAATTTCTTCTATAGCACAAACCTTTTTACTAGTAAATCTTTCGGTGTGCCATTGAGAATAATTAACCATAATATTATCTAGGAGTTTACTAGCTTCTTGTAAAGTGATTTCCATAAAAGTGCCTCCGACTGCCAAATATAAAAGATTTCTAGAAGCAAAATTCCATCCAGCATAAAAATTTTGTATGATCATCCACAAATTCAAAACATGTGTAGGGCAATTAAGTATCATTAATTTCATCCTCTCCCAAGCTTGTGCAACATGCTCATGATCAAGTTGCTTAAAATTCATAATATCGTTTCTAAGAGAGATTATCTTAGCGGGAGGAAAATACTTAGAGATAAAAGCATCTTTGCATTTATTCCATGAATCAATACTATTTTTAGCCAAAGAGGAGAACCAAGTTTTAGCACGATCTCTAAGTGAAAACGGGAATAGCTTCAATTTAACAATATCATTATCCACATCTTTCTTATTTTGCATATCACACAAATCAACAAAGTTGTTTAGAGGGGTAGCGACATCTTCACTAGGAAGGCCAGAAAATGGATCTTTCATGACAAGATTCAGCAAAATAGTATTAATTTCACAAGATTCAGCATTGGTAAGAGGAGCAATCGGAGTGCTAATAAAATCATTATTGTTGGTATTGGAAAATTCACACAATTTAGTATTATGTTGAGCCATCGTGACAAGCAATCCAACACACAAGCAAACAACAGGCAAGCAAAAAGAGACGAATGGAAAAGAGGCGAGCGGAAAAAAGGGCGAATAAAACGGCAAGGGTGAAGTGGGGGAGAGGTAAACGAGTGGCAAATGGAAAATAATGTAATGCGAGAGATAAGATTTTGTGATGGGTACTTGGTATGTCTTGACTTGATGCAACCTCCCCGGCAACGGCGCCAGAAATCCTTGTTGCTACCTCTTGAGCTTGCGTTGGTTTTCCATTGAACAGGAAAGGGTGATGCAGCACAGTAGCATAAGTATTTCCCTCAGTTTTGAGAACCAAGGTATCAATCCAGTATGAGATAGCACACAAGTCACCTAGTACCTGCACAAACAGACAAGAACCTCGCAATCAATGTGATAAAGGGGTTGTCAATCCCTTCACGGTCCCTTACGAGAGTGAGATCTGATAGAGATAATAAGATAAATATTTTTGGTATTTTTGTTGTATAGATTGGAAATAAAGATTGCAAAATAGAAATAGAAAATTGATAGGAAAATAATATGATGGAAGATAGACCCGGGGGCCATAGGTTTCACTATTGGCTTCTCTCAAGATAGCAATTTCTAGGTGGGTGAACAAATTACTGTCGAGCAATTGATACAAAAGCGCATAGTTATGAGAATATCTAGGCATGATCATGTATATAGGCATCACGACCGCGACAAGTAGATCGAAACGATTCTGCATCTACTACTATTACTCCACACATCGACCGTTATCAAGCATGCATCTAGAGTATTAAGTTCATAAGAACAGAGTAACGCATTAGGCAAGATGACATGATGTAGAGGGATAAACTCAAGCAATATGAAATAAACCGGATCTTTTTATCCTCGATGGCAACAATACATTACGTGCCTTCCTGCCCCTGCTGTCACTGGGAAAGGACACCGCAAGATTGAACCCAAAGCTAAGCACTTCTCCGATTGCAAGAACGATCAATCTAGTAGGCCAAACCAAACTGATAATTCGAAGAGACTAGCAAAGATATTTAAATCATGCATAAAATATTTCAGAGAAGAATCAAATATTGTTCATAGATAATCTTGATCATAAACCCACAATTCATCGGATCTTGACAAACACACCGCAAAAAGAATTACATCGAATAGATCTCCAAGAGAATCGAGGAGATCTTCGTATTGAGATCCAAAGAGAGAGAAGAAGCCATCTAGCTAATAATTATGGACACGAAGGTCTGTGGTAAAATACTCACACATCATCGGAGAGGCTATGGTGTTGACGTAGAAGCCCTTCGTGATCGATTCCACGTCCGGTGGAACGCCGGAAAAGGCCCCAAGATGGGATCTCACGGCTACATATGGTAGCGACGGTGGAAATAGGGTTTCGTCGTGCTCCCAGATGTTTTCGGGGTATATGGGCATATATAGGAGGAAGAAGTATGTCAGTGGAGCTGCAAGGGCCCCACGAGGGCGGGGGGCGCGCCTGCCGCCCTTGGGCACGGCCTCCGCCTCGTGGCCTCCTCGCTTCTTTCTTGATGGCTACTCCAAATCTCCTGGATCACGTTTGTTCCAAAAATAACTCTCCCAAAGGTTTCATTCCGTTTGGATTCCGTTTGATATTCCTTTTTTGTGAAACACTGAAATAGGCAAAAAAATAGCAATTTGCACTGGGCCTTTGGTTAGTAGGTTTGTCCCAAAAATAATATAAAAAGGTTAATTAAATCCCATTAAACATCCAAAATAGATAATATAATAGAATGGAACAATCAAAAATTATAGATACGTTGGAGACATATCAATCACATCATTAGAGAATGATGTGTTGGACAAGACCCATCTGTTAGCTTAGCATATTGACCATTTAGTTTTATTGCTATTGCTTTCATCATGACTTATACATGTTCCTCTGACTATGAGATTATGCAACTCCCGAATACCAGAGGAAAACCTTGTGTCACATCAAACGTCACAACGTAACTGGGTGATTATAAAGATGTTGTATAGGTGTCTCCGATAGTGTTTGTTGAGTTGGGATAGATCGAGATTAGGATTTGTCACTCCGTGTATCACAGAGGTATCTCCGGGCCCTCTCGGTAATGCACAACACTATGGGCCTTGCAAGCAATGTTACTAATGAGTAAGTTACGGGATGATGCATTATGGAACGAGTAAAGAGACTTGCCGGTAACGATATTGAACTAGGTATGAAGATACCGACGATCAAATCTTGGGCAAGTAACATACCAATGACAAAGGGAATGACGTATGTTGTTATGCGGTTTGACCAATAAAGATCTTCGTAGAATATGTAGGACCCAATAAGAGCATCCAGGTTCCGCTATTGGTTATTGACCGGAGATGTGTCTCGGTCATGTCTACATAGTTCTCAAACCCGTAGGGTCCGCATGCTTAACGTTCGATGACGATTTGTATTATGAGTTATGTGATTTGATGACCGAAATTTGTTCGGAGTCCCGTTTGAGATCACGGACATGTCGAGGAGTCTCGAAATGGTTGAGAGGTAAAGATTCATATATTGGAAGATTACATTTGGACACCGGAATGGTTTCGGGAAGTTTCGGATAAGTTTTGGAGTACCGGGGGCTACTGGAATCCCCCCCGGAAGTTAATGGGCCAACATGGGCCTTACTGGAGAAGAGAGAGGGCTGGCCAGGAGGTGGCGCGCGCCCCCCTTTTCAATCCGAATTGGACAAGGGGTGGGGCGGCGCCCCCTTTCCCTCTCCTGCTCCTTCTCTCTGTCCCCCTTTTTGCTACTCGGAAAAAGAAAAAATGGAGAGGGGGATCCTACTAGGACTAGGGAGTCCTAGTAGGACTCCCCACACTTGGCGCGCCCCTAGGGGCCGGCCTCCTCTCCTCCCCCCTTTATATACGGAGGTGGGGGCACCCCAAAGGCACAACAGACAATCTCTTAGTCGTGTGCTGTGCCCCCCTCCATAGTTTACCACCTCGGTCATATCATCGTAGTGCTTAGGCGAAGCCCCGTGCCGGAGCTTCATCATCACCATCGCCATGCTGTCGTGCTGACGGAACTCTCCCTCATCCTCAACTGGATCAAGAGCTCGAGGGACGTCATCGCACTGAACGTGTGCTGTACACGGAGGTGTCGTATGTTCGGTTCTAGGATCGGTTGGATTGTGAAGACATTCGACCACATCAACCGCGTTACTAAACGCTTCCGCTTTCGGTCTACGAGGGTACGTAGACACACTTGTCGGCGTTCTTGGAACAGGGGTCCCCAGACATGCCTGCCTGCGGCCCATGGCATGGCTTTGCTGGTAGGCCCGTACGGCCCATCTTCATCATCAAGGAGTCAAGACCCTCGCGAGGGGCCAAGCCTCGCAAGGCGGACGACAAAAGACCTCCTCAGGAGCGGCCTCGTCAGGCTTGCTCATGAGGGGCGGAGAGTTCAAGGTCGGGAAAACCTCGTGAGGTTCTCATGACGTGAGCCATGACGATCGATACTAGGCAGGCGCCAGCGCACGCAACGTCCTTGTTTCCTCTTTGTTGCTAAGGGCGCAAGCACATGCGTGGAGTAACGAGGCATCAAGCAAAGGTTTTTATATTGGTGCAACGAGATGAAGACCAGAAGGAGGGCAAGATGGAGATCACCATGGAGCCTAGGACGACGTCACCACCAGAACCTTTGGCAGGCGAAGACCACCTTTTGTCAGGATAGCTTGTACTAGCTGTCCACTTTCAAATTGGCCGTTGTTGGCCCCCTTCCGCTCAATATTTCGGGAGAGGACCAGAGCCTCTATAAATAGGACTAACCACCACCATAGGCAAGGGGAGGATCTAGGTCATCCCCAGCCACACAAGTGCACCAAGCAAAAGAACACCTCAACCTCAGGAGGTTGTTCTTCCCGTTGTACTATTCATCCTCAGCCCAAGAGGCAATCCACCACCACCACACTGGAGTAGGGTATTACACCACAAAAGTGGCCCGAACCAGTATAAATCTTGTGTCCCTTGTGTTGCAAGTTCGTCAAGTTTGTTCGTGAGATCTAGGCTAAGTAAGGACGCGGACTGATAGGGGGGAGATCTTCACGCACACCCCAGTGTTCGAACCTTAAGTGTTTTGCCGGAACCCGTGATCTGACATTTCGCGCGCCAGGTAGAGGTGCGTCGCAGCTTCTTCCCCACCAGACGATTCATCGATGCTTCGTGGTTCCGATGTTCGGTGACTCGAGGGCTGACGATGACCGATGGGCAGCCTGGCCCGCCCGGGCGGCGCCGCCCGCCCAGGAAGTCCTCAACCCCGCATCTTAGGCGGCGCGTGCCCCAAACACCACGGGGCATGGGGGGCGCATCCACTCACCCTCTTCTCTTACCCCCTGACAGACGCGAGCCGATGCAAGGGCCGCCAGCCATGCCGCAGTGACGGTGCCGCACACCAGGAGGGAGCATGTGAACATGTGGGCCGCGCTCAAAGTGGCATGGGAGCTACTGTGGTGCCGACTGATGGAGAGCGGCAGAGATGCACTGCTGGCACGCATCCCGAGCTCCTGGACACGGCGGCCATGGGAGCACCGCCTTTTTGCTACCATGTCACGCCCCAGGCAGTGGCAGGATCCCACGGTGGGCCTCGCCGTGCCCGTGTACCCCCAAGTGCGCCCGGGGGCTTCGTCGACATCAGCGTGGTCCACGGCGGAAGGCATCCCCTCACATCTGAGCCACCTCGGATGGGTGTGGGGACGAGCGTCCTTGCACACGGCCTCGTCGAGGCACCGCCCCGCCATCCTCGGGACAACATGACGGGCTGAGCGACATGAGGCGTGGGGCACTTCGGCGAGGTCTTCGGGGCAGCGGCCTCGGAGGCCTACGTGCCCCGCATGATGGATCAGGAGTACACGCCGGAGGATGACCCAGCTCGTTCCTCGGGCCAGGATGGGTGGAGGAGGCGTTAGGAGCCGAAGCCTTCCAGGAGCCGCCAGAGAGCCCTGCTGGTCGCGCCGTCGACGACAGATACATGGTACCATTAATCCCTCAGGGGAAAGCTTACGCTAACCATGAGTCACAGGTGAACCAGGTCACGGCGCCAAACGATGGTTCCAGCAAGGCAATGCCCGCCCTGATAGGAGAGACCCGCTGGGGGCTGCGTGGAAGGCGCCAGGAGCAAGGCCCCTCCTCGTGTCACACGGAGCAAGGCAACGCCCAGAGGTAGGCCCTCTGCCAGGGTGGCAACAACGACCTTTCCCCCGGTAGAGGACCTGTGGTCGCTGAGGGCGCCGCTGGCGTCCCCTCTACCCTTGTTGGGCCGTCCTGGTTTCCGGTTGTCCCAGCGGTGGTAGGGGGTGGCACAAGGTGGGGCCCTCGTCAGGCGATATGAAGTAAGGCTCACGCCTATGAAGATTGCCGCTCGTGACACTCTCACGTAATAATGAGTGGGGTTGTACACGCCCCGGAGCCTGAGGAGAGCCGCCCTCGGGCCTCAGGGGCTCCCTCCCACACCCAGTGGCAGCACTTAGCTCCACGCTGGTGAGAATACATCGAAGAATAGATTAGGCGCCGGACGCGTCCATTTGCTTTCGATCTCTTTTCTGTAACCCTGCCTTCTGGATTTGGATTTAAGTTGAAGGTGAATTTTATTTGATATGCGCGGGGGGGGGGGGGGATGCCTTTTCTCGTTCGAGCTATTTCACGCAGTCTGGTTCTTGCCTTATTTCGGAGTTCGCGCTAGTCGCTCCCCCCTCGTGGGCCCCTCGCGAGCCGGGCTGGGCATGAAGCACACGAGGCACGAACGCGCCAAGCCGTGGCTAGCGCTTGCTTATCAAACGGGCCCCTCGGGCATGTTGACGAAATCCTCAGGAGCTTCTCAAAAACCCAGAATTTCTTGGGCCGGTTTTAGGCTCGTCCAAGCTAAGGTAAACCACAACAACAACCTTGCCCCAGCATGCGTAATCTCGTGAATACGCGTACTCAATTTGACATAGAAGGATAAAAGCTACGATTGTTTACATGAGGAGCTCCCCCTCTCAAAATGCTCTTACAATCTTCCGGGGCCACGCTGAAGTTTTTACATGGTAAAACGGTAGGGGAACGAGGGATCAGCCAGATATGTCACTCGCCGCGCCCCCCACATCACCTTCAGATGCACCGCTGGCGTCGCTGTCACCGTCGTTGGCGTTGCCCCCACCTTCACCGGTGCCAGCATCGCCGTCGTCAACCACGTCTCCTTCATCTGCCACAACCACTACCCCGTCGTCGTCGGAAGCGAAGGCCCTGACCAGCACATCCACATTGTCTTCAATCCATCATGCTAGGTCGCCCTGGATGGCTTCGGGTACGGGAGCAATGGCGGCGTCAAAATCGAAGTTGGGGTCGATGTTCCGGAGATGGCTGAAGACGCGGGAGAATGCGCGTCCGAGCAGACTGCGACTCCTGTCCTCAACGAGTTGGCGAGCCGTCTCGGAACGGTTCTGCAGGCACGTCACCACATCCCCAAATAAGCGGAGGTGGCTGGCGTAGTCTTTTGCATGGGGATGAGGAGCATTCTCATCAAAGATATGGCCCATGGTGGTGTTTGCCTTGTTCCTAAGGTCCTCGAGCATGGGGGCGTGCACACCCTCCAACGTCCGCCGCTCGAGCACTTCGTCCTTGTTCTGCCGCGCGACGGACTCGGTGTCAGCAACCCACTGCTGAAGAGAGAGCGGCTCGGCGTGGGCGGAAGCCAGCTCAGCCTGCACCGAGGCCAGGGCTGATGTGGTGGACTCCTCACGCCGCTCCACCTTGACCAACCGGGACTTGAGGGTAGCAGTCCTACCAGCGGCCCCGGCTTCCACGAGCTTCAGCTTCAGGTTGTGCCTGCTCTCGAGATCCGCGCGAGCCTCGCCACTCGGCAGTCGACCTCCTCCTTGGCCATGACCTCACGCGCGCTGATGTTGTCCTCCACCTGAGCAACCTGGCGCCCCTCGTCTCCAGCCATTCGAGTTCAAGGCTGCGCTCCATGGCTTTTAGCGCCAGCACCTCCTCGCGCTTTCAGATCTCTTCCTTCTCGGTGGGCGACCCCCTCAACGACGCAAGGGCGGCCCTGCGCGCCTCCACCTGCTGATCCAAGACAGCGCTCCAGGCTTGGAGCTCCCACGCGCGTTTCTCCGCGGCCTCGCGAGGGCGGTCAGCTTCCTGAGCCTCCTCTAGAGCTCGGGAGCAGGCGTCATTGGAGGCTGCAAGAGAAGCCTCGTCCTTCCTGTTGTCCAGCTCATGCTGGTGGCGCCCGAGGTTGATGGCCACCTTCATCTTGTGCCACTCCTCCCTTGTTCTCACGGGGCCACACGAGGCCAGCGGGGCGAGGCCTCCACTCGTCGAAGGAGGGCATCTGCTACGCGAAGGTCATCTCGTTCGAGCAATGGTACAAAACACAACTCTTCCTTGGCAAGTCGTCCGGCAACGGGACGCCCGTCAGGACCTCAAACACCGTTCGCCGTGCCTCATGGGGGAGCTTAAAATCCTGAAGTCTCATGTGGTCCTAGATTCTGAGCAAGGCCCACCTCAGCCGGGAGTGGCGCTGAAGCAGAGCAATTCGGAGCCGGACAAACTCCCTCACCACCATAGGCGCAGTCACGCCAAGTTCTTTGAGCCATCTCAACCTGAGCCATACGGGGACAAGGCGTTGATCGGCGAGCCTCCGGTCGCACCAACCGTAGTTAGGAATGGAGGGCTCAGACGGAGAAGAGAGCAGGGGGCTGAGCACTCCGGCGTCAACAAACACTCACCGTGTCCGAAACCTGCTCGTGGATGGTGGAAGCTCGAAGTCAATCCCGTCGCCGGCCGTCGCCACCACGGCCTGAAAGCTCAGGCACCCGGAGCTCTGCCTAGGATCAATCAGGTGCAGCGAGAAGAAGTGGTGGAAAATAGCCACGGAAGGAGAAATGCCAACAATGGCCTCGGAAATGAAGGCGAAGACGGCAAGAAGGGTCACGGATTGGGGATCAAGGTGCAGCATGTGGATCTGATAGTGGGAGAGCACTGCATTGAGGAAAGCGGAGAAGGGAGGGACCAAGCCGGCCCAGAGGGCGTCGATGAAGAAGGGGACCTCAGTGGCCGTCCGATCAATACGAGTGCAGTATGCAAGCCAAGGCACCATCTCCCCCCACTCATTGAAGCTTGATGCGAGCATTGGACGTACCTTGCCCATGGCCTCATAATTGAGCACCAGCGATCGGCCTAGTGCGGGCTCGATGGCCGGGGGCGCACTAGCCAAAGACAAAGGCTTCTTCCCCTTATCCACTTGTGTCGGTGCCATGGCGATGGGGCAAGCAGAGCTAAGCTCAGATTGGAAAGAGGAGCAGAGTCTGGGGGAAGCAAAGGAATTGGAGGAGAATGGCGCAAGCGATGGGGGAATAACTGTGTAGACTGCGGTGGCTGTTTAGCCAGGCGGGTATCAAGGCTATTGGGGCCCGCGGCGCTCCGCACTTGACCCTTGGCTTTGCCTCGAAGCCAAGCCTGAGCGCACCTTGGGCCCGAGGGATACTGTCGGCGTTCTAGGAATGGGGGTCCCCAAACTTTCCTGCCTATGGCCCAAGACGTGGCTTTGCTGCCAGGCCCGTACGACCCATCTTCATCAATAAGGAATCAAGACCCTCATGAGGGGCTAAGCCTCACAAGGCAGACGGCACAAGACCTCCTCAAGAGCGGCCTCGCCATGCTGGCTCCTGAGGGGCGGAGAGTTCAAGGTCGGGCAAACCTCGCGAGGTTCTTGTGATGTGAGCCATGACGATCGAGACCAGGCGGGCGCCAGCGTGCGCAGCGTCCTTGTTTCCTCTTTGGTGCTAAGGGGGCAAGCGCAGGTGCGGAGTACCGAGGTATCAAGCAAAGGTTTCCATATTGGTGCAACGAGACCAAGACCAGAAGGACGGCAAGACGGAGGTCACCATGGAGCCCAGGACGACATCGCCACCAGAACCTTTGGCAGGCGAAGACCACCTTTTGTCAGGATAGCTTGTACTACCTGCCCGCTTTCAAATTGGCTGTTGTTGGCCCCCTTCCGCTCAATATTTGGGGAGAGGACCATGGCCTCTATAAATAGGACTAGCCACCACCATAGGCAAGGGGAGGATCTATGTCATCCCCAGCCACACAAGTGCACCAAGCACAAGAACACCTCAACCTCAGGAGGTTGTTCTTCCCCTTGTACTGTTCATCCTCAGCCCAAGAGGCAATCCACCACCACCACACTGGAGTAGAGTATTACCCCACAACGGTGGCCCGAACCAGTATAAATCTTGTGTCCCTTGTGTTGCAAGTTTGTCAAGTTAGTTCGTGAGATCTAGGCTAAGTAAGGACGCGGGTCGATAGAGGGGCGGGAGATCTTTGCGCGCACCCCAATGTTCGAACCTTAAGGGTTTGCCGGATCCCGTGATCCGACAACACTCTTTCCTCTCGTTGCTATGCATGTCCTAGATAGATCTTGCGTGATCATAGGAAATTTTTTGAAATACTGCGTTCCCCAACACTTACATTATGAGATAGAGGGAGTACATGTGTAAATTTTATGAAAGCTAGAAACTCAAGGTCTTTTACACCCTATTGATCTCCATCCAATGAGGCACTCTTTCCTTAGCTACATTTCTATAACTGCCATCAGGGATACCAGCCAATAGATAAGCTTCTCAAATATTATTCTAAATCACTGAACCTATGTAACTAAATATGAACCTTTAAGACTTGAGTCAAACAGGGAGCAAGCAGAAAACTGTTCATGAACTTATTTGGTCATGGATTTGAATCAAACAGAGAGCAAACAGGGAATCAAATAGGGACTGGCAAACAATGAGTAATATAATGTACAGGCAACACCCGGCTTACATAGATTGGATGCTCAGGTTAAAGAAAAGAAAGTACAGGAAACATTAGTACACGCCCAGGTTTCACAGATTGTTTTTGGTTGAAGAAATATCCAACAACGTTGGCCTAATTTGGGAAAATTTGATACATACCACAATGTTGGACTAATTTGGGAAAAGCTGATACATACCTTTGGTGTAGCACATTCGGACGGTGGATGTTCTTCCTCCGGCGAACTCAGCGGAGGCGACCTTGGATGGTTCCGACATTGGATGTTGCCAAAACCACCTTGTCCGATCATATGTGATCGGTGAAAATTGTTCGTCACAGATGCAACGTCTTTGAAGCTTTGGAAATTCAAAACCTTCAATGGGGTTTCGTGTCCCAAAACCTTTACAAGTGCTCAAATCTCCTAGGCCTAGTAATTTTGCAGTATTTGCGAGCACGGAGCAGCATTTGCAAAATTGGTTTATGTCACATATGGATGAGCATAGTACACTGTGTCTTTGGACCTGCAAATCCATATCACAATGGATAAGCATGTAAGCACCAACATGCCTGCTAAACCCATGCCTTTTTAGTGAATATTCCCCATAGAAAAGAGTGCACACCAAAAATACTTCTCCATCGCTGCAAGTTCCAGAACCACGAGATCCTCTGGAGGCCTTTTCCAGTACTCTACCGGAGGGAGATTCAATCATGGAGGGCATCTACATCAACCTTGCCGCCCTTCCTATGATGTGTGAGTAGTTTACCACAGACCTACAAGTCCATAGCTAGTAGCTAGATGGCTTCTTCTCTCTCTTTGATCTTCAATACAATGTTCTCCTCAATGTTCTTAGAGATCTATTTGATGTAATCTTCTTTTGCAGCGTATTTGTCGAGATCCGATGAATTGTGTTTATGATCAGATTATCTATGAATATTATTCGAGTCTTCTCTAAACTCTTTTATGCATGATTAAGATAGCTTTGTATTTCTCTCCGCTATATTGATTTAGTTTGGCCAACTAGATTGATTATTCTTGCCATGGGAGAGGTGCTTTGTAATGGGTTCAATCTTGCGGTGCTTATTCCCATTGAAAGAAAGGGACATGACACATATTTGTATTGTTATCATTAAGGACAAAGAGACGACAGAACTCATGGCGCCTCCCACCTCCTCTCCCCCACCCATGGCACCTCCCTCCCCAACAACCGTCCCCAAGCCAACCATGGATGCCTCTAAAACCCTAGATCTTCTATGGCTAGCCTTCTCCATTAGGACTTTGCCCCTAGTCTCAAGGTGGAGCAAAAGGTACGTTCAAAATTTGGATCTACGATCCACTTCGACAGCTCTTTGGGGACCAAGGAATATTTCTTGGTCATTTCTTTTTCCTCAGCTTCTTTCTCTCTCTCGGATGAGTCTGTAGGTCTGGTCTTGCAATGTTGTATTGGTGGTTTGGCCTCGGGATTCAATGTTTCTCAGTTGAGCAATAGGATTTTCTGATTTTTGGTGGCTTCAAATCATGTGAGACATTTCATCTGTGCCTTGAAGGATCGTGTTTGGCCGAACTTTGTATGCCATTTTCGCATGTTCAAATATCATGTGTATTATGCATGGGATGATTCTGATTGGCATCTTGATAATGAGTGACCGGAAGTTGCGTCCAGATCGCCTATGGCCATTTGAAGTTCTTTGAGTTTTCTGCATGGTTCAGATGATAACTCTCAGTGTCAGGTTGAGTTGGCTAAGTTTAATATCCCTAGGTCTGATCAAATACGTTTTTGGCAGCCTGGACTTTGATTCGCAGTACTCTAGGGATATTCGGTTTGATCATGACATCCGTTTTGGTAGCATTTCTTCTGTACAAGGTCAACCAGAATCTAAGGTGATCGGCAAACAATTTGTTGGTTCAATGTTTAAATCTCATGCATGGAACGCTATCCCGGATTCAAAGCTTGAGGAAATTTTGGATTTATGGCAAGCAGGATATTCTAACTAGGTGATCATGTCAGTCCTTGGTTTTCCCCGTATACCTGACAAGACTTTTATTTTTGACAAATTGATGATCTGTATGAAATGCAAAGGAAGAGGTCATAATTCCAATAATTGCATGGTTGTTAGCATTGAGAGGTACAATTCTACTCATTTAAATCCTCAAGATATGCATGCAATTTCATCTTCTAGTTCTTGGTGCAAATTGTGTCTGTCCCATGGCCCTATTCGTTCAGAATGTTCGGTTGGAGTGCATTGCAAAATCTGTGGGATGTTAGGTCATTGGAGCCGGCTTTGTTTGACACGTTCAAATAAGGACTTGACTTGGGTAAGAAAAGACTGGACTAAGTTGAAAGTTTTGGAATCTACTAGCCCACTTGATCCGCTGGATAATTCAAATCGCAAAAAACTTGGGCGTAGAAAATCGCGGGGCGAGAAACAGTGGCGTATTAAGAGGAAACAAATTTGGATAATCAAGCAGAAAAAGGGTGACTCGGTGCAAAGCAATAATAACTTGGACGGAAATACCCCGGACGTTCCGCATCCCTCCCATCCTATCAGAACCGCCCTGATTCCCGAGACCACACTCCCTCCCTTGTTTAGTCTGCCACCCTGCAACCTCGACAACTCCTCCCAGTCCCAGCCCACACCTCCCATGGCGAATCTCCCGATGCTCCCATACCAATATGTGCCATGAGAAATGCATATCTAGCAAGGTCTAGAAGGGAGGCTGCAGAGGAACATGGTGGTCGTCGATGACCCGCCGCTCGATCACTCGCAATATGTGTTGGTCATGGTGGTTCCGCCCCCCGCAGATCTGCAGCGTGAAGCAGTTTTGGCTGAGATTAGACGTGTTCTATTTGATAATCATGGTCTGCATACTATCGATGGAGAGCTCTATCCGTTTTGTGTGGGTTTAATCCGGTTCCATTATAGTTTAGTGCGTGATACTATGCTTAACAGAGGAGAGAAGCCTTTAGATGAACATTTGAATTTTTATCTATTGCGTCATGATGAGGGGCCGAATATGCATAGACCATTGATTGAGAGGGATGCTTGGGTTATGCTGCTAGGATTTCCTCTGAACTATCAAACTGAGCACTACATTATCAAAGCGGTCTCGTGTTATGGTAGATGCATGTACTGGCACCGCCCTGGTTACAAGAAATCAAGAATCCTTGTTCGTGTGTTGATCAATGAATTTTCTTTAGTACCATTCAGTCTGATAGTTAAGAGATTTACTGATATTAGTGGACTTGGTACATCTTTGACAGTACCTGTGTATGTGCTGAATGGTCGAATCCCCAGTCCAGGGATGCAAGGAAATGAAGAAGCTCCTCCTCCAATGGGTGCTTCGCCTCACCCTGAGCAGCTTCCATTTCTCAATGCTATGCAGCAAAAGCAGCACAATGCACAAGTCTGGCACCTTCGGAATGCTGCAAATGCATGGGAAGCAGCTCCACCACCTCCTCCTCCTCAGCAAGGATGGGGTGCCTGGCCCGAACTGCCCCCTGTTCCACCAGTGTATCAGGGATTCAGTTACAGACAGTACACGGGGTATGATGGTCCTTCCATGATGGATGGTATTCAAACTGCAGATTCAGGTTTTGATGATGGACTCGGGGTTTGGAATGAGCATGTGGCAATGATAGAGGATGTGGCGGAAGAGTTCATTCAGGGGCATGAGGGAGGTGACTTGAATTTTATTCCAGTTAACTCACAAGACATCACTTTTGAGGTTCCTGCTGAAGATAATTGGTTGTGTTTTCTGATTCACTTGTACTGCATTGTTTTCACACCTCGATTGGGATGGGAGTCTGCTGAGGCTGCAATCGACGCAGCCTGGAAAAAAATTGCTATTGGCTTTCAAGATACTCTTCATGATCTAGTTGGCATGGCTTGCTTCTCTGTTTTCCCTTTTCACCTTTTATGCCCGGAACTAATCTTATTTCTTTCCCTGAAGAAGCTTGGAACATCTGCTGTAACTTCATATCTTGCAACTTGAGGGTTCCATTGGAAGCAGTGGCGTTAGAAGGGACGGAAGTGGAAAGCAACTTTGTTTCTGTTGATGTGTGCAGCCAGGATAATAATCAATCTCATATGGATGTGGATGATGCCACCTCGAGGAAGAGACGCAGAGTGATCACACCACTTGATGTTTCTGAAGTAAGGCACAGTGTGAGAGCAACAAGATACAAGGGTTTTAAGGCTCCTTCAATGGCTGAGAGCAAGAAACAACAGTCTCATGTGAAGCCTCGATGCATGCCAAACATCTTAGTGCAGCCTTGTCGTTCTGGTTCTGACATAGAGAAGCAGGACCCCACAACAACACCGACTGAAACACTTCAGTATATTGGCACCACTGCGTGTGCGATACCACAGGAAGAACTCACTAAGGAAAGGCTTTTGGCTGCTCCCAAGGACAAGGGAAAAGGCGTGGCTTCTTCTCAGTAAGCTAGCCAGTCCTTCAGTTTATCTATTTGCTTCGCTCTAAAACTATTTGCTTTGTCCTAAACTCGATTTTCTTTGAACCTTTATGTCGTCCCTTTTCTAGAATGTCCTTTGTTGGAATGTGCGTGGCTTAAATGCTAGTACTAAATGTGATGCACTGCGTAACAAAATTGATGAGTCTAATTGCTCAATTGTGTGCTTACAAGAAACCAAAAAAATATGATTTTGATCATTCATATATTAGAAAGTGTTGTCCAAGACGGTTCGAGAAATTTGAATTTGTCCCCTTGGTAGGTGCTTCTGGTGGCCTCATAATAATTTGGTGCAGTAGTCAATTCTAAGGCCAAGTGGTGCATAAACTGCCTTTTGCCCTCACAATTAGATTGACGTCAGTACAAACTAATGATACTTGGTTATTATCAAACATTTATGGACCGTGTGATGGCCCTGAGAGGGCAATATTTACTCAATGGATGGAAGGTTTAAATATTGAGGTAAATGATTTGTGGCTTTTCATGGGAGATTTTAACTTCATGAGATCGTTAGAAAACATGAATCTGCTAGGTGGAAATGTGGATGATATCATTAAATTCAATGAAATTATTAGTAAGCTGGCATTGTTGAAAGTTCCAATTAAAGGAAGGAAATACACATGGAGCAATATGCAGGAAACTCCCTTGTTGGAACAATTGGATTGGTTTTTTTCCTCCCCTGAATGGATTTTGAAATTCCCAAACACTATGGTAAAACCTCTTGCATGACCTATTTTAGATCACATTCCATGTGTCTTGTCTGTGGATACAGCTATCCCTAGAAGTAAACTTTTCAGGTTTGAAATTTTTTGGCCGTCTCACCCGGGGTTCATGCAAGTAGTTCAAACATCATGGACAGCTCCAATTAAAGCGACATCTAGTGCCACTAAGATCTCTGCTAAGCTGAAAAGACTGAGATATGCTCTAAAAAGGTGGAGTAAATCCATTTCCAAGCTCAAATTACTAATTTAAAACTGCAACAAAATTTTACTACAGCTTGATAATTTGGAGGAAATCTTAATTTTAACCACTCCTGAAGCAAACTTCAGAGTCATTCTTAAAGGTCACTTGCTATGATTGTTAAATTACCAGCGTGAGTATTGGAAAAAAAAGATGCATGTTTCCATGGGCAATCCAAGGGGAGGAAGACACTAAATATTTCCAAGCTCATGCCACTGAGAGATTACGCAGAAATTCAATCACCAATCTGATGCTGCCGGATGGGGATCTTATTGAAAATCATGATGAAAAGGCAGCGGCTTTCTATTAATGTTTTAAAAATAGAATGGGTGTTTCTAATCATCTTGAGTTTGACTTCGAACTTTCTGAACTAGTGCAGAAATGTCAAGGTCTTGAGGAGCTCTCCGTCCCTTTTACCAAAGAGGAGATCGATCATGTAATAAAATTGATTCCTGTTGATCGACCACCGGGGCCAAATGGATTTAACGGTCTTCTTCTAAAAGTTTGTTGGGGAATTATTAAAGAGGATTTCTAGCAACTCTGCCATGACTTTTGGGAAGGTAAAGTGAACCTGAGCTGTCTAAATACCTCTCTAATTACCTTGATCCCAAAGAAGCTGATCCCAGAAATGGTGAACGACTATAGGCCGATTTCCTTGTCGAACTGTGTTCTCAAGGTAATTACAAAGATTTTAGCTGAAAGACTCCAACGCTGGATGATGACCCACAAGTATAGGGGATCTATCGTAGTCCTTTCGATAAGTAATAGTGTCGAACCCAACGAGGAGCAGAAGGAAATGGTAAGCGGTTTCCAGCAAGGTATTCCCTGCAAGTGCTGAAATAAGTGGTAACCGATAGTTTTGTGATAGGATAATTTGTAATGAGCAACAAGTAACAAAAGTAAATAAAGTGCAGCAAAGTGGCCCAATCCTTTTGAAGCAAAGGACAAGCCTAGACAAACTCTTATATGATGTAAAGCGCTCCCGAGGACACATGGGAATATCATCAAGCTAGTTTTCATCACGTTCATATGATTCGCGTTCGGTACTTTGATAATTTGGTATGTGGGTGGATCGGTGCTTGGGTGCTGCCCTTACTTGGACAAGCATCCCACTTATGATTAACCTCTATTGCAAGCATCCGCAACTACAACAAAAGTATTAAGATAAACCTAACCATAGCATGAAACTATGAAGCAACGCATAAACTAGGGTTTAAGCTTCTGTCACTTTAGCAACCCATCATCTACTTATTACTCCCAATGCCTTCCTCTAGGCCCAAACAATGGTGAAGTGTCATGTAGTCGACGTTCACATAACACCACTAGAGGCGAGACAACATACATCTCATCAAAATATCGAACGAATACCAAATTCACATGACTACTAATAGCAAGACTTCTCCCATGCCCTCAGGAACAAAAGTAACTACTCACAAAGCATAAACATGTTCATAATCAGAGGGGTATTAATATGCATATAGGATCTGAACATATGATCTTCCACCAATTAAACCAACTAGCATCAACTACAAGGAGTAATTAAAACTACTAGCAACCTACTAGCACCAATCTCGGACTTGGACGCAAGAATTGGATACAAGAGATGAACTAGGGTTTTGAGATGAGATGGTGCTGATTAACATGCTGATGGAGATTGCCCTCTCCCGATGAGAGGAGCATTGGTGATGACGATGGCGATGATTTCCCCCTCCGGGAGGGAAGTTTCCCCGGTAGAACAGCTCCGCCAGAGCCCTAGATTGGTTCCGCCAAGGTTCCGCCTCGTGGTGGCGGAGTTTTGTCTGAGAAGATGGCTTATGATTTTTGTCCCATCGAGAGACTCCATATAGCAGAAGATGGCCACCAGAGGGCCACCAGGGGGCCCACAAGGTAGCGGGGCGCGCCCTGGGGGGTTGGGCGCGCCCCCACCCTCGTGGGCAGGGTGTGGCCCCCCTGGTGAGTTTCTTATGCTAAGTATTTTTTATATATTTGGAAAACATCATCCGTGAAGTTTCAAGTCATTTGGAGATGTGCAGAATATGTCTCTAATATTTGCTCCTTTTCCTGCCCAGAATCCCAGCTGCCGACATTCTCCCTCTTTATGTAAACCTTGTAAAATAAGAGAGAATATGCATAAGTGTTGTGACATAATGTGTAATAACAGCCCATAATGCATTAAATATCGATATAAAAGCATGATGCAAAATTGACGTATCACTAGATTCTAAAAATAGCGCACAGAAACCAATATGGCTTTATAAAGACTAGAACAATACAAGATTGTCTCGGTTGGGCATTCGAATATTTACATCAATGTAAGCACTCTGGAAATGAGATTGTCATCCTGAAACTTGACTTCGAAAAATCGTTTGACATGATGGAGCACGAGTTCATTTTGAAAATGCTTAAATGCAAAGGGTTTGATGATAGATGGTGCATGTGGATAAAGATGCTGCTTGATCAGGCTCCTCGTCAATTCTTCTTAACGGTATACCAGGTAAGGAGTTCAAATGCAAGAGGGGGTGAGACAAGGGGATCCAATATCCCCTTCACTATTCATGCTGGCAGCGGATTTTCTACAATCTCTAATAAATAAAGCTTGGTCCGAAGGCCTAATTAATTTGCCAATTAATCAGCCTACATCAGAAAACTTCCCGGTTATCCAGTACGTGGACAACACCTTAATTGTTCTACTAGCCAATGGTGAAGAACTGATAACAATTAAAGCCATCCTAGATTCATATGCTCGTGCTACCCGACTGAAAATTAATTACTCCAAGTCACAACTAATGCCAATAAATGTGGAGGAGCAAAAAGTTGGAACTGCCATTTGGGTCTCAAGTTGGAACAATGTCGTTCACGTATCTTGGTCTACCACTCGGAAAAACTAAACCCATAGTTAAGGAGCTGATGCCATTAGTGGACATAATTGAGAGAAGACTAATAGGAACTGCCATTTGGTTATCATATGGAGAACGTGTGCAGCTAATCAACTCAGTGCTCTCCTCGCTTCTCTCATTTGCGATGTGTGTCCTCAAACTTCCACTCAAGTTGATTGAGATCTTTGACAGAGCTAGAAGACATTGTTTATGGAGAATAGAAATTGACAGAGATGCTAAAATACATTCACTTGCTGCCTGGGACCTTGTTTGTCATCCTAAAAAGAAAGGTGGGTTGGGTGTCATCAACCTCCAAATTCAAAACAATGCCCTGCTGCTTAAATACCTACAAAAGTTTATCATAAGCATGAAACTCCATGGGTGATGATTATTTGGGACGCCTACTACTCTGATGGAGTCCCTCCTCATGCCAAACCAAGCATTGGTTCTTTTTGGTGGCGTGATCTGTTCTCGCTGATGGATGTGTACCGTGGGATTACAACTTGTGTGCCGGCGGTGGGAGACATTGTTCTTCTGTGGAAGGATGTGTGGCAAGGAGAACAACCTTTAATGAACACCCATGAACACTTGTTTTCCTTCACTACTAATGAAGACATTTCTATGGCACAGTTCTACAACAATAGCTTACCGGAAGATAACTTCATGTTACCTTTGTCTTTGGAGGCTAGGACAAAATTGGATAATCTTTAGGCTACTTTGGCGGGAGTATTGCTGGAACAGATGGTCACAGATGAATGGATTCTATGTTGGGGGGACACAAAATACAAACCAAAAAAGTTTTATGACTTCATGTTCAGGAATGTGCAAGCACCTCAAATCATAACTTCCATATGGAAATCCAAGTGCATTATGAGGCACAAGGTTTTTGCGTGGCTAATGCTCCTTGACAGAATAAACACCAGAGACTTATTGCAGAGACGACACTTCAATGTTGGTGAAGACCATAATTGTCCTCTATGTGAGCATGCTATACTTGAAACAAATAATCACCTATTCTATGAATGCCCTTTTGCTATAAGGTGCTGGGAGATATTAGGTACTGAATGGGATAACCTTTTGGATATGCAAGAAAGACATGACCAAGCCAAAGAGAGATGACAGAGACCATTATTTAAAGAAATCACCACCCTAGCCTCCTCGAATAGATGGAAACAGAGAAACAAGCTGATTTTTGAAGGAGAGGTGGCCCCACATCTTGATTGGCTGAGGAAATTGAAAGAGGACTTCATGATTTTAGGGTATAGAATAAATCCCCAAAGCTTGACCTTCTTGGAAGGATACAAGAATTCTCTCACATTTGTAGATCACACCTCCATTTAGCTGTCTTTGTATTTTTTTCTTTTTAAGGGCTGCCCAAAGTGGCTAGCCCCAATGCTCTTGTAAATGCCTATTGTAAAATCCCACTAAGGTTATCATGTTAACCTTTGGTTAACATTTAATAAAATTAACAGTAGGAGTTTCTCCTGCTGTTTTCATTGTCAAAAAAGGACAAAGAGATGGGTTTTGTTCTTATTTTTTGGATCTATCCCTCTACATCATGTCATCTTTCTTAAGGCGTTACCCCGTTCTTGTTAACTTAATACACTAGATGCATGTAAAATAGCGGTCGATATGTGGAGTAATAGTAGTAGATGCAGGCAGGAGTCGGTCTACTTGTCACAGACATGATGCCTATATACATGATCATTGCCTTAGATATTGTCATAACTATGCGCTTTTCTATCAATTGCTCAACAGTAATTTGTTTACCCACCGGATGCTTTCTTTCAAGAGAGAAGCCTATAGTGAAAACTATGGCTTCGGGTCTATGTTTTATCATATTACTTTCAGATCTAACAATTTATTTACTTTTATTTTATTTTGCACTTTTATTTACCTTTTGTATCTATCACTATCAGATCTCATTCTTGCAAGTTAATCGTGAAGGTATTGACAACTCCTTTATCGCGCTGGGTGCAAGTATTTGTTTGTTTGTGTCGGTGCAATCATTGGTGACTTGTGTATTCCTTCCACTACTTTAGGATGTTGATAACGCGACACTACGATTAGAGACCCTTTCATGAAACTGTGTGTGATGAATTAATTGCAAACGGGGACGTAAAAAACCCGTCAAAAAAGGTGCAAAACGTTTGCGATGGCAGAGCCATCAAACACGGTTCAGATTTTAGTTGCGTGTGCGACGCATGGCACACAGTTAATCCATTCGAACTGTTTGCGATGAGGTAGAACAATAGAAACAGGCAGCCATATCAATGTGTGTGCGATATATGCCATATAGTTCGCTCCGATGAACTGTTTGCTATTAGGGAGTGCAACAGAAACGGTTAGCCAGATCAAAGTGTGTGTGATATACAGCATATGGTTCACTCAGACGAACTATTTTCGATTAGGGAACACAATAGAAACAGTTCAACTTAACAAGATGTGTGTGATACGTGGCAAACATCCGACTCGGATGAACGGAGCACGCCGCGGCCGCCTCAATGGCGAGCAAAACGCTCGACAGACGCAAGTACAATGCGCCGTGGCCGCCTCAACGGCAAGCAACCACGTGGTCAACCTTCTACCATCAATAAATTTTGACCTTGTTTCTCGTCACATTACAGATTACAACGCAATCAGTAATTTCAAATTAGTTCACACCTATCAAACTAATATGTGTTCACACTTAGCACCGGGCTATAAAAACTACCCACTCAAAAATTACTTCACAGTTCCTCTCCTCATCACCCACAAACCTGGTCTTTCCTGTCAAGTCGTTCCGCCATGACCGATAGGAGGAGTTTAGGGTGGACATATAACCAGGCAGCAAAGACCAACACTGCAGAAGCACTGGAGAGGTCCCACCATGAAGCCACAGCAGAGATGTCCCGGCGCGCCGCGGAGCCCTCGAACAAGCTCTCACGGGCACGCAAGGGCTGTCACAAGCGCATTAGTCCTTCGCCGGCGACGACGACATTCTCGTTGGCGTCACTACGCAGCAGGAGCTGGTCGACGACTTGATGAAGCTGCTCAAGATCAGCGATGCCTCGGTTGACAAGGCGACCAGCCTCGTCCATTAACGCATGGGTGACAATGCGAAGATGTTGCATGAGCAGAGCAGTGCCTCGAGGATGACACTAACAGCGGTCGTCGAGGAACTGATGGGTGACTTGAGGAAGCTCCGGATCAAGCGCGAGTAGGAGGTGGAGGAATCCGTGGCTGCTTTCAAGCAAAGTCATGATAAATTGAAGAAGGAGCTGGAGGATGTCATCGCCCGGCGATCCATCGACGAGTAGAGACAGCAGCGACCCAGATCGTTGTCTACAATTTCCTTCTTCTCTTGCCCCCGTCTCTTCTGGGCTTTGCCGCATGTTGCATTTTAAATTATCCAGAATATGTAAGATAATTATTATCTGCGCCATTGTAAACTTGTCGTCGTATTATCCGTTGCCACTTTATTTCTGGTCGTATTATCCGTTGCCCTATGTGGCTGTAACGACCCGAACCTGACAAGATTCGATGTCTCTATGCTCACTGTGCTAGTACCTGGATCAATAGCTAGCACACACAGTACAAGATGTAATATCAAAATAAACCACATGTCATAGTATTACATCGTAGATCCAGAATTTAATATAATACATACCTGCATAGCTCAAGGCTAGCTCCTTACAAAAATACAGCAGAAAAGCAAATAAAATCTCCATGGAGTCCATCAGCACCACAGGCAAATGTTGAGTATAGACATCGTAACCCTATATCCTATCACTCACTTGTCGTATAAAATCTGCAACATGAAACATTGCAGCCACGAAGGGTCAATACTTTGAATGTATTGGCAAGTCACACAGGAAAAGATATAACTGACCTACAACTATATGCAAGGTATATCAAGAGGATATTGTAGTGATTGTTTTGCAGAAGGCTAGTTTTTCCCTGATAACTACATAATATAATAGTCAAATGTTAATTTTGTCTTGCTACAACTAAATACATATGGTTGAATTAGGCAATTCAATACCAACTTATTCCCATTATTAAATTTCCCACACAAATTTTATTATGGTATCATCTGTCAAGATCATCCAACAACTGTAATGGCATAGTGGCTCAAATTTTCCCATAACTGGGGCATAGCTAATCATGATTTGTTTATACAAACTACAAAGGTTTGTACACTTTACCCACTGGACTCAACCTGAAGATTGGGACAAAGTCTTTCAGAAGCAATCGCCTAGTCCTGCAGGAGGCCCATCCCAACTATCATAACTACATCTGTTGGCACATCCGAGTAAGGTCTCCACAACTGATCAACTAAGCTAGAGCCCATATTAGCCATTGGATGTACATGGAAGCTACTAGTCACTAAGTATGTCTAATCTTTTTGAGCCTGGACGGCACCCACTTACATTCAGAGGGTATAAACCATAATGTTCTTGAAACCACCCAACAATACCGTTCGAGCGCACTTAGCCATGGTCCATGTCCTTAGAAAAGGAACAAGAAACCATGATGCAACCCTGTCCATCCAGAGATGAATTATAAATTTTGTTTTTACTCAATTTATATTATAATAGTCCTCACATAATCTCGGTGCATACACAAACCAATCCCCGTCTACATAGCATAGCAAGAATACACTAGCACGTTCTACAATAAGGCCACACGAAGCTGAATCTCAATAGCAATAACATGCTACCATAATATTCCTACACATGCATAATATGGTATTGTGATCTAGAACTACATGGAAAAAAAATAGGATGAAAGATGATCAAGGTGTAACTTGCCTGTATGTTTGATGAAGATCGTCACACTCACATTTCTTGATAATTCTACTCGTCACACTCCGAGCAATATATTGTAAATGAAAGAACTCAAATCAATAACCTTGCTATATATAAGAACCAAAGAATAACAAAACAAATATGTCAAGGTTGGACAACATCAATATATATAGGCTTAATATATAATATAGGGTCTCTATGTGCTATAATGTGATAAGGTGAAGGAAATCAACTCAAAAGAGTTAACACTGCTATACAAGATTACATCAAATATGGTATGGAAGAGTGCCAAGGGTATATGGAACACAACATAAATATTGTTTGAATGATTGTATACGACATACAAGAATTCACATGCAAAAAAGAATTGATGGCATAGGAACACTACAACGCAAGTTATAGTGGAATGAGATTTCAATTAAATTTAAATTCAAAACAGGTCAAAAAGTATTTGAATATGAGTGTACAGAATATTTACATCAAGTGTTCGTAGGCACAAAGAATCAATTGAATAGGATATACGGTTTGCAAGATATGATCAAAAGATGATTCGAACTCAAATTTGAATTGGTACAATTTGAAATGTTCAAAAGTAAAAACTTACAAACTAAGTGAAAAGAGGGCTCCTATACGAAACCAAGACAATTGGATTTATCAAAAATGGAGCTATCATTGAAAAGTTATGATGAATTGAATTTCAGGGGCCTATCTGTAAAAGTACAGAAAAAAATTCAGCCGAAGAAGAAATTAAAACAAAAATTGATGGACACATGCATGGCAGCACGGGATTAGCCGATACCCCTTCGTAGAATAGACTGCTGTTGGCCGTTGGATGAAGTGACGATCAACGGTTGCAGTTTTATTAGAGTTAGGTTTAGGGGTGAGGGGAATTTCTCACCGGATGAACTCCGACGACCATGGCGCGGTGGCTGGGCGGCGGGAGGTGGTCCGTGGCATCGGTGTGGTATTCATAGGATGTCGAGAAGGAGCGAATGGTGCACGGAGCATCTCGGCGATCTCGAGGATGACCTCAAAGGCGTCCGGGAAAGCCTCCAGCGATGACAGCGAACAACTGAAGATGGTTAGTCGCCGGCGAGCTTTGAGGCGGTGTCGAGGAGCTCGATCAGGCGCTCTGCTCAGGGAGAAAGAGGGTCAGGGAGATGCAGAGCAGAGAGAGGGAAACAAGGGAGCAGTAGGGGAATTTTCAGGGACCTCTCTAGGTGATGGAAACGGTCGGCGGAGAAGCTTCTGTTTGAGCGGACTCCGGCGAGATCGTGCGGCCACTCCAAGGCTTGGGAGATCCCGGTGTTTGCCAAAGTCAGACAAGAGAAGCGAGAAGGGTCGTTTGGTGTCCATGGTTTCGATCGAAAGGGGTTATGGATCGGGCGCGATCCATGGGGGTTCGTGCGGCGGCGGTGTCGTGTTGAAGCAGGAGACCGAGCGGGAGGTGGAAGAAATTGGTTGGGTCCCACGCCTCAGTCGAACAGGGAGGAAGAGAGACACTGGCAGGTGGGCCGTCTGCGCTGACATCGCGCTGACACAATGGTGCAGGAGGCTGCACTGCGCTGACGCACTGGTGCTCGGCCTGCTGCTGCGGCTGGCACGCGTGAGCGGGCGATAAAGTCTGGGCCGCGCTGGGATTGGTAAGTTTAGGTTTCAATCTGTTTTTTACACAAATGATTTTGGCTCCAAAAATGATCCAAATAATTTTCTAAAAAAATATCAGAACATCCACAAGAACAAATATAGTTACATACAACATAGTGAACATTTTTCCAGTCCAAAATACTTATATAGAATACATATAATATTTTTATAAACTTTATTTTTGCACTTATAAAATGTCCCATGAAATATTTTTAAGCTCCTGAGAAAATTTCAAATAACATTTAACACATATCCAACTCATTAATATTGAAGGAGTCAAATTACCTTCTCTCGCAATATTTAAATTTTTGAGTTAGAATTGCTTTAAATATTCAAAATCCAACTGCACATTCCTCCTAAACTCCTCATCCACCAAAACAAACAAGTCATTCATCATCGCTCCCTTGCGTCTGCCATGGCCAGCATGAGTTTTGGGTCGAGAGATTGACACCAGGGAGAAGCGAGCATGGAAGCGGAACGCAGCCGGCATGTCCCGCCGCGTGGCCGTAGCAGCACAGAGGTCCCGTCGCGCCGCCGTAGCAGCACGCAGGTCCTATCGCGCCGTCGACGTGGCAGACTATTACGGCCGCACCGCGAAAGCAGAAGAGATGTCCTGCCACGTTGTGAATGCAGCAGAGATGTCGTCCCGCACCGTGCCAGGCTGGGAAAATGTCTTGCCAGCAGGCGAGGACTCTTGCAGGCGCATGCATGTGTCGGGGGAAATGACACCTACGGGATCATGAGGAATCCCTTTTTGGTGCGGTTGGCGGGCGCGGGGCTGTGGAAAGAGCGGGATTGAGTGATTAACGCGGGGGGGGGGGGGGGGGGTATCCAGGTTCGGGCCGCCAGTGATGCGTAATACCCTACTCATGCTGGTTTCTATTTATCTGGTGTTCTTGGACTAGCTACAAGGCGTGCTGGGTCCAAAGAATCCGAATCCTCTCTCAGTACGCCGCGGGCGTCCTTTTATAGTCAAAGTGGCTCCCACAGTGGCACACAGGAGGTGGAAACCTATACAGTAGTCGAGTTTATCTCCTAGCACCGTAGGACAAACACATTTAATGCGCTGCCGATGTGCCCTCCTTGTTTTATCGGGGACGGCAAGGAAGCTCGTCCCAGCTATCGCCGCCTCGCCTGGCTTCGACGCGCGTCCTAACTGGCGAGACGCGTAGCGCAATGCTGGTTGGCTGCTGAGTTGGTGCGGTGGCAGAGTCTTCATGAAGATCTGCATGCCACCCCGCAGGTGCTTGCCGAGTCGGCCTAGAGGTCGCACGTCGCCACGCAGGCGCCTGCCTAGCTGGTGGGCTAGCAGCTACATGAGAACGACATTGGAGTCTTGGGAGATGCGGGCCTGGCTGTGGCCCCGCGGATGTCTTCGGCCTGAGTCTTGCCGGGGCCCCGGCATGGGTCTTGCCATGGCATCGTGGTCGTCCCCGGCAAGGGTCTTGCCGGGGGTCTTGTGGGTATCCTTGGCAAGGATCTTCGTCTTCTGGTTGTCATCTAGTTATTGTGTGCTTCTGGTCTCCACAAAGATTTGCATGCCACCATGGAGGTGCCTCCCGATCCTCGGTTCCAAAGTGGTTGGTGGTGTTGGAACTCTTGGGCTCAAGGGGGCGGCTTTTCTGGTGTTGGGCAAGGTGCCCCGGCAAGGTTCTTGCCGGGGCTGTGGAGGCCGCCCCGGCAAGGGCCTTGCCAAAAATAGTGTGCGGGCACGCGGGGCCGGGTTGTACTGCTGTAAGTCCCTCGCCCGTCGCACTTCCCCACGACCCTCGTTGAATGCGCGCGTGGGGGTCGTGCGTGACGTGGGGGTCATGCGTGGGGTGGTTGCTCCCCTCATGCGTCACATCGTAGTAAATGGTAAAGAGACGGCCCCCGCCTTCACCATAAAAAAGGGAAAAACCACAGGCCCGCTGCTCATTTACCCTCTGCGCCTCTTCCAATCTCGGAATCACTCTTCCTCTCTACTTATTTTTGAATATTGGTCTTGGCTCCGTCTCATTCCCCTTCTTGGTATCCAGGCCCTTCCTCGGCGGCCCAGGAGGATATTGACACTGTCATCAAGGAGGTCAGCAGGGACACCGAGGACGAGGCCAAAAATATTGCCACCGAGGAGGCCGCCAAGACCGCCACTGAAGAGGCCGCCAAGGGGCTTGGCGGGCAGGCCGGAAAGGGGCTTGTCGGGGAGGGGCTGGTCGATGATCAACCCTCCTCCTTGGCTGCCTCTGGCTCGAGCAAGTATTTGAAGGTGAGCGACGACTTGCTCGTCCAACTCCTAGGAACGGGGAGCACCAGGGCGACAACCGAAGGGGAGGTGTTTGATTATGAGGCGCTCACCGCCGCCGGGCTTGAGGTTGTTGACGAACCGAGCACTGGTGGCGGCGGTTCCCAGGAGGAGGAGCTCCTTCGGTCCATGAGCGTCAACTTCCAGAAGCTCCAGGCACTTTACCATGCTCACCTCGACAAGGCGAAGTCCAGGATGGCCGCGGTGGAAAAAGCGAAGGTGGACCTCGAGGAGCGCGTGAAAGTGCAACTATCTCTGGGTGGTTTTGGTAAGTTACATGCTCAAAATGCTTAGTGATATGCTCTAAAAACCCTCAACTACTTTCTCATATCCAGGTATGTCCCAAACCAAAATTCAAACCCGACCCCACTGAAATCTTCTATCCGGCGTCATCGAGTTCACTTGACATAGCCACTGCCACAAACCCTAGTCACTTCGGTCTCACCGATAGTGATCTCGGTCTCACCGAGATGGGATTGCAACCTCTTTGTTTCCCTTCGTAAAATTTCGGTCCAACCGGGATGAGCGGTCGGTCCCACCAAGATTGCGATGCAAACTCTTTGTTTCCCCTTTGTAACGTTTCGGTCTAACTGAGATGAGCGAATCGGTCCCACCGAGTTTGCTTGACCAACTCTCTGGTTATCTTATTACCAAAATCGGTCCCACTGAGTTTGTGTAATCGGTCTCACCGAGATTACATTATGCCCTAACCCTAATGGAATCGATCCCACCGTGTTGACATGTCGGACCCACCGAAAATCCTAATGTTCACATTTTGAACAAAATCGGCCTGACCAAGTTTTATAATTCAGTCCCCACGATTTGGTGATTTGTGTGTAACGGTTAGATTTTGTGTGGAGGATATATGTACCCCTCCACCCACTCTTCATTCATGGAGAGAGCCATCAGAACATGCCTACACTGCCAACATACAATTTCTGAGAGAGAACCACCTACACTTGTGTTGAGGTCAAGATATTCCATTCCAACAACATAAATCTTGATCTCTAGCCTTCCCCAAGTTGCTTTCCGCTCAAATCATCTTTCTACCAAATCCAATCCTATGAGAGAGAGTTGAGTGTTGGGGAGACTATCATTTGAAGCAAAATATCAAGGAGTTAATCATCAACACACCATCTATTACCTTTTGGATAATGGTGTCTCCTAGATTCGTTAGGTGTCATTTGAGAGCCTCCCTCAAGATTCTGGAGTTGAACCAAGGAGTTTGTACGGGCAAGGAGATCACCTACTTCGCGAAGATCTACCCTAGTGGGGCAAGTCCTTCATGGGCGAGGGCCATGGTGGGATAGAAAAGGTTGCTTCTTCGTGGACCCTTCGTGGGTGGAGCCCTCCATGGACTCGCGCAACCGTTACCCTTCGTGGGATGAAGTCTCCATCAACGTGGATTTACGATAACACCACCTATCGGAACCATGCCAAAAATCTCCGTGTCTACATTGCGTTTGCTCCCTCCAAACTCCTCCCTTTACCTTCATATGCAATTGTTTTACATCGCGTTGCTATACTCTTAGAATTTCATGTGTAGGTTGATTACTTGAATTGTGCTAAGTTGCTAAAATCTACCAAGACATAAAATTGGGAAAAGGCTAGATTTTTATTTGGTCAAGTAGTCTAATCACCCCCCTTCTAGACATACTTTCGATCCTACAAGTGGTATCAGAGCTTTGGTCTCCATTTGCTTTGATTTCCATAGCTTTTGGTGATCATAGCCTTGGTATCACAACCTAGGAGAGTATGGCGTCTAGTGAGGGAAATTACCAGTGTAGAGGTCCTTACTTTGATGGTACTAATTTTGCTAGTTGGAAGCATAAGATGAAAATGCATATTCTTGGACATAACCCTGCCGTTTGGGCTATTGTGTGTATTGGCTTGCAAGGTGAATTCTTTGATGGGAGAGAACCGAACCGTGAAGCTACCGCGGAAGAGTTGAGGATGCTGCAATACAATGCCCAAGCTTGTGATATTCTCTTCAATGGATTGTGCCCCGAAGAATTCAACAAAATCAGCCGTCTTGAGAATGCAAAGGAAATTTGGGATACTTTGATTGTTATGCAGGAAGGTACTGACTCCATCAAGGAATCCAAATTGAATGTGCTTCAAAGTCAACTTGACAAGTTCAAAATGATGGATGGTGAAGGTGTCGCTGAAATGTACTCTAGGCTTGCTCTCATCACAAATGAGATTGCTGGCTTAGGAAGTGAAGAGATGACCGATATATTCAAATGATGCCCAATTACAAAGATCCTTGGAGCCTTGGATGAAAAATATGATACCGTGTGCACATTGATCCAAATGATGCCCAATTACAAAGATCTGAAGCCAACGGAAGTCATTGGAAGAATTGTTGCTCATGAGATGTCACTCAAGGATAAGGAAGAGCTTCACAACAAGTCAAGTGGTGCTTACAAAGCCTCATGTGATGCTCCCACATCATCAAGTGAGAAACAAACCTTCAACGAAGAATTGAGCCTAATGGTGAAGAACTTCAACAAGTTTTACCAGATTAGAAGGAAGGAAAGAAGTTCCCAGTCAAGGTCCTACAATGACAAAAGATCTTCTAGTCGTGAGCACAATTGCTACAATTATGGAAGACCCAAACACTATTCTAATGAGTGTATGGCTCCCTACAAATGAAGAGAAGATTCTCCCAAAAGAAGAAGTAGAAGAGAAGAATCACCACCAAGAGAGAGAAGGAGTAGAGATGACCGTTATGAACGAAGAACATCACGGAGAAGAAAGGATTCGGAAAGGAAGGACAAGTCATCAAAGAGATACACAAAATGAAGACATCAAGCTCATGTTTGTGAATGGGTATCCGGGTCTGACTCCGACAATCACTTCGAAAGAAGTTATCACTCCGACTCTGAATATACTCAAGACGAAGGTGTTGCCGGTCTAGCACTTGTGTCAACCAACTCCTATGACATATTTGACTCACCAAATGAAGGAATTGGAAGATGCTTCATGGCTAAAGGTCCAAAGGTAACACACCCTGAGTATGTTGATTTTAATAGTGATGAAGATGATTTGCTAGGTGATGATGATTTACTTGTTGACAACTCTAGTTATGAAAACTATGATGAACTTGCTATTAATCATGATAATCAAGATAAAGTGAATGACGATGATAAGAAGGAGATTGCGTGTCTAACTAAATAACTAAACACTCTTAAGTTAGCTCATGAAACTACCTTGGAAGATCATCAAGAACATTTAAAGACTCATGAGAAGCTACACTTTGAAGAGCTCAACCTTGAGCAAGAGCATGAGTTCTTAAACACAATCAATGATGATATTCGCAAGAAAAGTTCATCTTACATTGCCAAGCATTTACTCTTGTCTACTTACATGCCACAAGTTAAATCTAGCAACAAGAAAAAGGAAGATTCTTCCTCTAGCAGTAACAACAATCATGCTAAATCCAATGTTGTTGCTTCTAGTAGTTCTCTTGATTCCACTAATGATTCTCTTAGCCAAGTTACACTTGAGAAAGAAAATAGCTTATTGAAGGGAATTATAGAGAAAGGAGTTTACAAGAGTCTTGCTAGAAGCAAGCAATTTGATAAAATTGTACACAAGAAAGGAAGACACCGGAAGAATCAAGGTGTTGGTTTTGAACGAAAGTTCAATGCCAATGGAGTTGAGTGGGAAGAAGATCTATTACCCAAGATGAAGTTTGTTCCTCAACAAGAGAAGTATGATCCTACTTCTTTCCAAGGAACACAAGCTCAAGATGATCTTCCACCACAAGACCACAAGCTAAAAGGCAAGGACAAGCTTTGAGAGGAGATTGATGCATTTGAAGAAGCACCTAAGGCCTTGGTCAAGTGGGTTCCCAAGACTACATCAAGTTCCACTTCATCAAGTACGACTACAACTCCAAGGATTCCCATCAAGATGGTGTGGATCCATAAGAAGAAGAACAAGAGAGTTCTTGAGGGTGACTCCGCCAACATAGTTCACTCTTATCATCTTGGAAAGGACAAGTGCAAACAACTTCCATATCTTGATCTAGTTCAAGGAGTCACAAACCCTCTTGTTGGTAAGACAAGGGACAAGGTAACCTAATGCATTCATGGACATCATCTCAAGTGAATATCACTCTATGTCTATGGATATCCTTGTTTGTTCCTTGTGGGACTAACCCGTGTAGGTATTGATAGTGCAACTCACTCCAAAGGATTGCTCCGAATGATCTACATAACCATTGAGCATCTACATCTTCAACACCTACATGAAGTCATCATCGACAAAACCTAAGGTTAGTTCAACCCTCTTAGGGGGGATATCACATCTAGGGGGAGCTTTACTCTAATCAATTGAGCCAAAGCAACTCTAATGATGTGAGCACAACAATGCTTTATGTAAAAGTGGCAACCCCACTTGTGCTTAAACAATGAGTATGACCTATGATCAAATGTTCTCATTTCACTCCTAAGTCAATATACTCATATATAGATGACCTAGTTATCGCTAAATTACTTGATAGATGCTGGAGTGATTGTGCATGCTTTGTCACATATTTCATTTGTCATTTTATTGTGTGAGCTTGTTGGATGCATATTTTACTCATTCGAGGACATCCATTTGTTGCTTTGATTTTTTGGCTTTTTCTCTTTTGCCGAATGAATGGACAAGAATGCCTAAGAACTCCCTATAGCTATCTATTCTTTTCTCATCTCAAACTCTATTCATGCTACATCACAAAGTTTGATAAGGTCAGATCCGAACCACTCTGTGTGAGGAGCACTTGGAGTCCCCGATTTGTCATAGACTTAAACTTCCAAAACCTCTTTGTGTATTTCGATATGACCGAGTCATCCATTTCGGTCACACCGAGATCACTAAGTTTATCTAGGTTTTCAATCTTGGTGCAACCGATTTGAACTTTTCGGTCACACCGAGTTGCAGTAACCGCTTGCGATTCTGCATCTCGGTGCCACTGAGTTGTTGCACTCGGTCACACCGACAGGGTCGGGATATATAAACCCACTGGTGAGACTTTGGAAATTTCTTTGAAACCTCCCAGCCCGCGCGTATCTTGCTCTGCTGCCTCGGGTCTCTGGATCGTCTTCTCGCTGCCAACAACCTCCCGCCGCTGGTTTCCATCGCCGTCAACGGAATTCTGCCCCTCCGTTGCCGTTGTAGCAAACTCCGCCGAACTAGGGTACGAGTTCAATCCTTTGAGCTATCCTTTTAACTCTGACTCGTAGCACATTGCTCTGCCATGATCATCACTACGTATGCAAACACTCTATCCAATGAAAACATCCTTTAGGTTAGATTTGATTTGAAGATTTAGGGTTAGGTCTCAACCGAACTGAACTCGGACCGACCGAATTGTATAAATCGGTCTCACTGATTTGGCTTAGGCCATTGCACTTGCACTTTCGGTCTGACCGAAAAGTGCAAATCGGTGTGACCGAGTTCGATTCTTTGTGAAACCCTAGCAGTCTCGGTGGCACCGAACTGTGACTCGGTCTGACCGAGTTCACTAGTTTAGGTTCCAAAAGCTGCTCCGGTATCACCGAATTTACAAATCGGTAGCACCGAAATGCTTTCTGTGGAAATCTAAAACTAAGTTTTTAAGTCATCTATTTTGCAAAAACTCTGCACTTTGTGATTATCATCCACTCTACCTCATCTATATCTATTCACAGGGTCTGATGTCAGTAAGTTTGCAGAGATGTCTAACCAGAGCGACAGCCAGAACAGGTCTGAAGAACAAGTGCAATTTAGTGAGGGCACTAGTCGCTCTAGCAGTTCTGATGATGGTATCAGGAGCACACCAAGTAACCTGCCCAAAGCAGCCACCAGGTCAAGGAAGAAGAAAACCTCAGACTCTGAAGATGAGGACTATGTGGCTGTTGAGGTGGAAGTCAACTCCAAGAAGAAGGTACTGAAGAAGGAATATGGCACAACTACAACAACTGAGCCTGGCTTGCACAAGAAGGCCCCTGCCAAGAGGGTGCCAACCTTAAAGGTTAGAGCCTCAACTGCTGAAACCTCCAAGCCAACTAGAGAGGCTGTTGGAGAAGGAAAGAAGAGGAAGGAAAGGGTCAAGAAGACCACTGCCAGAGTGCTTGGTAGATCCTCCATTATGAGAGATCCAGAAGAAGAGGAAGAGGAAGAGGATGCTGCTCCAGCTCCCAGGTCTTAGAAGCTTATGGGAGATGCTATCAAATCAGGGGCTACTGCTTCAAAGCCCAAATCTGCTCCCGAGGCTGCTGCTCAGAAGCCTTCTGCACCCAAGAGAAACACTAGAAGTATACCTGTTGAGGAAAAGAACAAGGCCCCAATGCCTCAAGCTGAAGAAGAGGAAGATGATTCACTTGTTTTGAGGAAGTTGAAGCCCAAAATTCCTGACCATAATGATGCTCATCCAGTCGCTGAGGACATGCACATTAGAAAGGATGCTGGACTGAGATTGTGGAGAGAGTCTGATACCTATGCTGTTAGGAGGAGGACTGCAGTTGATTATAGGTTTCACACTAAGGAACAACAAGACTTCTATGAGACAATTTGGCTCGACAAGAAGCCCATTGTTTGTGACATGAGATGGGTTGATTGGGAATACATCAAGGAAAATGAAGATCACTTCCCAGGAGTATATGACAGCTTCAAAGCATGTGGAGTAGATGAATTTGATGGACAGAAGCTCACAAAATGGAATGATGAGCTGATCATGCAGTTTACTCCACTGCTCATTTCTATCCAGATGCGAGGATAGTATGGATGTCTGAGGGTACCAGGTACCAGTCCACTGTTGAAGAATGGGCACAACTGATCAATGCCCCGAAGGAACATGAGGATGACTTGGATGTGTATGCCAAGAATAAGAAAGACCACAACTCCATGGTAAACATGTACAAAGAGATCCCAGATAAAGCTTTGGAGACACACAAGCTTGGATCTATACATTTCCGGTTGTTTGGTCTGCCTACCATCAACTAGATCTTAAGGCACACATTGCTACCCAAGTTAGGAGATCACAAGATGATTAGAGGACACTCCATCAACATGTTGCAAATCTTTGATGTCCCTCAGAAGTTCAAGGTCATGAGTCTGATTGTAGAGACAATCAAGAGGACTGCTGCTCACCAAAAGAGAAGCTATGGGTATGCTCCACACATCTAGGAGCTCATCAACTCCAAGATGGGCACAGGAACTTATTTGCTGGACAAGGAGCATCTACCCTTATATCCTAAATTTGAAGACAACACAGTAGTGATGAATGGGGAGGAACCATCATCAGCTTAAGCACAAGAGAAGAGAGCCAAAGCAAAGGATGAGAAAGCTGCAAGGATGCCACACGCAGAAGAAGCATCTCAGGTGTTCCTCAAGTCAAAACAAGATCAATTGGGCTATCTGATTCAAGCTACGCTGAGGATTGAGAAGGGCTTGGCCACCCTGACTCAGAATCAGGAGAGCCTGGAGAGGATTGTTGAGACAAAATTTTATGATCTTGATCTCAAGGTAACTGAGATACAGATTGCAGTTGAGCAACTTCAGGAGGAAGCAGAAGAGAGCAGAGGAAAGGCAACTACTGATGCTTTTCAGTGTGGGCCACGAGGTCCGAGGTCTGCTTCAGTGCCGGTTTCAGATGCTAGAGCTACATTGTCAGCACCAGCAGCTACAGCTCCAGTGCCACCTCCAGCACCCACTCCACCAGCTCCAACTACATCGACAGATGCCTTCGTCCTTGGAGTTCTCTCTAAACCACCTCCCGAAGACAAAGCCTGAGAGACGCATAGCACTATGCATATTTGAACTTTTTGGTAACTTGTTGCCAAAGGGGGAGAAATATGTATAGATCATAGGCTTCGAGAGAGTGTTTTGCTTCTTTGCTTTTGGTTGAACTTTTTATTGTGTGAGATACTTTATGTCTTTGTGTGAGATACCTATTTGATCATGTGGTTGATCATTTGCTACCTTAATGCTTGGTTGGATGATACTATCTTTATATCTCATATATGATCATTCACTTGCTTGGTGATGAGTGCATGCTTTTAATTTCTATTATTTTGAGCGCACCACCAAGGTGTATGTGACATGCAAGAGTAACCCATGATCCTAACCGATTGTGCATTTGCATTCAAAAGCAATTCTTAAATAATGCACAAATTTAGGGGGAGCTCTTGCTTATCACATACTTCTCAAAGCGACGATGTTTTTCAATCCTATGATCATTTGGCAAAGCTTTGATCTATATGTTGTCATCAATTACAAAAAGGGGGAGATTGAAAGTGCAACTATCCCTGGGTGGTTTTGGTAATTCCTAACAACATATAGCTCATTGAGCTAATGCTATTTTATGATAAATATTTCAGGAAAGCTCAATGATTGGCATGGCATGGATTAGAATGTGGACCCCTCAAAATTCTAAGGACAAAAGATTGACTCAAGCTTAAAGCACAAGACTCTACATTTTACTTTTAGTGATCCAAGATCACATTGAGTTCATAGGAAAAGCCAATACTATTAAAAGGGGGTGAGGTGTTGCTTAATGAGTTACTTGCTCAAAATGCTAAGTGATATGCTCCAAAAACCCTCAACTACTTTCTCATATCCACATATGTCCCAAACCAAAAGTCAAACTTGGCCCCACCGAAATCTTCTATCCGGCGCCACCAAGTTCACTTGACATAGCCACTGCCACAAACCCTAGTCACTTCGGTCTCACCGAGATGGGATTGCAACCTCTCCGTTTCCCTTCGTAACATTTGTCGGCGTTCTGGGAACGGGGGTCCCAGACTTGCCTGCCTGCGGCCTACGGCGTGGCTCAAAGGGGCGCCCAGCACGGCCCATCTTCACCAACACAAACCCAAGACCCTCGCGAGGGGCCAAGCCTCGCGGGGTGGACGACGCCAAGCTTCCTCAGGCGCGGCCTCGTCAGGCTGGCTCACGAGGGAGCGGAGAAATCAAGGCGGGGTACCTCACGAGGTGCCCGTGACGCAAGCCATGACGACCGGGGGTGCCAGGCGGGTGCCAGCCCGCGCAGTGTCCTCCCTTCCTCTTTGGTGCAAAGGGGGCAAGCGCAACCGCGGAGTAACGAGGCATCAGGCAAAGGTTGCCATTTCGGTGCAACGAGACCAAGACCAGGAAGACTACGAGACAGAGGTCACCGTGGAGCCCAAGACGGCGTCATCACTAGAGCTTTCTGCAGGCGAAGACTACTTTTGTCAGGGTAGCTAGTACTAGCTGTCCCCCTTCAAATTAGCCCGCCATTGTTGGCTCCCTTCTCGCTCGATATTTGGGAAGAGGACCAGGGCCTCTATAAATAGGAGCAGCCACCCACAGAGCAAAGAGAGCTGAGGCGGTTGGATGGAAAGAGAGGGGTTTTGATCAGAAAGAGAGAGAGAGAAAGGTGACTGAACTCCTCCCAGCAGTTCATCGCCCCAGCCAAGAACAGACCCTCGCGAGGCTGTTCTTCCTTGTATTGTTCATCATCATCAGCCCAAGAGGAAATCCACCACACCACACACTGGAGTAGGGTATTACACCACAACGGTGGCCCGAACCAGTATAAACCTTGTGTCTCTTGTGTTGTTCTTTCCATAGTTTTGATCTTAGCAAGGCGGAGGGGTGCAGGTAGGTAGGAGGCGAAATCTCCACGTGCACCCCAGTGTTCGAACCTCAAGGGTCTGCCGGAACCCGAAATCCGACATTTGGCGCTGCAGGTAGGGGTGTGCCGTGATTCGTCTTCCACCACCCCGTTCTCCTCCGACCATCACGCCCTTGTCTGACGCTCGTCGGGCCCGCGCCGAGCGCCGGACCGCGCTCGCTTCCCGCGTCGCCCAGACGGCCCCTGTCGGCGGGCGTCCTCGCCGGTCCCCGTCACTTGCCATCAACGCCGCCACCGGCCCGGCGGTGGATGAGCAGCAAGCATCATCCCAGCATCCGTCCGTGGAGCAAGACGGCCGCACCGCGACTCCCTTGCTCCCCTAGCTGGTTCTTCATCCCACGCGCTCCGCGCGCCCATGGAGGCTCGGGCTGCACTCATCGCGGCGAACGAGCTCCTGCGCTACCGTCCCATTGACGACGTCTACCAAGAATGGCTCGACCGCGTCGCCGAGCTCGTCCGCGCCGCAGGGGGATCTCCTGCGCCATCCATTCCGCTGCACCGCACCCCGCCTCGCGCGGGCAATGAAGCTCCGGCGGCGCCCCGGCTGCCTCCTCCTCAAGAAGGCGCCATGGCTCCAAGGCGCGTGGCCCCTGGGCGGAACCCGCTCCGTCAGGCGCCAGCGCAGCAAGAGCAGAGCTGTCAGGAAGTCCCTCGCCCGCAAGAAGCTGCTCGGGCGCTCCCTGCTCCAGCACGTCGCGACCATGCTCCTGCTCCCGCGCGTCAAGACCCTGCGCTGCTCCCAGCTGCAGCGCGTGGGGACATGCAAGACCAAGCTCCCCGTCATCCAAGGCCTCCCGTGGCCACAGCAGGCTGCCGCGCCTTCACCGCCGAGCTACGCAGCATTGCGTGGCCTGGCAAGTTCAAGCCAGACTTGCCTCCTCGCTACGACGGCACGGCTGACCCTGCGGAGTTCCTCCAGCTCTACGAGCTGGGCATCGAAGCTGCCAACGGAGACGAGAAGGTCATGGCGAACTGGTTCCCCATGGCACTCAAGGACAGGGCCCGCACCTGGCTCCTGAACCTGGCTCCAGGCACAATCTCCTCCTGGGACGAGATGCGCACCCGCTTCATCGCCAACTTCCAAGGCACTCATGACCGGCCACCCGCCGTGAGCGACATGCGCCGCATCAAGCAACAACCCAGGGAGACCCTGCAGAAGTACATCCAGCACTTCAACAACGCGTGCCTCAAGATTCCCAAGGTGAGCTGGCGATGCATGAAGACCTGTGCACTTCCCTGGAGCTGTTCAACCTGGCAACCAAGTGCGCCAGGGCCGAGGAAGGGCGTCTCTCCCTCCTCGAGCTGCCTGCCGCAGACCCAGAAGAGAAGAAGCCCAAGGCTAAGGATGTGAAGCGCAAGGGGGCTACCGTCCTCGCGGCAGAACCAGACACCAAGCGGGGCAGAGATCAGCCCAAACCTTCCAAGGGCAGCCGGTACTGTGTGTACCATGACCTCCACACCCACAACACCAACGAGTGTCAAGAGCTCTGAGCCGTGCGAGAAGGAAGGATCGGCCGTCGCCCTAACCGCAGTGACCAGGGCTATGGCCGAGGAGGAGGAAGGAACGTAGGGCGCTGGGAAGACCGTGGCCCGCGCCAAGGGTGGCGCGATCAACCTCGTGAGGATCGCTGGCAAGACCCGCCTCGCGAGGGAGGCTGGAGGGATCAGCCTCGCGAGGGAGACTGGAGGGATGAGTCTCGCGAGGATCGCCCGCAAGCCAACCCAGGCCTCCCACCGCTGCCGCCGCAGCCAAGGAGAAATGAGGACCGCCACCAGGACGAGGGGGTTGGGGGCTTCCAGGAGCTGCGCACGATCGCCTGCATCCTGGGCGGGGCACAAGCCCCAGCCTCTCAGCGCATCTTCAAGCAGTTCACCCGCGAAGTGAACGCAGTCCTCCCCAGGCTCGATGCCACGCGCCCTCTCAGGTGGTCGGCGTGTGCCATCACGTTCAGCTCAACAGATCAGCTCAAGTGTGCGGCTATAGCCTGAGTCCTCCCGATGCTTTGTTCCCCAATCATCATCAACGTGGTGGTCACCAAGACCCTCATCGATGGCGGGGCAGGGCTCAACGTCCTGTCCGTGGAAACATTCAACAACCTCCAAGTGCCCTACAGCCAGCTTCAGTCAACCAAGCCTTTCTCCGGTGTCACCGACGGCTCCACAGTCCCTATTGGGCAGGTCCGCCTCCCTGTCACCTTCGGGGCACGCGACAACTACCACACCGAGCTCATCGACTTCGACGTCGCTCACATTCGCCTGCCGTACAATTCCATCCTTGGGTACCCAGCGCTGGCCAAGTTCATGGCCGTAACTCACCACGGCTACAACGTCCTCAAGATGCCAGGAAGCGGCGGAGTCATCACAGTGCCCTATGAAGAGAAGGACGCGGTGTGTTCCCTAGAACGAGCCTTTCAGGTTGTGTCACTGGAAGACCCAGATCGTGGAAGTAGCAGGCCTCCCGAGACCGCCCCTAAGAAGAAGAAGACATCATCCGGCCCGACCACTCAGGAGGCAGGCCCCTCTGGGCCCGCGCCTACCCAGGAGGAACCTCCTTCCATCGCATAGGAAAGCGCGCCTGACGCCCTTCTCAGGCAGGGCTCGGGGGCTCTCCCCTGGAGGGCCACCGACCTAGCTAGGGTCACGAGGGAGGCGCTTGGGCAACAAATGGAGGCGTGTTTCGAAGCACGTTTCCCTCAAGAAGGAGCAAGGCAAGGAGATCCAGACCCTCAGGAGTTCGTCAGCGAGGCCATTCAGGAGCTACAGGAGTCAAGAGTCATGAAAGGCGGCCGCCGCCTACCAGCAGTGGCTCCCCATCCAGGCGAGGATGGTGGGCTGCGCGTCTGCATCGACATACCAGGGCTCAACCGAGTCGCCTCTCTGGAGCGCCTCTGGCCCTCGCGAGTGGGGCACTGCGGAGGCCCACCCCATAGCTACGTTCGAATGCCTTACGGCTTGCCAAACGCGGCTGACACATACCAGCGCCTCACGAGGGGCATCACGGAGGCACGAGAGGCCAGGCATTCTGCAGCCCTGGCAGGGATGGATATGGCCCGTGAGGAGCCGCCAGCGCCTCCGGAGCCTCCCGAGGCCCCTGGGCCTGGGGGCTCGTGAGGATCGGCTCCCGCAGCCCACCAAGCCTGCTACATCAACGCTCCTTCGTCCTCAACATCATCAGGTGACATCTTTCGAGTTTTATTTCCAGCTGGGAGCGCCCCCCCCAGGGGCTGCATTATTCCCAGGATGCGTGGGTCCGTCCCTGCGGCGTGTATCCCTTTTTTATTCCATGTTGCTAGCTTACCTTGTTGGGGGCGCCCCTCGGGCTGCACGATCCCCGAGCCGCTCGGGCCAGGCCCAGCGGCATGTATCCCATTTGCGTTTATTTCCGATCATGCGTTAGACCCACCATGCTTGATTATTTGATGCCGATCCACGGCTCCTCTTCTTCTCCATGCCGACCACTTGCACGTTAAAGGGGGGGGGGTACCTGGGCATCACGACTCAGGGCTCTTATTGGCTTTCCAGCCGTCACCCTCTGGCCTTGTCCATGGCATCGTGACCTGGCATACCAGCGACGGCTGAGACTAGCTCGAGGGCTGGGACCCGAGGATGTAGAGTGCCGACATCTAACCAAATTTGCAAAGACACATGACAAGATAAGGCCCAGTGCCAGGTGCAACCCGCCTAGAGGTAGGGCCCCGTGAGTCCCGCGTTGGCTCACGAGTGCCAGATACACCTTGCCAGGCCCTACCGTGCCAGCCACGTGTCAGGGCGGGGTTGTACACGCCCCGGGGGGCCCTCCCAGAGGGGCCCCGCTCCCACGTACCAGTGGAAGAACCATGCTCCGCGCTGGCTTATGAAACTGCCGAGGAGCGGCTATGCCCGTACACATACGATAGCGGTATGCTCCGCGCTGGTGATAAACAACTGAGGGTGGCCCCCGGGCCGCACCAACCTTAGGGAGCCCAGTGCTCAGTGTCTAGCCTCATCGTAACGCCTCCCCTCGGGAGTGCCGCCCGAGGGGGCTGGGCATGGGGGCTGCGCCTGGGTCACACCCAGACACATGCCGCCCAGCCAGGTCCCCCGGGCCTGGTTCGTCGCGCGTCTCTCCCCTAGCAGAGCCAAGGTACGAAGGCCGTTTGAGCATCAAGGGGGATTCCTGGGCATCGCGACTCAGGAGCCTAACTGGTCACGTAGCCCCTCACTCCGTGGCCCCGTCCTGGTTTCTGGTCGGGACCAACGCTGGGTGAGGTATGCGCGCGGCCGGGCTCTACAGACGTAGAACGGTAGATCCACCCACATCACACCTGCCTACTTGCTGTTCGTGCGCTAAGGGGGACTCCTGAGCATCGCGACTCAGGAGCCTAACTGGTCACTGAGCCCCTCACTCCGTGGCCCCGTCCTGGTTTCCGGTCAGGACCAACGCTGGGTGAGGCACGCGCGCGGCCCGGCTCTGCAGACGTAGAACGGTAGATCCACCCGCATCACACCTCCCTACTTGCTGTTCGTGCGCCAAGGGGGACTCCTGAGCATCGCGACTCAGGAGCCTAACTTGTCACGTGGCCCCTCACTCCTTGGCCCCGTCCTGGTTTCTGGTCGGGACCAACGCTGGGTGAGGCATGCACGGGGCCGGGCTCTGCCGGTGTAGAACATGAGCAAGTAGGAAGGAAAGGCGCAAATTTCAAGAAGTTCAAAAGCAAATATTACAGTACACACTGTTATCTCGATGCCAAACAGAAGTTTAAACGCCTCCCCGAGGCATGATACATGTGCAGGAATTAAAGGAAGGACAGGAGCCGCGACGGAGTCACTTGTCGGTGATGGAGCAGCGCGGATTGGGTCCACCTCGCGGAGCGGTGGGGTCGGCAGCGCCTTGCTTCGGCTTGGTGCTGAAGGCCCGGAACAGGGCCTTTGCGCGACCCTTCACGGCCTCGGCAGCGGTAGTGGCACGCTCGCCGCTCACTGGCTCCAGCAGGCTGTTGAGGTCGACACCGGGATCGCGAAGGTAGATGTGGGTGAGGACCCGCGTCATTGCTGCAGAAGACAGGACACGCGCCTCGGCCTCGGCTGTGGGGCCAAGGCCAAGGGCGACATCTTCAAGAGCGTGAACCAGCAAGGGAAGCAGCTTGGCGGGGCCGTCCTTGGCGCCAGCCAGTGGGCTCTCCAGGCCGTTGTCGTAAAGCGTCCTCAGTGAGGAGCGAGCCCTCGCCTCCATCTCCGTGAAGGCCACGCGGTCCTCGGCAAGAACCAGGGCCTCGTCGTCCAGCTTGGCCTTCCTCGCCCCCAACTCCGGTTCCAGTGCGCCTAGGCGGTCGCGGCGTTTCTTAAGCTTGACCTCCCTTTCCTTGAGAGCCGCCTCGCGAGCCTTCACGCCTTCTTCCTGCTCTTGGCGAAGGCGGACCTCGTTCGCGAGCTAGTCCCGCAAATCTTGCAGTTCGCCCTCCAGTGCCTTGCAATGTCCACGGACGTCGATCACCTCCCCCAGGGCTGCGTCACGAGCAGCCTTTGCCTCAAGGATGGCCTGCTTCTCCTTGTCGCATGCCGTCGAGGCCTGGACCAGCGCCGCCCGAATCGAAGCATCGGAGCGAACCCATCCTGAAGCCAGCTCCAAGCGCCCGGACACCAAGCGGAGGTCGGCGCCAAGAAGATCCTGATGCAGTCGGTCCAGCTCAGCAATAGCACGATCCAGAATGGCAGAAGGAGTCGGAGAGAGAGCAGCTGGTGGAGTAGGAGGAGAAGCGGCAGCGCGGCCACAACATCCTGAGGCGGAGTCTGCCGCGCCCTGACAGCTGTAGTGGCGGCAGCAGGCAAGAGCACCTCGGGAACCACTTGGGCCGTGGGGGCTAAGCTCGCCCCAGCCGGCTCAGCCAGGCCTCATGAGGACGACCGGGCAGGAGAAGCCTGTGCGTCGCGGTCATCCTCCTTCGCGGGAAGAAGTGCTGCCACGGATGGAACCTCGGGAGTCCCCTTTGGCTTCTTTGCTGCGGGCGCCAGCCTATCCAAGAAATGCGGACGTCAAGCCTCAGAAGCAGAGCAAGAAATAAAGACAAGAATCGAATGCTTACGGGTCAACTTTGAAGCCTGAAAGCCGGCTAGAAGGGCGCGCGCTGTTCCGTACTTATGGCCGGCGAAGGCCAACCGCCTACTTCCACAATTGCAGGTAATCAAGACCCACTTTGCATGCAGGGACTTGTCCAATCCATGCAGTTGCCGAGGCGCCATGGGGAAGTGGAGACGCCCACGTCCAACCAACCGCCACGCGGCGCCCAAGGCCGCAGGCTGTTAGGGCCCGCGGTGCTTCGCTCATGCCCTTCCGCCTCCCTGCACAGCCAAGTCCGGGCGCGCCTTGGGCCCGGGGGATACTATCGGCATTCTAGGAACAGGGGTCCCAGACTTGCCTGCCTGCGGCCTGCGGCGTGGCTCAAAGGGGGGCCCAGCGCGGCCCATCTTCACCAACACAAACCGAAGACCCTCGCGAGGGGCCAAGCCTCGCGGGGCGGACGACGTGGAGCTTCCTCAGGCGTGGCCTCGTCAGGCTGGCTCACGAGGAGGCGGAGAAATCAAGGCGGGGTACCTCACGAGGTGCCCGTGACGCAAGCCATGATGACCGGGGGTGCAAGGCGGGTGCCAGCCCACGCAGTGTCCTCCCTTCCTCTTTGGTGCAAAGGGGGCAAGCGCAGCCGCGGAGTACCGAGGCATCAGGCAAAGGTTGCCATTTCGGTGCAACGAGACCAAGACCAGGAGGACTACGAGACGGAGGTCACCGTGGAGCCCAAGACGACATCATCACCAGAGCTTTGTGCAGGTGAAGACTACTTTTGTCAGGGTAGCTAGTACTAGCTGTCCCCCTTCAAATTAGCCCGCCACTGTTGGCTCCCTTCCCACTCGATATTTGGGAATCGGACCAGGGCCTCTATAAATAGGACCAGCCACCCATAGAGCAAAGAGAGCTGAGGGGGTTGGAAGGAAAGAGAGGGGTTTTGATCAGAAAGAAGAGAGAGAGAAAGGTGACTGAACTCCTCCCAGCAGTTCATCGCCCCAGCCAAGAACAGACCCTCGCGAGGCTGTTCTTCCTTGTATTGTTCATCATCATCAGCCCAAGAGGCAATCCACCACACCACACACTGGAGTAGGGTATTACACCACAATGGTGGCCCGAACCAGTATAAACCTTGTGTCTCTTGTGTTGTTCTTTCCATAGTTTAGATCTTAGCAAGGTGGAGGGGTGCAGGTAGGTAGGAGGCGAAATCTCCGCGCGCACCCCAGTGTTCGAACCTCAAGGGTCTGCCGGAACCCGAAATCCAACAACATTTTGGTCCAATCGAGATGAGCGATCGGTCCCACCGAGACTGCAATGCAAACTCTCTGTTTCCCCTTCGTAACGTTTCGGTCTAACCGAGATGAGCGAATCAGCCCACTGAGTTTGCCTAACCAACTCTCTGGTTAGCTTATCACCAAAATCAGTCGCACTGAGTTTGTGTAATCGGTCTCACCGAGATTACGTTATGCCCCAACCCTAATGGAATCGGTCCCACCGAGTTGACATGTCGGTCCCACCGAAAATCCTAACGTTCAGATTTTGAACTAAATCGGTCTGACAGAGTTTTATAATTTGGCCCCACCTAGTTTGGTGATTTGTGTGTAATGGTTAGGTGTCACACCCTAGCTAGTTCATGCATTAGAGTGTTGCATCATGTTTATTCTTTCATCAGAAACCTGAAATGGGGATGACAGAACCCCCAGCCCCCTCTCAAACCAATTAGGGTTTACTAAAAACTTTTTCAATGAACCTGAAATGCCCTTCTAAAATGCCCATCATTTTTGTCTTGGTTCAGAACCTCTGCCAAAAGTGATGCACATTTTCCTAGGCCATCTTAGGGTTTTTGAATTAAATCATAAATAATTGAATTTGGGCATTTAAAATTATGTAAAATATTTAAATGCTCAAATATCTCCAAACTAAAATGTTTCATGTTGGAAATAATCCAACTATGGACCAGGAGTAGTTTGGTGATTTTAGGAGTTGCCTAAGTATTTTATTTAATTCAACAAAGTTGCAGAAGTATTAAAAAAACAGAAAACAGAAAGAAATGGAAAAACTTACCTGACGCCTGCTCCCGGCCCACCTGCCGGCCCAGCCCAGCGCCGCTCCAGCGAGCTGCTTGCCGGCCAGGCAGGCAGGCAGGTGCCCGACGGCGACCGCAGCGCGCGCCACGCACCTGCTCGCCGCCTCGCCGCTCCCCTCGCCCGGTGACGTCGTGGATCGGCCTCCCTCGCTCCCCCGAACCCCCCAGACACCCCCTCTCCTCTCCAGCTCCTCCCCCTCGTGCTCCCCTGCCATGACCGACGCCACCATCGCCGTGCCTTCGTCGTAGCCGTGCTCCCCGCCGCCCGTGCGTCCTCTCATCGTGTCCAGGAGCTCCGCCGCTGTCCACTCCATCGAGCAAGCCGAGCCCCGAGCGCTCGCAACGCCCGAGTCCACCGCGACGACCTCGCCCGAACCGCCGTCGCCGGAGATCCCCTTCAACGCCGCCGTCGCTCCGGTCCATCCCCGGCCGCACCAAGGGCTTCGTCGCACTCACTGTGAGCTTAGCCATCTTCCCCCCCTCCTTTTCTTGCTCCCGAGCTGTGTAGCGACCTCCCGGAGCTCAACCGCAACCACCGCCGTGGAGCTCGTCGCCGACGTGCTCCCGGTCACCCTCCGACCACTCCACGGTGTCCATCATGCTCACCGTGTCACGTAGCACCTAGCTAGCTACTCCCCGCGCCTCACCGACCCCTCTAGCGTCAAGTTCGTCTTCGGCCGAACCCCGGTGGCCGCCAAAGTCATCGCCGGCGCCAACTCCGGCCACCCCGACCCCAACGGACTCCACCAAGAGCTGCGGCTCGTCCTCAGCTCCACTCCGGTGGTCTCCGCGACCCATTTGGTGGCCGAAACAGCCAAAACCACTTCCGCCGCCGCGTCGGGCTCGCCGGCGGCTAAACGCCGGTGCAGCCGACCCGGGTTTGACCACGGGTGGGCCCTGGTTGACTCCCCTGAGTCAATGACAGGTGGGGCCCAGCCCTGCTAATTAAACAGGTTTAGTTTTATTTAAACTTTAATTAAATTAATCACCCTGACACGCGGGACCCACTGTCAGGTTTGACCCGGACGTGTTCCGTTGACCTGCTGACGTCACACTGACGTCAGGCTGACGTAATAATTGATTTTCTGGAATTAATCTAATATAGGAAATTCCAGAATATAGTTTAAACTTCAAAAATTCATAACTTTTATTCTGTAACTCCAAATCAGACAAATTATATATGAAAAATGATCAGAAAAATCCAATCTATCCATCTGTACTATTTTCATGCATGATTAAACAAGTTAACCTGATGTTTAATGCAGAACAAGGAAAAACACTTTAAAGGGCCATGTTTGAGTTTGAAATTTGAATCTTTGATTCAAATTGGTTCAAACCCTTCTGGTCTTAGTTGCATTAGCCCAACACACTCATATTGCTATGTTTCATGCATGCATCATATTGTTGCACGTTGTTTGGTGATGGTTGTGTATCGGTGTTCTTTGCGGCAGGTTCTGCCTCCGAGGAGTATCGTGATTACCCTAACGAAGAACCGTATCAGTGCATCGAACCATCAGGCAAGCAACCAACCATTTGATCATATCGATACAATCCCATGTTCTCGCTCCTGCTCTCTTTTACTGCATTAAGACAACGCGTTTCAAACTGCTGTGTGCTACGGTAGTTGAACCCATTTCCTCTGCATGACCTGTCATTGCCACAGTAACTAGATGAAACCCACTAGCATGTGTAGGAGTTGATTGAGCCATATGTATGTGTTGTTCCTACCTTGCTATGCCTGCTATGCTTAGAGTCGTGTCAGGTCTGGTTCATCTGGGTGATGGGCTAGAGTGAAATGATTATGTCGGTAATGAGAGTGGTGTGGTGAACACGATTTGGTAAAGGTATCGATGAGAGGCCATGTAGGAGTACATGGTGGGTTGTTTCATTGAAGCCGACCTTAAGCACTGAGATCTGTATGTGTGATTTAAGACACAGCTACTACCATGCATTGGGCCCTGAAATATGACCCCGCTCGACTTCTTATTCACCCTAGCTCTCTGTCCAGGAGTTGCAAGTAGTTTCTGGTGTTTGTAGCCTACTGGAGGCCGTGGACAGCGCTGACCGTAGGGGTGGGCTGTGATGCGGTAGGTACGTGGCCGGGTGTACCGAATACCCGTTAGGTATCTCGGGAACCCTGTTCACATCGTTCGGGGCCGTATGGGAAACCTCGGCCGGACTCCCTGCGGATGGAACCTGGATAGGCGATAAACCTGGACTAGAGGCTTAGGTGTTTAGGTAGGTCGTGGTCTACACCCACGTCGGCTTTCGCTTGAAGTCTGCCGAGCACATGTCGTGTGCAGACGCTAAGTGGTGGAAACATGTATGAAGAAGTACACCCCTGCAGGGTTATCATGATCTATTCGAATAGCCGCGTCCGCGGTAAAGGACTACTTGGTTGCCTATACAGTTCATAGACAAGTAAACGGAATCTACTAAAAGCCTCAAGATAAGTGTGAGTGCCGAGGATGGCTCTTCCGCAGGAAGACGGAGGTGGATCCTCGGTAGTGTATTGAAGTGGTGAGTAGTGGACTCGTGTGCGCAAAACCATTTCAAGTTGGAGTCTCGTAGGTTAGCCTAGCCAAGAGTCAAAGCTGGCTTGCTGCAATAACTCCACCAACCCTTCTTGATAATATGCATGTATGTAGGATCTGATGTAAGTCTTGCTGAGTACCTTTGTACTCATGTTGCTATAATTTACATTTTTACAGAAGACGCTGCAACCCCTTCTGATGGGTTCTACGTAGACGTTGACATCAATGAGTAGGCTAAGACCCAGGTGGTGATCCTGAGCTTGTGAAGGACCACGTAGTATAGCTAGGCTTTCCAAGCCTCTTTTATTTTTCTAGTTGTCTGTACTCAGACAAGTTACTTCCGCTGCTGGTTTGTATGACTGTATGACTTGAATGCTGGGTCGTGTGACCCGTACCTTTGTGTATGTTATGTATGGCTCTCTGAGCCTTAAATAAAGTACTTGTGTCTTAGAGTCATGTTGTGATGCCTTGTTGTATTTGCACATATCGAGCATATTGTGTGTATGATTGAAATGCTTGGTATGTGTGGGATCTGACTATCTAGTTGTTTATCCTTAGTAGCCTCTCTTACCGGGAAATGTCTCCTAGTGTTACCACTGAGCCATGGTAGCTTGCTACTGCTCTGGAACACTTAGGCTGGCCGGCATGTGTCCTTCTTCGTTCCTGTGTCTGTCCCTTCGGGGAAATGTCACGCATTGAGTACCGGAGTCCTGTTAGCCCGCTACAGCCCGGTTTACCGGAGTCCTGCTAGCCCAGTGCTACAGCCCGGACCCACTTGCTGATGACCGACACGTTCGTTGCTGGGTCATGGATGCCTGTCCCTGTAAGTCTGTGCCACTTTGGGTTTACAACTAGTCATGTCAGCCCGGGCTCCTTAACATATGGATGCTAGCGACACTATCATATACGTGAGCCAAAAGGCGCAAACGGTCCCGGGCAAAGGTAAGGCGACACCCGTGGGGATACCGTGCGTGAGGCCGCAAAGTGATATGAGGTGTTACAGGCTAGATCGATGTGTCATCGAGTCGGGGTCCTGACAGCGTTGGCATCAGAGCCGGACTGCCTGTAGGTTCTCCAAGCCAAACTGGTCGATGTTGAGTCTAGAAATTCTTTAGTTATATGTAGGGGAATTGTTTGTGGGTGGAACGTAAGGCTCTTTTTACTCCTTTATCTTATGACATTCTGATCTGAGTCAGTCTATTCTTCCACCGGGGGTTAAGGAATTAGGATCTATTCTCTCTGTCAGGTTCACGTGTTACTAATCAGTAGTACCTTATAGGGTTGATGGATACAAGCCTAGTTCAGTTCTACTACCACATTATGTTGTTAGGATGGACTCAGAACTTTGATATGATGATGTTGAGTGTGTATGAAATCCTTTGTCAAATGTCTCAAAATCCTTCTTGAGCATTTACAGCTGTTATGCTGCCGAAATTTTGCTAGAAATTCTAATGCCTTTGCATTATGGTTGTGCTTTCAGATGGCCACTCGCGACCTCAATCAAGTGGTTCGCCTGACTCGATGCCTAGATGTACCCGGCCATACTGCCATGTTGGTCAGGGTAATGACTGAGGCTGGATACCGTTGGTATCCTGAGTACACGGTCGAAGAGCAATTCCGAGACTTTAATCAAAGCCAGTATCTCTGCACTGTCAGGATATTTCCATCTTATCCTGGGTCCACCGAGCCCCTTCACTGCTCCTATGGACTCGGGGTTACTATTGAGATGGCTGTGCAGGACGCCGCCTACTCTATGATGACCATCATGCGAGTCAGGTCTGGCCTATTTCGGGACTCTGATTTCCGGTATATGCCAGGATCACTTCCGGGAGCACAAGGGTATCTCCAGGCTATCTATGCTGACTCCACTCAGGAGGATTCACGGACTCGCACTACTGCTGAGATGCTCGAGGATAAGGACCGTGAAAATCGGGCCTTGAGGTTAGAGCTCTTCAATACCCGTGCTGACCACTGGGCCACATTGACTCGGTTTGCACCGGCGGTGCAAGCTGGATATTCGGATATGCGCGATCTCTATCCTGTGAGATCTGCTCTGCCAGACGTGATGGGTTGGCGTGATGTAGGAGGCATCACCCCACCTCGCGGTCCCCGCAGGCCACCGTCTGTTGGTCCAAGACCTCATCCTAGCCCCTATGGTCCACAAGCTCCGCGAGATCGTCTGTTTCCGGATGATCATGTTGAGCTTCCAGGCTATGGAGGTGACTTCTACGAGGACTACTACGGATCGGTCTGAGTTAGTGGTAGTATCACTAGTTCGTGTTAGCTGTGTCGTCTATCGTCCTGCGTGACTCGTGGGATATGACCTAGCTGTATCGCCTTCCGGAGGTGTAGAAAAATAATGTATAGGAGCTGGGAATGCCTCCGATGAGATGTAATCCTCTTTTCACCGTAATAGTACCTTGTTTGGTCTTGTACTAAACCCTGTATGGTGTGTATGACGATGGAATAAAGAAGCAGTTTCTGTATCTACCATGTCATACGGATGATCATCTTGCATTCCGAGTTATTCCTTACATTCTGTACCCTATGTCGGAATTTTATCATTCTGACTAAATCATTGTCTTGTTTACCTAGGATGGTCAACACGCGCACTAACCCTGCTCCTCAAGAGCAGGCCGAAGGCAGTGAAGTCAGGAATGCAAATCTGCCTCATCCTCCTTCCCTAGCCGAGGTTATGATGGAAGCCGAAAGAAACAAGCGGGAGACCAACCGTTTATTGGAGCGTATTGAACAGAACACAGCACACCATCAGAGGACTAACGTGGTGTCACTCAGTGATTTCATCAAGTTACATCCACCCACGTTCCACCACTCCGTCGAGCCTCTCGACGCTGATGACTGGCTTCGCAGTATCTCTCACAAGCTGCGTTCCGCGCTAGTAGCTGAGGCTGACAAGGTCACCTTTGCTGCATATCATCTTGAAGGCCCCGCCAGTCTATGGTGGGAGAATTATGGAGCTATGCGCCCAGCGGGCCATGTCACTACTTGGGCTGAATTCAGCGAGGCTTTCCGTGAACATCACATTCCGGAGGGTCTCATGGACCGTAAACGTGAGGAATTTTGCAGTTTCACTCAGGGCCGACTCTCTGTGGATGTTTACAGCAGGGAATTCGGTAACCTCGCACGATATGCAACTGAGGAAGTTTCTACTGATGCCAAGAAGCAAGCAAGGTTCCGTAAGGGACTTAGTCCTGAGCTTCGCCGCGACCTCCGTCTGCATGAGTGCACATCTTTTCAGAAACTTGTTAACAAGGCCATCAGTGCTGAGACTGGTCAGACTGATTATGACGCAACACGCAAGCATGGCCGTGACATGGGTTCCTCATCCGGTGCTGGTCCTCAGAAGCGCCGCGTGTGGGTGCCCAACACTGCCCTGCCACCCAGGTTCACACCGAGGCCATCCTTCCAGGCGCCTCGCCCCGTTCAACAGTCTGCACCAGCCAAGCCCTATGGGGGTCCAACCAACAGTGCTCCTCCACGCACCAGTTCCGTGACTTGTTTCAAGTGTGGGGAATCTGGCCACTATATGCGTGAGTGTCCCCAGACCAACCCCAACCAATCTGCTAAAGCTGTTGGCCGTGGCAAGCCGACAGGGAAAGTGTTCCACGCCAAGCCGGCCACCGTTACACGTGGCCATGTCAACTGTATCTCTGCCGAAGAAGCTCAAGAGGATCCCAACGTCGTTCTCGGTACGCTCCTTGTTAATTGCCACCCGGCATCTGTTCTTTTCGATACAGGAGCCTCTCATTCATTTATATCCGAGAACTATGCTCGTTTGCATAACACCGCATTCTGTGACATGCCATCCACTATGGAAATTACTACTCCCGGTTCTAGATGGCAGACCTCCAGGGTAAGTTATGGAAATGAAATCCAAGTCGACAGACTTGTTTTCCTTGCATCTTTGATAGCTCTCAAATTTTCAGATATTAATATCATTTTGGGTATGGACTGGATGTCAGCTCATCATGCCAAAATTGATTGCTTCTCTAGGACTGTTCAACTCACTCATCCTTCGGGGAAGATAGTCAATGTCTTGACCCGGTTAGCCGAGCGACAATTATATTCTCTTAACGCCAGCCCTTTGCCAGACCTTGAGGACGTTCCGATAGTCCGTGACTTTCCGGATGTCTTCCCAGAGGAATTGCCAGGTGTTCCACCTGACAGGGATGTTGAGTTCGTAATAGACCTCATTCCAGGAACCGTTCCGATTGCTAGAAGACCCTATAAGATGGCACCACTAGAACTAGCCGAGCTTAAGAAACAACTCGATGAGTCCTTGAAAAAGGGTTTCATCCGACCTAGTTCATCTCCGTGGGCTTGCCCCGTCCTATTCGTCAAGAAGAAGGATGGTACGGACCGGATGGTTGTAGATTATCGACCTGTCAATTTGGTCACAATCAAGAACAAATATCCGCTCCCCAGGATCAACGACCTGTATGATCAGCTCGCTGGATCCTCAGTCTTTTCCAAGATGGATTTGAGGTTGGGCTACCATCAAATCAAAATCAGGAACGGGGACATTCCTAAAACGGCCTTTGTTACTCGTTATGGCCAATACGAGTACACCGTCATGTCCTTCGGTTTAACCAACGCTCCAGCCACCTTTTCTCGGTTAATGAACTCAATCTTCATGGAGTATTTGGATAAATTCGTCGTGGTTTACCTCGATGATATACTCATCTACTCCAAGAACGAGGAGGAACATGCCGAACATCTAAGGCTAGTGTTGAAGAAACTTCGAGAGCATCGCCTTTATGCCAAATTTTCTAAATGTGAATTCTGGTTGTCGGAAGTGACCTATCTGGGTCATGTAATATCTGGTAAAGGTATTGCTGTTAACCCTGAACGAGTTCAAGCCGTCCTTAATTGGACTCCACCTGAATCGGTCAAGCAAGTTCGGAGTTTTCTAGGCTTAGCGAGCTATTGCCGTCGCTTTGTCGAAAACTTCTCCAAAGTTGCTAAACCTCTAACCGAACTCCTCAAGAAAGATAAGAAGTTCGAATGGACTCCACAATGTGAGCACAGCTTTCAGGAACTGAAAAGACGCCTGACTTCTGCTCCCGTACTGGTACCGCCAGACTTCTCTAAGGACTTTGTTATCTACTGCGACGCCTCGCGACAAGGACTAGGCTGTATTCTCATGCAAGATCGACACGTAATTGCTTACGCCTCACGGCAATTGCACCCACATGAGGAGAATTATCCTACTCATGATCTAGAGCTTGCAGCCGTAGTCTATGCACTTAAAACCTGGCGACATTACCTTCTTGGTAATCGTTGCGAAATATTCACTGATCACCAAAGTCTGAAGTACATCTTCACCCAACCGGATTTGAATCTCAGGCAAAGACGTTGGGTCGAGTTGATCACAGATTTCGACTTAGGAATAACTTACACCCCAGGGAAAGCAAATGTCATGGCTGATGCGCTAAGTCGTAAATCTTATTGTAACAACCTGATGTTACAACAAAGTCAACCGCTTCTCCATGAGGAATTTCGGAAGCTTAACCTTCACATTGTTCCTCAAGGATTTCTTTCCACCTTGGTAGCGAAACCTACTCTTACGGATCAAATCATCGCTGCCCAAAAGCGAGATAAGGGAATATCTAAAATCAAGGAGAACATTGCTAGCGGAGGTGCTAGTTGTTTCTCCACAAATGATCATGGTGTTGTGTACTTTGAGAACCGTTTAGTGGTTCCCAAGAACCAGCACCTACGGCAGTTGATCCTTAAGGAAGCTCATGAATCTCCTCTCACCATTCATCCCGGTAGTACCAAGATGTATCAGGACCTACGCCAGAGGTTCTGGTGGACTAGGATGAAGAGAGAAATTGCTCAGTATATTGCTAATTGCGACGTCTGTCGTCGTGTAAAAGCAGAGCATCAACGGCCTGCTGGCACCCTTCAACCCTTAGCTATTCCTGAATGGAAATGGGATAAAATTGGTATGGATTTCATTACCGGTTTTCCCAGGACCAAGAGAGGGAATAATGCTATCTTCGTCGTTGTCGATCGTCTTTCCAAAGTAGCCCATTTCCTACCTGTTCGTGAGAGTATAACCGCTAGTCAATTGGCAGACTTATACATCTCCCGGATAGTGTCTCTCCATGGTGTTCCTTTGGAAATTAACTCGGATCGAGGAAGTCTTTTCACCTCTCGATTTTGGGAAAGTTTCCAAAATGCTATGGGAACCCGTCTCTCCTTTAGCACCGCTTTCCACCCTCAGTCGAGTGGTCAAGTGGAACGCGTCAACCAGATCCTAGAAGACATGCTTCGAGCCTCTGTTATCTCATTCGGAATGGATTGGGAGAAGTGCCTTCCATTTGCCGAATTCGCTTACAACAACAGCTATCAGTCTAGCTTGGGTAAAGCCCCTTTTGAAGTCCTCTATGGACGACGGTGTCGAACACCCCTTAACTGGTCAGAGACCGGGGAAAGACAATTCTTTGGCCCGGATATGATTCAGGAAGCAGAAGAGCAAGTTCGCATCGTTCGTGAAAAGTTGAAAACAGCCCAATCTCGTCAGAAGAGTCAATATGACCGAAAACATAAGGCTATGACTTTCGAGGTTGACGAGAAAGCTTACCTTCGGGTTACTCCTCTGAAGGGAACCCATCGTTTCGGTATCAAAGGCAAATTGGCTCCTCGTTACATTGGACCTTTTCGCATTCTCGCTAAACGAGGAGAAGTTGCCTACCAGTTGGAACTACCTCCGCATCTCTCCAGAGTCCACGATGTCTTCCACGTTTCTCAACTCAGGCGTTGCTTCTCGGATCCTATCCGTGGAGTGGACCACGAAACGCTTGATCTCCAAGATAATCTTACATATCGAGAGTACCCCATTCGTATCCTCGATCAGGCCGAGCGTACCACTCGACGTCATAATATCAAGTTTCTCAAAGTACAATGGTCGCACCATTCTGAGGATGAAGCAACTTGGGAAAGGGAGGATCGTCTTCGACTTGAGTATCCTGCCTTCTTTCCGGAGGAACCCAAATCTCGGGACGAGATTCTTTTGAGTGGGGGTGAGTTGTCACACCCTAGCTAGTTCATGCATTAGAGTGTTGCATCATGTTTATTCTTTCATCAGAAACCTGAAATGGGGATGACAGAACCCCCAGCCCCCTCTCAAACCAATTAGGGTTTACTAAAAACTTTTTCAATGAACCTGAAATGCCCTTCTAAAATGCCCATCATTTTTGTCTTGGTTCAGAACCTCTGCCAAAAGTGATGCACATTTTCCTAGGCCATCTTAGGGTTTTTGAATTAAATCATAAATAATTGAATTTGGGCATTTAAAATTATGTAAAATATTTAAATGCTCAAATATCTCCAAACTAAAATGTTTCATGTTGGAAATAATCCAACTATGGACCAGGAGTAGTTTGGTGATTTTAGGAGTTGCCTAAGTATTTTATTTAATTCAACAAAGTTGCAGAAGTATTAAAAAAACAGAAAACAGAAAGAAAATGGAAAAACTTACCTGACGCCTGCTCCCGGCCCACCTGCCGGCCCAGCCCAGCGCCGCTCCAGCGAGCTGCTTGCCGGCCAGGCAGGCAGGCAGGTGCCCGACGGCGACCGCAGCGCGCGCCACGCACCTGCTCGCCGCCTCGCCGCTCCCCTCGCCCGGTGACGTCGTGGATCGGCCTCCCTCGCTCCCCCGAACCCCCCAGACACCCCCTCTCCTCTCCAGCTCCTCCCCCTCGTGCTCCCCTGCCATGACCGACGCCACCATCGCCGTGCCTTCGTCGTAGCCGTGCTCCCCGCCGCCCGTGCGTCCTCTCATCGTGTCCAGGAGCTCCGCCGCTGTCCACTCCATCGAGCAAGCCGAGCCCCGAGCGCTCGCAACGCCCGAGTCCACCGCGACGACCTCGCCCGAACCGCCGTCGCCGGAGATCCCCTTCAACGCCGCCGTCGCTCCGGTCCATCCCCGGCCGCACCAAGGGCTTCGTCGCACTCACTGTGAGCTTAGCCATCTTCCCCCCCTCCTTTTCTTGCTCCCGAGCTGTGTAGCGACCTCCCGGAGCTCAACCGCAACCACCGCCGTGGAGCTCGTCGCCGACGTGCTCCCGGTCACCCTCCGACCACTCCACGGTGTCCATCATGCTCACCGTGTCACGTAGCACCTAGCTAGCTACTCCCCGCGCCTCACCGACCCCTCTAGCGTCAAGTTCGTCTTCGGCCGAACCCCGGTGGCCGCCAAAGTCATCGCCGGCGCCAACTCCGGCCACCCCGACCCCAACGGACTCCACCAAGAGCTGCGGCTCGTCCTCAGCTCCACTCCGGTGGTCTCCGCGACCCATTTGGTGGCCGAAACAGCCAAAACCACTTCCGCCGCCGCGTCGGGCTCGCCGGCGGCTAAACGCCGGTGCAGCCGACCCGGGTTTGACCACGGGTGGGCCCTGGTTGACTCCCCTGAGTCAATGACAGGTGGGGCCCAGCCCTGCTAATTAAACAGGTTTAGTTTTATTTAAACTTTAATTAAATTAATCACCCTGACACGCGGGACCCACTGTCAGGTTTGACCCGGACGTGTTCCGTTGACCTGCTGACGTCACACTGACGTCAGGCTGACGTAATAATTGATTTTCTGGAATTAATCTAATATAGGAAATTCCAGAATATAGTTTAAACTTCAAAAATTCATAACTTTTATTCTGTAACTCCAAATCAGACAAATTATATATGAAAAATGATCAGAAAAATCCAATCTATCCATCTGTACTATTTTCATGCATGATTAAACAAGTTAACCTGATGTTTAATGCAGAACAAGGAAAAACACTTTAAAGGGCCATGTTTGAGTTTGAAATTTGAATCTTTGATTCAAATTGGTTCAAACCCTTCTGGTCTTAGTTGCATTAGCCCAACACACTCATATTGCTATGTTTCATGCATGCATCATATTGTTGCACGTTGTTTGGTGATGGTTGTGTATCGGTGTTCTTTGCGGCAGGTTCTGCCTCCGAGGAGTATCGTGATTACCCTAACGAAGAACCGTATCAGTGCATCGAACCATCAGGCAAGCAACCAACCATTTGATCATATCGATACAATCCCATGTTCTCGCTCCTGCTCTCTTTTACTGCATTAAGACAACGCGTTTCAAACTGCTGTGTGCTACGGTAGTTGAACCCATTTCCTCTGCATGACCTGTCATTGCCACAGTAACTAGATGAAACCCACTAGCATGTGTAGGAGTTGATTGAGCCATATGTATGTGTTGTTCCTACCTTGCTATGCCTGCTATGCTTAGAGTCGTGTCAGGTCTGGTTCATCTGGGTGATGGGCTAGAGTGAAATGATTATGTCGGTAATGAGAGTGGTGTGGTGAACACGATTTGGTAAAGGTATCGATGAGAGGCCATGTAGGAGTACATGGTGGGTTGTTTCATTGAAGCCGACCTTAAGCACTGAGATCTGTATGTGTGATTTAAGACACAGCTACTACCATGCATTGGGCCCTGAAATATGACCCCGCTCGACTTCTTATTCACCCTAGCTCTCTGTCCAGGAGTTGCAAGTAGTTTCTGGTGTTTGTAGCCTACTGGAGGCCGTGGACAGCGCTGACCGTAGGGGTGGGCTGTGATGCGGTAGGTACGTGGCCGGGTGTACCGAATACCCGTTAGGTATCTCGGGAACCCTGTTCACATCGTTCGGGGCCGTATGGGAAACCTCGGCCGGACTCCCTGCGGATGGAACCTGGATAGGCGATAAACCTGGACTAGAGGCTTAGGTGTTTAGGTAGGTCGTGGTCTACACCCACGTCGGCTTTCGCTTGAAGTCTGCCGAGCACATGTCGTGTGCAGACGCTAAGTGGTGGAAACATGTATGAAGAAGTACACCCCTGCAGGGTTATCATGATCTATTCGAATAGCCGCGTCCGCGGTAAAGGACTACTTGGTTGCCTATACAGTTCATAGACAAGTAAACGGAATCTACTAAAAGCCTCAAGATAAGTGTGAGTGCCGAGGATGGCTCTTCCGCAGGAAGACGGAGGTGGATCCTCGGTAGTGTATTGAAGTGGTGAGTAGTGGACTCGTGTGCGCAAAACCATTTCAAGTTGGAGTCTCGTAGGTTAGCCTAGCCAAGAGTCAAAGCTGGCTTGCTGCAATAACTCCACCAACCCTTCTTGATAATATGCATGTATGTAGGATCTGATGTAAGTCTTGCTGAGTACCTTTGTACTCATGTTGCTATAATTTACATTTTTACAGAAGACGCTGCAACCCCTTCTGATGGGTTCTACGTAGACGTTGACATCAATGAGTAGGCTAAGACCCAGGTGGTGATCCTGAGCTTGTGAAGGACCACGTAGTATAGCTAGGCTTTCCAAGCCTCTTTTATTTTTCTAGTTGTCTGTACTCAGACAAGTTACTTCCGCTGCTGGTTTGTATGACTGTATGACTTGAATGCTGGGTCGTGTGACCCGTACCTTTGTGTATGTTATGTATGGCTCTCTGAGCCTTAAATAAAGTACTTGTGTCTTAGAGTCATGTTGTGATGCCTTGTTGTATTTGCACATATCGAGCATATTGTGTGTATGATTGAAATGCTTGGTATGTGTGGGATCTGACTATCTAGTTGTTTATCCTTAGTAGCCTCTCTTACCGGGAAATGTCTCCTAGTGTTACCACTGAGCCATGGTAGCTTGCTACTGCTCTGGAACACTTAGGCTGGCCGGCATATGTCCTTCTTCGTTCCTGTGTTTGTCCCTTCGGGGAAATGTCACGCATTGAGTACTGGAGTCCTGTTAGCCCGCTACAGCCCAGTTTACCGGAGTCCTGCTAGCCCAGTGCTACAGCCCGGACCCACTTGCTGATGACCGACACGTTCGTTGCTGGGTCATGGATGCCTGTCCCTGTAAGTCTGTGCCACTTTGGGTTTACAACTAGTCATGTCAGCCCGGGCTCCTTAACATATGGATGCTAGTGACACTATCATATACGTGAGCCAAAAGGCGCAAACGGTCCCGGGCAAAGGTAAGGCGACACCCGTGGGGATACCGTGCGTGAGGCCGCAAAGTGATATGAGGTGTTACAGGCTAGATCGATGTGTCATCGAGTCGGGGTCCTGACATTAGGTTTTGTGTGGAGGCTATATATACCCCTCCACCCACTCTTCATTCTTGGAGAGAGCCATCAGAACATGCCTACACTTCCAACATACATTTTTTGAGAGAGAACCACATACACTTGTGTTGAGGTCAAGATAATCCATTCCAACCACATAAATCTTGATCTCTACCTTCCCCAAGTTTCTTTCCACTCAAATCATCTTTCTACCTAATCCAATCCTATGAGAGAGAGTTGAGTGTTGGGGAGACTATCATTTGAAGCACAAGAGCAAGGAGTTCATCATCAACACACCATCTATTACCTTTTGGAGAGTGATGTCTCCTAGATTGGTTAGGTGTCACTTGGGAGCCTCCGTCAAGATTGTCGAGTTGAACCAAGGAGTTTCTATGGGCAAGGAGATCGCCTACTTCATGAAGATCTACCCTAACGAGGCAAGTCCTTCATGGGCGATGGCCATGGTGGGATAGACAAGGTTGCTTCTTCGTGCACCCTTTGTGGGTGGAGCCCTTCGTGGACTCGCGCAACCATTACCCTTCGTGGGTTGAAGTCTCCATCAATGTGGATGTACGATAGCACCACCTGTCAAAACCACGCCAAAAATCTCCGTGTCTACATTGCGTTTGCTCCCTCCAAACTCCTCCCTTTACCTTCATATGCAATTTTTTTACATTCCGCTGCTATACTCTTAGAATTGCACGTGTAGGTTGATTACTTGAATTGTGCTAAGTTCTTAAAATCTGCCAAGACTTAAAATTGGGAAAAGCTAGATTTTTATTTGGTCAAGTAGTCTAATCACCCCCCTCTAGACATACTTTCGATCCTACAGCGCGTCGCTGAGACGCATGCCTGGTTCTGCCAGGCCCATGATGAACTGAAAGTCGCCCAGGATCTATTAGCTGAGCACAAACAGGAGCTCATCCTAAAACAGGCCCATGTCGAGAAAGCCTAGGAGGCGGCGAGGGAACAGGCCACCAAGGATGAGGCCGCCCGGCACTAGCACCAGGCCGAGCTGAACTCCCAGGAGGAGGAACTTGCCGCTCGTGAGGAGGTGCTCGCCGCCACACTCTGCGGCAAGGATGAGGAGGTCCAGAAGCTCGTCGCGCAGTGGCCCTAGGATCTGGACCAGAGGCACAAGGATGCACTCAATGCTCAAGCCCTGGTCCATGCTGGCAAGGTGGAAGAGCTAGAGGTGGAGCGGGATGGGATGAAGGAACGGGTCCTGAAGCTGATGGAGGAGAAGGATGTGGCCAACGACGCTCTTGCGGAGGCGCTCGCCATAGTCCTTGGCATGGCCGAGCTGCTCTCCAAGGCCAACGACACCATCAATGACCTGAAGCTGAAGCTGGAGGGCCTTGAGGGGACGCTTTTAGAGGTCAAGGCCCGGGCAGAGACCCTGACCAAGGGCTTGGAGGAGGAGAGGCAGCTGCGGAGGGATGACGTCGCCGGACACAAGGAGTACGCGGAGAGCATAAACCGTTGGATCAGCCGCCTCGCTGACGTAGCCGGCACGATCACCACGAAGCTGGCTGCAATGGGGATGCCAAATGTGAGGTATCTCCCGGAGCCGAATGTGAGTCCCAACACCAGATTGACCCTGGTCTTCGAGGGCGTTCTTGGAGCCCTGGAGAAGCTCCGCTCCAATCGGGCAACTTATTTGGCGAACGAGTCCCGGTGGCTTTGCCGAGGCGCCCTAACCAAGGTACTCGCCAAGGTGGCGTTCTGGAACCCCTCCATCAACTTTGTCGATGCGTTGGAGAGCTTGCCGGAGGAGGCGGACCTCGCGGTGCTCAAGGAGCATATCAAGCCCATCATCAACTCCGTCGATGGAGTTGAGAGGATGGAGGGCCAGCACCGGGACTAGGCACCCCATTTCTTGTTGCCGCTGCGAGTTCAAGACCAAGACAGTTTTATCTTAAGTTAGAACCACAACAATTATTTGATTTAATATAACGCTGCAGTACTTTAATATCATGCATGCTATCTTCCCGTTAGTCTTTCTTTGTATGTTTGCACCCTACGCTTGGTTAGATAAGGCTGCCGGCGCATAAACCCATGTCGTGGTGCTTTGAGGACGGACCCATAGCACCCTACTGGGAGGGCGCTTGCTGCCGGGCAAACCACCTTGCCCCTCCTAGCGCGGTCGCTTGAACTATCGAGCGGACTCGAAACAGGACAAAATTTCCATTGCGTGCAAGTTTCCCATACAAGGAAAGAGATCTTTCGGGGAGGACAGACTCACATAAATGAAATTAGCCAAAATTTTATATGGCTTAGCTTTTCGGGGCCACGCGGATGGCTCTCGAAGCTACGGACGACAACAGAGTGCGGCCGATCGACGTCGCCTTCTCCCTTCGAGCCGTCCCCATGAAAGAGTCATCGCGTCGGCTCTAAAACCAGATTTTCACGGCTTGCGCCCCCTACCTGGCGTGCTAAAGATGTCGGGGGAAACGACACCTACGGGATCACGTGGAATCCCTTTTTGCTATGGTTGGCGGGCGCGGGGCTGTGGAAAGAGAGGGATTGACAGATTAACGTGGGGGGATTATCCAGGTTCGGGCCGCAAGTGATGCATAATACCCTACTCCTACTGGTTTCTATTTATCTGGTGTTCTTGGACTAGCTACAAGGCATGCAGGGTCCAAAGAATCTGAATCCTCTCTCAGTACGCCGCGGCCCTCCTTTTATAGTCAAAGGGGCTGCCACAGTGGCACACAGGAGGTGGAAAGCTATACAGTAGTCGAGTTTATCTCCTGGCACCATAGGACAAATACATTTAATGCGCTGCTGACGTGCCTTCCTTGTTTTATCAGGGACAACAAGGAAGTTCGTCCCAGCTATCGCCGCCTCGCCTGGCTTCGACACGCGTTCGAACTGGTGAGGCGTGTAGCGCCACGCTGGCTGGCTGCTGAGTTGGTGCGGTGGCAAAGTCTTCACGAAGATCTGCATGCCACCACGCATGTGCTTGCCGAGTCGGCCTAGAGGCCGCACGTCACCACACAGGCGCGTGCCTAGCTGGTGGGCTGGCAGCTGCATGGGAACGGCGGTGGAGTCTTGGGAGATGCGGGCCTGGCGGCGGCCCCGCGGATGTCTTCGACAAGAGTATTGCCGGGGCCCCGGCAAGGGTCTTCCCGCGGCATCGTGGTCGTCCTCTGCAAGGGTCTTTCCGGGGCTCTTGTGGGTATCCATGGCAAGGATCTTGCTGAGGATCTTCGTCTTTCGGTTTTCATCTAGTCTTGTGTGCTTCTGCTCTCCACAAAGATTTGCATGCCACCATGGAGGTGCCTCCCGAGCCTCGGTTCCAAAGTGGTTGATGGTGTTGGAACTCTTGGGCTCAAGGGGGACGGCTCTACTGGTGTCGGGAAAGTTTCCCCGGCAAGGTTCTTGCCTGTGCTACGGAGGCCGCCTTGGCAAGGCCTTGCCGGGGGAGTCCACCTCGCCCCTCTGCTCTTCGTGTTTCTGGCTTGGTGTTGTTCTGGTGGTCTTGTCACTTCGCTTCCTTCCTCTACCCCGCTAGGTGTGGCCGTAGGCGCGGCTCCGACTGCCCGCGCACAAGTAAAGGGTTACAAAATAGGACCCCTCCTTTTGTGCACCGACAACTTGCGATCGTCCATAGCCAGATGGATCAGATCTTCGGCTGGGCGAGGTTGCAAGATGACATGAAAGATTCTTTTGCCAGTGTCATCTGGCAAATAAATGAGAGCAATGCGAAGCTCCGGGCCGAGCACGACCTGCTGAGGGCGAAGATCATCGAAAGTGCGGAGCGGCAGGAGTAGACCACTGCCTTGTTGAAGAGGATCCGTGTCGGTGTCAAAACTGGCGGATCTCGGGGAGGGGGTCCCGAACTGTTCGTCTAAGGCGGATGGTAACAGGAGGCAGGGGAAACGAAGTTTTACCCAGGTTTGGGCCCTCTTGATGGAGGTAAAACCCTACGTCCTGCTTGATTAATATTGATGATATGGGTAGTACAAGAGTAGATCTACCATGAGATCAGAGAGGCTAAACCCTAGAAGGTAGCCTATGGTATGATTGTATGTTGTCCTACGGACTAAAACCCTCCTGTTTATATAGACACCGGAGAGGGCTAGGGTTACACAAGGTCAGTTACAAAGGGGGAGATATACATATCCGTAATGCTTAGCTTGCCTTCCACACCATGTAGAGTCCCATCCGGACACGAGACGAAGTCTTCAATCTTGTATCTTCATAGTCTAACAGTCCGGCCAAAGGATATAGTCCGATCGTCCGAAGACCGCCAAATCCAGGACTCCCTCAGTAGCCCCTGAACCAGGCTTCAATGACGATGAGTCTGGCGCGTAGTGTTGTTTTCGGCATTGCAAGGCGGGTTCCTCCTCCGAATACACCCTGGAATAATTTGAACACAAGGATAGTGTCCGACCCTGCAAAATAAGTTCCACATACCACCGTAGAGAGAATGAAATTTCCACAAATCTAATTTGCCGACTTGTTTTGGCAACACGACCTTATGCCATGGCCCGGTGATTATTCAAACTGTTTCCTTTAACTAGCCCCGCACATAACGGGAGGCAGTTTTGACACGTCTTGTCAAAGCAGAGATCGTGTTACCCCAATTATGGGATTCTCATCAATACGGTCATGGGTAACCCAACCGTGTCTAGGACTCCTAGATTATAGGCAAGTCCCAAACGGCTACGGAGAGCACGCTTGATATTCACCCTCTTTATAAAGGGACAAGGCTTTTACTTTTTCCCTCCCTTGCACAATCGAATCCTTCCCCCGCCTCGAGTTCTAACACCCAAAGCCCAGGTCAGGTGCTCCGGACCTTCAATCATGTCCGGATCTAGCCTTCAAGGCCAGTGGATGCCCTCCTCCGTTACGGAAGAAGACATCAAGAAGTTGAGGGAGGCCAGATACCTAACCGCCAAGGTTTCGCATCGGCTGCCTGCCCGAGGGCAGGTTGTCCCGACTCCTGAACCCAACGAAGACATCGTGGTCATCTCCCACTTCCTTCGAGGTCTAGGCCTCACTCTGGATCCCTTCGTTAGGGGCTTGATGTTTTATTACGGGCTAGATTTCCACGATCTAGACCCGTACTCCTTTCTCCATATCTCGGCATTTATTGCCATATGTGAGGCCTTCCTCCGCATTACCCCTCACTTCGGCCTGTGGCTCAAGACCTCCGATGTGAAACCGAAGATGCTCGAGGGGCAGCATGTAGCGTGCGGAGGCGCATTAATAAGCAAGATCACTGGAGCTCCATGGCCATAGGGTTCCATTCCAGAGGTGTCCGGATTATGGCAACGGGAGTGGTTTTACATCACAGCTCCCAGAAGTGCCAAGTGGGCGGCTGCCCCTGCTTTCCGCTCAAGCCCTCCACCACAACTGATGTCATGGATTAGCAGAGGGCTGAGCTGGGGTCCGGCCAAGGACGTGCCTGTACTGCAGAGCCGCATTCGAGATATCTTCGAAGGAGATTTTAGTTTGATTGTGGTAATGCAAGTCATGCTGGTTCGACAAATCCAACCATGCAAACGCCGGCCCCTCCGCATTTGGGAGTTCAACCCAGAAGGACCACGCGCTATTCAGAATTTCCTTGGCCTAACGCTCGAGGAGATGTATAAATCATTCTTAGGACCCCAGATAGAGTGTCCGGAGACTACCGAGGACGTGGGCCGACCAAGTAACTTATCCTCTAGCCGAATAACCGTCTTTCATTTATCATGACGTCATTCTGAGAAATCGCTCTTTGACCAGGACTAGATAACAAAGGCAAAGACGATCCGGTGTTCGGCCCCCCTTCCTGAAGGCTGGGAGAATCCGGTGCTGGAAAAGATGCTCGAGCTAGCACCTTTCCCGGAGCCCTCACAGGAAGATAAAGGGGGAATAAAGGGGGCGAAAGCGGGCCTCCACCGCTACCCATTCCGACCGGGGGAACGGGCGCCTCCGGGAGGGAGGATAACCCAGGGGAGGAATCTGGCATTCTCTCACCCCGGGGAAGGAAGAGTACTACCCCTGAAGATCCGGAAACCACGGTTTCCAAACGAGAGAAGAAGTCTCCACCAGAGGGTCCTGCCTTGGAGGGTGCTCTTGCAGCACAAATTCCACGCGGGGATCTGCCCTCTAACGAGCTGTAAGTAATCAAAAAGTACTTTAATAGTGAAGATATTACTACTTCATTTCTGAGGAAATTAACCGAAGCATTTATCTTGCAGTTCGGATCTTAGCCCTTCTGAGCAGAGCTCGTCTTCGAGGGATCTTCTTCCGGAGATGATGGAGAGCGAAACGCCTCCCCCGGACTCCCCCGCTCAAGAAGCGGGTGACCTTGAAGTGTCGTCACGGAGGGCCTCTCCGGATCCGGTGAGGCCAGAAGATAATCCTATAGTCACCCGAAGTCCTCAACATCCGGCTCTTGAAGAGAGCAAACAAAAGAGTCCGGAACAGTCTGGTATGCGGTCAAACGTACTGAGGGAGCTGTTGGAGTGAGCGGCCATCTCAGAAGAACAACGTTCGTTAATGGGTACGGTGATGGAAAGAATTTCGTCCGCCGAAACCGGATTACATGAAGCCTTTATGAGTCTACTGACAGGCTTTGAGGTATGTGATACTTTTTGATAGTACCGCACATTTTTAGGTGTGCCCTATGTAGATAGTAGCCCCTGAGACTCTGGTTGTCGTCGAGAACGGCGGCGAACAGAGGATCGTTGGCCCAGGTAGTAACCAAACCACCTTTATGTGCAGGTGGTGGAAGCTCCGGTGGCTAGCCGGACTAATGAGTTTGCCGAACTAAAGCGGCAACTGGATACAGCAGATGCCGACATCGAGCTTGTTAACAAGCGGCTTGACGACGCACAGGGTAAGTAATGCTTTCTGGTGAATGTCACATAGTAAGAGGAGCATGATGCCAGTGTCTTTAATATGTTGTGACTGCAGATGGAGCTGCCACCATGGAGACCCTTCGGGCAGAACTTACCCGAGCCAAAGAACAAGCAAGGAGTAGTAATGCGGCTGCTTTGAAGGAGGCCAAAGAGTTGAGGGCCGAGAAGGCCGCGCATTGCGAGAGCAAAGAGAAAATGGCCAAGATGGCTGTAAAGTTAAAAGACACTACCGACCGTTGCCAGTTCCTTGAAGAAGAAAACCGAGTGAAGGCGACGGACCTTGAGAAGGCCATGATGATGACCAAAGACACCCGCTCTGCTATGAGAGCGAAGAAGGAGGAGCTGCATGAAGCCGGGGATATGCGGCTGGGAAGCCCTTCATGCTGCGGAGGAAGTTCGGAGATCCTCAGTATGCCCCTCTAGATCGGCTGTGGAGTTCGACAGACGCATATATGGACTTGGCGGCGAGCGCTGTCGATGCGGCCACATACTTCCAAGATCAAACAGATCGTGAAGTGGACAAGCTGTTCTGGTCGCAATTTAACATAACAGAGCGTCTGCTTCCATTGACTGATCAGCTAGCCGAATGGGCCGAACTCAATAGGTTGTCCAGAACCGCCATGAGGTCTGTCGTGGATCAGCTGTGGCCGGAAAAGCCGAAGACGAACAGCTATTTCAGCTCAGTGCATCAGTTCCTTGCTGTAGTGCCACGCATCAATACGATGAAGAGGTCGGCATGCATAGAAGGCTCGCGGATGGCCCTTGCCCATGTTGAAGCATACTGGGCGGAGATGGATGCTACCACTGTTGCGGCGCAGGGTTCGACCATAGTCCGAGTGGCTGCCGAGCACTATTTCGAAGAGGTTCTCCAGGGTGCTCGTTTGATAGAGGCCTAGTGCTTGAAGAATATTATGTTTGAGTGACATGTATTCCCATTGTAAACACAATGTTTTTATGAAATTTATTAAGGCTGTGTTTATACTTTTGCCTGAAAGTAATATGCTGCCTCCTGTGCGGCCGTTTATGTATACATGTGTATAACCTGAAAGATTGTAGTCGTCGGCTTCAGTCCCCAAGCATATAATGCAGAGGTATTTGCAGAAGATGCGTGTTCACACTTAACCCAATGTCTTGGCCCTATTAAGGAGGTGATAGCGCATCATAAGAGGCAACCGAACTATAATGCTTTAACACTTTCACTTAGCCATAGGAGTTTGACGGTGGGGCTACTATATAGCCCCTGGTGGCTCTCCACTCTCCCGAATTCGGGGCGCGTACATGCCTGGCCGGGAAACGGCCCTTCGTTAAGGCGGAGGAATTCTAACATGACAGTCAGTTTTCGGCTTCCTCTACTGAGGTGCTCGTCCGGATGACCCGGGGCACAATCGCAGTAGTTCTCCTACTGCTACCTTAGCCGATAGAGCAGAACGTAAGGTACCAAAATATAGGAGCCGGGCGAACCCAACATTTTACCAAAGACATGATTCGGAGCTGATGCATATAAGGCCAAACTCGCAACGCCGAACACTCCCTAAGGTATTCGGTCTTTATGGTATAAACCGGGCCTAAACAGTGCCCTTTGTAAGAAGCCCCTAGTGTCTAGGTACGTGCATTATTCTAACGTGGCTACATGGCAAGACGCCAGCATCCTTCTCAATTGTACTGAGAATCCGAGGGATGTGTATCAACAAGAGACAGTAAAAAAGGTTGACACAGGGTCTTAATCTAAAAAGAATCCTTGGGACGGGTCCTTGCTGCACGTCTGTGCCTGTGTCTCCGTTGTGCCGTATCCTGGACGGGTGTAGCACGGTGGTCATCTGTAAAAGAGAGGAACTTAGGTGAAAAGTTATCGTGCAAAAAGTTAGGTTTTAAAAAACCATGTAAATTTCAAGATGAGTAAAAATTGCCACTTGTCTGCGCGCGTTGAGCCCCTTGTGTTTGTGATAGGGGTGTGGCCATCAAACCTGTGTGAATTTCATATAGCCGTGCCGCACTCGTCTAACCATGTCCGTGGTCTTGATGACCTATCGAATACTTTAGTTGGTGAGGCCGTTTTAGTGTTTGGCTGCCGAGGCAGCCGCACCCTCCTGGGCGCGCAGGGATCGCTCAATATTTCCATTTACTGTAATGATGCCACGTGGACCAGGCATCTTAAGCGTGGGGGAAGCGTAATGCGGTATTGCATTAAAGCGAGCGAAAGCTTCGCGTCCAAGTAGTGCTTGATAGCCACTTTGGAACAGAGCAATGTGGAAGGTTAAATTTTCGCTACGGAAATTACCGGGGAAGCCGAATATAACTTCTAGTAGCAGGGAGCCCGTGCAATGAGCCCCTGGGCCTCGCGTTACTCCTTTAACGGTAGCATTGCTGAGGCAAATTTTCGTTGGGTCTATCCCCATTTTGCGGATTGTGTCCTGATATATTAGGTTTAGACTTCTGCCACCGTCCATCAGGACTCGTGTGAAGTGGTATCCGTGAATTATTTTGTCTAATACCAAGGCAGCCCATCCTGCACGCCAGATACTTGCTGAGTAATCCCAATGGTCAAAAGTGATCGGTTGAGACGACCAGTGGCAGGACTCCGCGGTGATAGGCCCTTGGGCATATTTATCCGGGAGTGCCGTTTTGTTTCTCCCCTTGATCACGTGTAACACGTTTACTGTTTTGACTTCTGGTGGAAATTTCTTTTGTTCCCCAGTGTCTTGCTTGAGGGGCTCATCCTTGTCTTCGCTTGGTGTATCCTCCCCCTTGTGTATGGCGTTGAGCTTGCCGGACTGTTTGAAGACCCAACATTCTCTATGGGTATGATTAGCGGGTTTACCAGGGGTGCTATGGATCTAACATATTTGGTCCAGAATTTTGTTGAAGCTGGACAGTTCATCTCTGGCGCCTTTAGAGGTCGGCTTTTGCTGACCTGGCCGAGAGCTTCTGAATCCGGCGTTTACCGCCGTGCTCTTCGGGCTGTCTTCATTATTCCGGCACTTATTATTTTTGCTGCGTCGTGATTTCCCGTTTTCATCTCTAACTTCGGATGTACTTGGGTCACTGGTGTTGCATCTGGCTAGCCAGCTATCCTCACCCGCACAAAAGCGGGTCATGAGGCTTGTTAATGCTGCCGTTGTTGTCGGCTTGTCTTGGCCGAGGTGTCTGGCAAGCCATTCGTCGCGGACTCTATGCTTAAAAGCTGCCAAGGCTTCATCGTCCGGACAGTCAACTATTTGGTTCTTTTTAGTAAGAAACCTGTTCCAAAGCTTTTGGGCTGACTCTTCGGGCTGTTGAGTTATATGACTCAAATCGTCCGCATCTGGAGGTCGGACATAAGTCACTTGAAAATTTGCCCGAAAAGCGTCTTTGAGCTCTTCCCAGCTTCCAATGGAGTTTTCGGGGAGGCTTTTAAGCCAGTGCCGAGCTGGCCCTCTGAGCTTGAGGGGTAAGTACTTGATGGCGTGTAGATCATCTCCTCAAGCCATATGGATATGGAGGATATAGTCCTCAATCCAGACCCCCGGGTCTGTTGTCCCGTCGTATGCCTCTATGTTTATGGGTTTGAATCCCTCTGGAAATTCATGGTCCAGCACCTCATCGGTGAAACATAGGGGGTGTGCGGCACGCCTGTATCTGGGTGTACCATGTTGTTCAGATGTTTGTTTTGTTCCATCGTATGCTGGAGCGCGCTTGCATGGTCCATAGATGGATCTGGTTGCGCCATCCTTTTGATGCGAGCCCTCGCGTGGATCACGTATTGGCTTATGTGTGGCATTGTTTGCCACTCTATGTTGGCCGTGAGGACGTCTATCCGGCCAGGTAGCCGTTTTGATTTTTGGTTGCGGGGGATCTAAGGCCTCCTCATCGAATTCAGGTAGCAACTTCCGCTTCGGGTAGCTCTTGGTGGGGCGATTACCGCCGTACTTTGCTGCTGCGGTGAGTACTTTGCTGCATGTGATTCCGAGTGTGTCTTGTGCAACCTTGAGTCTTTGCTTCTGCTTTTTTAGACTCCTCCCAGTGGAAACAAGCCTTTGGCGGGCATTCTGTTGCTCCGGGTGTCTGTCCGGTGTGAGGTCGTCCGGACTATTATCTTTGACAGAGTCAGGTTGTTCAGTTTGATTCTTCGTGTTGCCGTGGTCCGGCGATGGTTCACCCTATTCTAACACTGGGTCTATATGATCGTTGTTTCTGTCGAGGCGGGATTTGGGGCAGTGCTTATGCTGCCGCTTTGACTGCTTCTTGAGGGGACAACCATTCGTTGCGTCCTTCCGTTCCTCGTCGTCGTCTTCTTTTGGTATGTTCACCATGTATACGTCATGTGATGAAGTGGGCGTCCAGTGCCCTGTGGGCAGTGGTTCCTGTTTGTCTCCTGCATCGTGGCCCATACCGTTGATGTCTTCGGAGTCGAGGTCGAGCATGTCGGTTAAGTCATCGACAATGGCTACTAAGTGGGTGGTGGGTGGGCGGCAAATTTCTTCGTCATCCGCATCCCAATCCGGCCGGACATAGTTCGGCCAGGATCCTCCTGACAAGGAGAGGGACCTTAATGTGTTTAGTATGTCGCCAAGGGGCGAGTGCTGAAAAATATCCGCGGAGGTAAACTCCATGATCGGTGCCCAATCGGATTCAATAGGATCGGGCGCAGGCGGTTCGGAGTCCGTGGCCGGAGAAAGATCCGGCAGTTTAACAATACGGCTCTCATGCAAGGTAAGGTTGATGTTTGGCTCGATCGCCGCTGAGGGTAAGGCCTCCGTGGCAGGGTCCATCCACCCGTCCATGGATGGCGCAACTGGCTCCGAATTGAGGGTCGGAGCGGCTGCCGGTAGAGCTAAATCGTACTCATCGTGACTGTGTGACGCACAAGGCAGAGGCTTGAATCCGTCGAAGATCAAGTCTCCGCGGACATCGGCCGTGTAGTTTAAGCTTCCAAACCTGACCTAGTGGCCAGGGGCATAGCTTTCAATCTGCTCCAGATGGCCAAGCGAATTGGCCCGCAGTGCAAAGCCGTCGAACACAAAGATCTGTCCGGGAAGGAAAGTCTCACCCTGGACTGCATCGCTATCGATGATAGTAGGAGCCATCAAGCCTAACGGCAACGACACAGAGGAACTCTCAATGAAAGCACCAATGTCGGTGTCAAAACCGGCGGATCTCGGGTAGGGGGTCCCAAACTATGCGTCTAAGGCGGATGGTAACAGGAGGCAGGGGACACGAAGTTTTACCCAGGTTCGGGCCCTCTTGATGGAGGTAAAACCCTACGTCCTGCTTGATTAATATTTATGATATGGGTAGTACAAGAGTAGATCTACCACGAGATCAGAGAGGCTAAACCCTAGAAGCTAGCCTATGGTATGATTGTATGTTGTCCTACAGACTAAAACCCTCCGGTTTATATAGAAACCGGAGAGGGCTAGGGTTACACAAGGTCGGTTACAAAGGAGGAGATATACATATCCATAATGCCTAGCTTGACTTCCACGCCAAGTAGAGTCCCATCCAGACACGAGATGAAGTCTTCAATCTTGTATCTTTGTAGTCTAACAGTCCGGCCAAAGGATATAGTCCGACCATCCGAAGACCCCCAAATCCAGGACTCCCTCAATCGGCGTCATTGTCGAGAAACTTATGGACGAGAATGCCATGCTGCACATCGAGCGCAGAAGGATGGTGGAGGAACTCGTGGATGCTCTCAAGAAGCATCTTGAGGACAAGAAAGAGGTCATCGCCGCTTGCCGCGGAGACTAGTTCCCACGGCCTGCAGCAACGCATCAAGAAAGTAGAGATCAGCGATCCAAATCGTTGTCTTCCTTCTTCTTTTGCCCTTGTGTATTTCGGGCGATGCCGCATGTGGCTTTTTTTTAATTATGTTCCTAAATATGTAAGACAATTATTATCCATTGTCATCGTCCTTATATTCATCATGCTTGCGATAAGTCACAGTCGAAGCTATATAGGTCCGTCGGATCTTACATCAAGATACGTGCAAAACTTTCTTTTCAAATTTTCATTTCTCTCTCTTAAATCTCAGTCTAGTGCGACATATAGCCACGCCGTAGAACAGGAGCTTGGGCGCCATTAATGGAGACGTTGGGAGGGAGGTGCGGAGCGTGTAGCGGTCAAAGGGCTCTCCTCCTGACGAGCATGCGCAGGGGTCTGGTTGCACGCCTCCCGTACTCATATAGCCAATAAAAAAAGGGGACGCGTGGTGGCATGTAAGTGGTAAGTAGAATGCCCACGGTTTCAATAATACTTGTGTTTCCGATTTGTAACGTGACAACACTTGTTCCAAAATGACTTTGTTGATTGTTAATGTGTGTGCCTTTGCAAATCGGACAGAAACATTACCACAACATGTTGGTGCCATGTCATGAAACCATGCCAAGTTTCATGATTTTCAGGCGTGTTTTGGATTTACAGGAATTAAAAAACCAAGTTTCTTAATTTTTCGGCCGAGCCACGACTCCCAGATGTTTGAATTTCATTCCCATTTTTGCATGGGACCTAGAAATTCACCCAAAGACACACATGTGATTTTTTTAACCAACTTCGGTGCACTAGAGCATGTGCTTCTGGTTCAAATTTGAATTATGCACATAAAATGCCCAGAAACTCAATTAATGTATAAAAAAGGCTAAACGAACCTGGAATAATTCCAAAATTTAGCACGATACTTCTATTTGGTATAATCTGCCTGTGTGAAAAAATTAAGGCGGGAGAAGGCAGTGTACATATGTCGTTTTGCACACGGAGGTGACAAGTTCCCTCTCGGAACCACGAGCCTTCTTGAGGATGCTCCAATTTGCAAGAAGCTTACACCAAATCTTGTCCCAACTCGGCCAAAAAATTACTGCAGCATGTTGGTGCCATGTCATGACACCATACCAAGTTTCATGATTTTCAGGCGTGTTTTGGATTTACAGGAATTAAAAAACAAAGTTTATTAATTTTCCGGCCGAGCCACGATGCCCAGATGTTTGAATTTCATTCTGATTTCTTGCATGGGACCTAGAAATTCACCCAAGGACACACACATGTGATTTTTCAATCAACTTTGGTGCACTTGAGCATGTGCTTCCAGTTCAAATTTTAATTATGCACATTAAATGCCCACAAACTCAATTAATCTATAAAAGGTCAAACGAACCTGGAATAATTTTCCAAAATTTAGCACGATACTTTTATTTGGTCTAATTTGCCTGTGTAAAAAAATAAGATGGGAGAAGGCAGTGTACGTATGTTGTTTCGCACACGGAGGTGACAAGTTCCCTCTCGGAACCACGAGCCTTCTTGAGGGAAGCTCTGGTTTGCAAGAAGCTTACACCAAAGCTTGTCCCAATTCGGCCAAACAATTTACCGTAGCATGTTGGTGCCATGTCATGACACCATGCCAAGTTTCATGATTTTCAAGCGTGTTTTGGATTTATAGAAATTAAAAAACCAAGTATCTCAATCTTTCCAGCCGAGCCACGACGCCCAGATGTTTGAATTTCATTCTCATTTCTTGCATGGGGCCTATAAATTCACCCAAAGACACACATGTGATTTTTCAACTAACTTTGGTGCACTGGGGCATGTGCTTGTAGTTCAAATTTGAATTATGCACATTAAAGGCCCAGAAACTCAATTAATGCATAAAAAGGCCAAACGAACCCGGAATAATTCTAAAATTTAGCATGATACTTCTATTTGGTCTAATCTGCCTGTGTAAAAAAAATTAAGGCAGGAGAAGGCAGTGTATGTATGTCGTTTCACACACGTAGGTGACACGTTCCCTCTCGGAACCACGAGCCTTCTTGAGGGAAGCTCTGGTTTGCAAGAAGCTTACACTAAAGCTTGTCCCAATTCAACCAAAAAAATTACCGCAGCGTGTTGGTGCCACGTCATGACACCATGCCAAGTTCCATGATTTTCATGCGTGTTTTGGATTTACAGGAATTAAAAAGCCAAGTTTCTCAATCTTTTTGGCCGAGCCACGACGTCCACATGTTTGAATTTCATTCCCATTTCTTGCATGAGACCTATAAATTTATCGAAAGACACACATGTGATTTTTCAACAAACTTTGGTGCATTGGAGCATGTGTTGTAGTCCAAATTTGAATTATGCACATTAAAGGCCTAGAAACTCAATTAATGCATAAAAATGCCAAACGAACCCAGAATAATTCTGAATTTAAACACGACACTCATGTACTAGTTGCATGTTCATTGTACGTAAATGTTCTAGCAATTCAAACACCATCCTTTCCCTCTATAACAACATTTTTTTTTCAAAACATAATGAAATAATTAGGTATACCAGAAATAGTTTACTAGAAATAATCGTTGTGATGCGATATAAAATATCTTGGCGCGCCATCTTGTCTGGCTTACGCAGGAAGCTTCGTCGTCTATAGTCCACCGCCCCTGCTTGAACCACACCAGTTTCTCGCGGCATCGAGCAATTTTTTTTGCCCCCGCAGAAATATCTATCTCCCCGCCCCTTCCTCCCACCAAAAACCACATTTTCACTGTTCCTCCTTACTTTCCAAGTTCAAACCTTCACTGCTTCTTTACTGGCAGCTCGGCTTCCTTGCCGGTGACCCTTCTTCTTGCAGCACCGCCTCCTCGCCGGCTACCCTTCTTCTTGCAGCGCCACCTCCTCACCAGCGACCCTTCTTCTGGTAGGACCGCCTCCTCGCCGGCGACCCTTGTTCTTGCTACGCGGCCTCCTCGCCGCCGACCATTCTTCTTGCTGCGGGGCCTCATCGATATGGTCAGGTAATCCACACCCCACTGAAACCATCCTCCTCCTTTCCCGTCCCACATGCCCTGACCGACGGCGCAACACCTTCCACCGAAAACACTGCCCCCTCCTCCAATTAAGCGCCACCCACAAGCATTTTGCACGCAGTATAACGTGGAGCTCAGTAGCATGCGACCGCACACGCACACGATGTCACTATGGTTGCCATGCGTGTCGACCGCCAGATATTGGAGGAGCACCTCGTCTTCGAGGCCACCGTCGACACCGCCACACAGTTGTCTACATTAAAATAAAGTTCATGCTATGTTCTTGAGGCCACCGGCAGTGCCTTCTAGTGATATGTCCTCTATAATGTTAATATGCAATCTGATGTTCAGTTGACAGTTTGGTCCTCTGAAATGTAACGTTCAGTTAACACTTTTGTCATGGTTTTGTCACGGCAGATGTCCTCGTGAAAGGACTTAGTCGTGGAGCCATCGCTACGAGTTAGCTTAAAGGTGTTAAACCGGACAAGGGACACGAGAGTTTTATACTAGTTCGGCCCCTTACAATGAAGGTAAAAGCCTACGTCTAGTTGTGATGGAATTGCTGGAGTTTCAATGACCAGGGAGTGAATCCGCTTTTCTTGGCTCTCGAGTTGTTGTGTCTTGAGTTGTCCCTAAACCGCCACCAGGTCATTCCTTTATATACATAGGTGGACGCCCGCCAGTTTACAGAGTCGCGAGGCCGGATCATAAATGTGTCCGGCTCTGTCTCTATTCCTTCTAACTTACAATACAAGTTACATATTCATGCCAGTTTATGTCTACAGGCCTTAACCCTCCTTTGGGCCTTGGGTCTTCCTAAAGCGCCACCATCCTTGTCTTCATGGGCCTTTGATTAAAGCAACCATCATGGGATAATCCCTCCTCTCCTAGCCGGTTTACGCCCGGTGGTAATATCCCCAACATTAGGCGCCAAATTGATTTGAACTTGTTCATGTCAATCTTCAACACTTTAGAAAAATTCCTGCTTTGCATCTTCACCTTGATTTTGTAAACCACCGTGACGTCATCCTCCAGGAGCATGATAAATTGCCATGACATCACTTGTTATATAAAAATTAAACATCTCACCTTCAGTTAATGAGCCTCTGACAATCGAGGTGACCACTCCGTTATATATCCAATTTTCGGGCTCCTTGATTCTCGTGCCTATCACCTCTCCATTTACCTTATAAATAGGGCCAAGGGTCATTTTCTTTTCCCCCCTTCATCTCGTGACGCCCCTGCACCCAAGCGCCGCCGCCGTCGTCGAGCTTCGCCTCTGCATCTCCGTTGGCTGCTGCATCGACCTAGTTGCATCAAAAAGATGCGACGCACCTCTGCTACATCAACAACTGTTGTAAGCCTTTCCTTCTTTCCTCTATAGATCCATTAGGGTTCATACGGGTTCATGTTGCTCTTCTCGTGTTCTTCGTCAGCCCATAGATAACAGAGCTCGATCTTGACGTGTTCCACATAGTAGCTATGGTACTCCTTGTCTCGGCCATTTAAACCAAACCTTAAATACCTAATAATTTGATCTAGACCTTTTGTGAACTGCTTCGGTACCAAACCTTTTTAAGTCTCAACATTTTTCCTTTTTCCTAACTTACGATAGATCCAAAATTTCAATGCAATCTTGTGAAACCTGTTTTACCTTACTTACTCATTCTTGCCTTAGATCTCTATCTTCGTTATCCGCATAGGCGGTTTGTCCTTGTAGAAAGTAATCTATCATATACCCTTAGTCCCCTTGTAAACCTCCAATCCCTTTATCTCCATTGTCATACTCTAGATTAATAATATGTGTATACCTCTATTTCTGCTTATCGCTTTATCATTCATAATTGCATCAGCCTCCGGTTTACCAATTTCACGTACTTGGATTCCTTTTCCCTGTTTTACCTTATGCATCACCATGAATGAATCGTAAACTGGCATTATTTTGTTCCCAGCTTTTCACTTGCAATGGCCAAGCAGTTTTATTCCTGCAACTGGGTCCCTTCCCGGGTTACTGAGGAGCAACTAAACGGAATGGTTAAGATCGGCACCTTACCAAAGAAGAATGAAATCCAGTGGTGAGTTCCTAGGCCGGAAAATCCTCCTACCCCCAAATAGAATGAAGTGGTGGTGTTTGTTGATCATATAGGCCGTGGCTTTAAACCACCCGGATCGAAGTTTTTTCGAGATGTACTTGCTAGCTTTCAGCTCCATCCTCAAGATATTGGACCCAACTCGGTATCCAATATATGCAACTTTCAAGTCATTTGTGAAGCGTACCTTCAAGAAGAACCAACTGTTGAGCTATTCCGGGATTTCTTCCATTTAAACCGTCGCTCTGAGTTTGTAGATGAACCCAATACGGAACTTGGCAGCGTCTCAATTCAGAAAAGGAAAGAGGTTGAGTTTCCTCATGCCAAACTTCACAGTCACCCAAAAGAGTGGAATCAAACTTGGTTCTATTGCAGAGACACCTCTCCTGAAGATGAAAACCCTCTGCCAGGTTATCGTGCTCACCTACTTGCTAATACTGTTCCGCAACGACTAAGTGCCCTGGAACGGGCCTCGTTCGCACCTCAACTCTCCAAGCTGAGAGCCTTCCTGGCCAACAGTTTAACAGGCGTGGACTTCGTCCATTGCTGGATATCCTGGAGCATTTTGCCGTTAAGTCGCCGCTCTGGCTTAATGTGTGAGTATACCGGTGACGTACAAGACGCTCAACTTCATATCAATATTCAGCTAACAAATGAAGAAGTCACTAAGTCTGTGAAGAAAATGTTGAACGAACCGGAAGTTGTCTGCAGCAAGACCGGGTCAAGTCCCTTTTATATGCAAAACAAACCGCCTGAAGTAAGTATTGTCTGAGCTTCCGCTTTACACCTGATATTTTTAGACTGTGCAATCTTTGAATTCCCTCTGCCCATTCTTAAACAGGGTGATGATCCATTCTGGAAAAAGAAACCTCAAGAGAAAGCGGTGAAGCCTTCCCGTCATAAAACAAATGCCGTCAAGAAAACCACAAAGAGGAAGGCACCTGAACCCATCGGTTTAGAACTTGATGACGACCCGGATAAATCGGAAGCAGAGGTAGAACTTGATTCACTTGGTTAACTTTTCATGCATCTCATTGACAATGATATTTATCAGGAGGACATTGAGGGCAGCCAAGCTGACGATGCAGAGGTAATTATCCTTTCCTCCGGTTTAGACTCTCTGCCAATACAAAAAATCCGTCAAGTAGTCCGGAAAGTAAGATTTTCTCACCCTCTTGCTCACTTGGATCCAACATTTATTTTGAAGAAGCAGCAGCACGAGGCTCGCCGCACAACCAGGCACAGCGGTCAAACGGTCACTTCGACCGGTTTACCGAATACCCCGGTCTGGAAACGACGAACTGAGGTCTCACCCACTTCTGGCACTTCTTATCCCAACGCTGGCTATTACCGACAACCTCTTAATCCGTACGATTCGAATTATCAGGTGACACCTCCTTCATCCTCTGGTGAGTCAACAGCAACACAACTCCCTCCTCTTAAGACCGTTGATGGGTAAGTTTTAACTAAATCTGTTGACGCTTTGTATTTGCATGCTGTTTTCATCCTTGCATCTTTTCCTTTTCAGAGCCAAGGCTAGAACCAGCAAGAAAACTCGGGTGAATAAACCGTCTGAAGAATTGGATGTTGAATCGGAGCAAACCACTGAACCGGAAGGTCCTCGTGTAGACACTGTTGTTCATGAACCACCCCCTCCGGATCATGATTTGAATGAGCAAACAAAAGTTGATGCCGCTGTGCCGGATGATAAACCGGCAAGTCCAATCTGGGCTGATGACGGATCTTCTAGTCCAGTGAATACGACTGATACTCCATCAACTCCAGAAAAGGCTGTTAGAAATAAAGAAGACGAGGTTATCATTACCGGTATTATCCACACCTCTCCTGGCCAACCTGCTGTATTGGCGACACATAGTGCCAAAGAAGAACGTGCTGCCATGGAGAAAGGCAAGTGGAGCACCGATTTATCAAGCTATGCCCACTTCAGTGCTCAAGAACACCACTCTGACTTTCTAAACCGTCTGCACACAAACCGTGATTATGAAGCCGGTTTGGTGAATCCGATGAAGGAGCGCTATGAGGTAATGACATAAGTTTTCCTTTCTTAAGTCCAATTGCAAATACCAACTCTAGTATCCCCCAAGGGATGGTTTATGATAGCAATCATAAATCGGGATTTTGTAATATCTCAACCCTTGCATACTTTTCCTCCATATGCCACGTGATCCTTTGAAATAAACCATTACTTTATCATTGTATTCCTGTAGTTTTCATCTGTGTAGTCCCCAAGGGCCGTTTTATCTTTCCATGGTAAACCGGGTCTTTAATCAATGCTTCAACTTTGAACAGATTTACATTAGCCCCCAAGTGTCAAGGATAATGCGTGCATTGTACTTGGGACTTGCAAAAATTTCTGATGATAGAGCCAATAGGCATTAGCCCCCAAGTACAAACTGCATAACTTGTTATACGCTTGGTACTTCAAATATACATATCCCATTGATAATTTATCTTGCCCTTGTAGGCCGAGCTGAGTAAGAAGGACGCTCAAACCGCTGACCTTCAGGAGAACATTAAATCTTAGCAAGCAGAGGCTTCCAAGGCCAAGGAAGAACTGACGAATGCCTTAGCAGCCATGGAGAAGCTGAAGGAAATCTTTAATAAAGAGCATGTAGACTGGGAGACTGAGAAGGCTGGTTTAACAAAGAAAGCTGAAGACGCAGAAGCAGCCCTGAAGCCGGTGGTGGAAGAACTGACCGGCTTAAAACGACAGATTAATGCCATGACCTCTGCTGTATTTGGTGAGTATTCTCACATGAAGTTTTCCAGTTCATAATATCTTATCAATAGCCGGTTTATTGATGCTTTACCATGACAGGGACCCACATCACTCATCTGGGTGCCGACATGCGGATGAAGCTTAAACTGGCCTATAAAACAGTTGTATTCTGGATCCCAGCGAGCCATTTGCACTGCAGCTTATAACAAGCCTCCTCCAACGCCGATAAATGAAACCATCGAAAAGCTGGCCATGCTGCCTGCCCGGTTGGATGAACTGAAGAGATCACCCGCAAGGTCAGGTGCACTGACCGCGCTAATCCGGGCCAAGGTGTGGATTCCAGATCTTGAACCGGCAGATATCAGCAAAGGTTATCCTGGTGTGAAGGAAGACGGTTCAGATTTCAACAATGACGATCTCCGAAGGCTGACAAAGGAAATGCGACAAATAGCAAGCAAATTGGCGGATGACACAGATCTATCTCATTATCAACCGGTTTACGATGTTGAGGGGAAAGACAGCCCGCGCCGATTCATAATGTAGAAGATCTCGTTCCGCCAATCCGTAAACACACATACGGTCCTGACGTTGATCCTTCCAACCTTATTCATGAAGAAGCCGTTTTTCAAGCCTTAACTGGAATCGATTGGTCAACGATTGATTTCCAACGACTGGGTAGGGATGAGGACAATGAATCCGCTCAAGATGACCCTCAATCTTCAAGCCGTCCGGATGAAGAATCTTAATCTGGAAGCTGGTTTAATCATTTGCCAAACTTGTTGAAACAATTATCCTGTGTGGGCACTAAAGCGCCTTGTAATAGGCTAGTTCAAATACTTATCTGCTTATGCCATCGAGCACACTTGTTTTGCTTGACATTGATAACTCGCCAGGCTTTTGGGGTCTATTATATGCATAATCCACCGTGGCTTTATTTAACTTATTCCTGCAAAAAAATTGAAAGTGTCCTAGCGGTTTACCACTGGACTGGTCATGGTGCCCAAACATATATATAATCTGGATGCCGAACCAAGGCTGTCATATGTAGATATAAAATAGATGATACATGTGGTATATCTCGTTTGGCTTACCAACTGTTGTTATAACAAAAGGTGATAACACCAATCTGGAGTGTTGATGACTCCTTGCCTCCTTGTCGGTTCATACTAAATCTTTCCGGGTGATGGTAAACACCAGTTTATGCATATAATTGTGGTGACCTGTAGTCAAACCAGACTGGAGCAATATTATTGCCGGATTAAAATTGACCATGTACCGACAACTTAGCGTTGAAAGCCATGTCGGGTTGTAATAAACACCGGTTTATCAGAAAATATTCATAAATCCCTTATCAAAAGATGTTTAAAACAGCAAATACAAAAGAAATATGCAAGGCTTTTCATGGGCTACCAGGCCCTAAATCGAGGTTTTTCATGGGCTGATAGGCCGCTGAGTTAAACCATTTTTCAAAGCCTTTTAAGATGGACCTCAATCTTTAACCAATCATCGTTTTAACTTTGACAAGTTCAGGGTCTATGAGATTGACTTGTCAAACATTCGATGGTTCATACCAGGTTTACCTGGATGGAGTGGCTTACTTAAAAAGGCAGGATAACCTGGGGTTTTAGGTGAATACACCTGGCTTCCATGCCTGGCTTGATAGCCTATCACAAGGGTGCAACCTTGTTGTTCTTTGAGAAGCAAGGAGCCCCCAAGTAATATTTGAGCTATGCTCAGTGGTTACCTATGTTTGAGTTGTCCTTGATGCAACAGACTCTCTTTGGCTCCACATAATTTCCTTTTGGTTTTAAGCCTATCAAGAGGTGTAGCTATGGTGTAAATACAACCAAGCCCCCTAGTGATTTCCCTTTTTGGTCTTGAACCGATAAAGAGGGGTAGCTATGGTTCGAATATGACCAAGCCCCCTAGTGATTTCCTTTATATCTATGTGGCTTTATAGGCCGGGTTAATAGAACTCTGCTTTGTAAGTAGAAGCCCCCATGTAACCACACATGATGTAAAAAAAGAACAGAGACCTCGCTTTAGCTGAGGCTCCGGTTTATCATATAATATATACATTATCATAAGTATGTAAATAAGAAGAGCCTGTGGCTCAAGTATAGTAAGGCCGAAGAAGAGCTATATTCCATGGCCGCTGGGTCTCCTACTCCAATTTGCGTGAGTCTTTGTGCTCTCGAACATCGATAAGGTAGTATGACCAGTTGTGCAGGTTTTTGCTGACCACAAAAGGTCCTTCCCAAGGTGGGGATAACTTGTGCATATCAGTCTGATCCTAGATGAGCTGGAGCACCAGATCGCCCTCTTGAAAAGTTTTGGTCTTAACCCGGCGGCTGTGATAACATCGGAGATCTTGTTGATAAATCGCCGACCACGCTGCTGCGAGATCACACGTCTCATCTAACAGGTCCAGTGAGTCCTCACGTGCATTCTCATTTTTAGCTTCAACGTAAGCTGCCACATGGGGCAAGTCATGACGGATGTCACTAGGGAGAACCGCCTCTGCTCCGTAAACCATGAAGAAAGGCATGTAACCCGTAGATCTGTTTGGTGTGGTGTTGATAGTCCATAATACGGAAGGTAACTCCTCCACCCAACAACCCGGCATCCACTTTAAAGGAACCATAAGCCGGGGTTTAATACCTCTCAAAATTTCTTGATTTGCCCTCTCTGCTTGACCATTAGACTGGGGGTGAACCACTGATGCTACATCAAGCCGGATTGGCTCACATTGACAAAATTCCTCCATAGCACCCTTGGACAGATTAGTACCATTATCAGTTTTAATGATGTGTGGAAAACCAAACTGGAATATCACCTTTTTGATGAATTGGACCGCCGTGTCTGCATCACACTTACTGACTGGCTCTGCCTCTACCCACTTGGTAAACTTTTCAACTGCCACCAACAGGTGGGTGTTTTTGTCCTTGGACCTCTTAAAGGTTCCAACCATATCTAGCCCCCAAGTTGCAAACGGCCAAGTGATTGGAATCATTCTCAACTCTTGAGCCGGAACATGAGCGTGGCGTGCAAATTTCTGACAACCATCACACCCTTTTACTAAATCCTCAGCATCAGCATGAGCCGTCAACCAATAGAAGCCGTGACGAAAAGCGTTAGCCACCATGGATTTTGAACCGGCATGGTGACCACAATCTCCTTCGTGGATTTCTCGCAAAATCTCACAACCCTCTTGAGGAGACACACAACGATGAATTGCTCCTGTGACGCTGTAATGATGTAGCTCCCCATTGATAACGGTCATTGACTTGGATCGCTGGATTATCTGCCGGGCCAAGGTTTCATCATCCGGTAACTCGCCCCAGTTCATGTAAGCCAGGTATGGGACTGTCCAATCCGGTATAACATGCAAAGCCGCCACTAACTAGGCCTCCGGGTCAGGAATAGCCAACTCCTCTTCTGTGGGTATCTTGACCGACGGATTACGAAGTACGTTGAGGAAGACATTAGGTGGCACCGGTTTACACTGAGAGCCTACACGACTTAAAGCATCCACTGCGTCATTCTTTCGCCGGTCTATGTGGTCAACTTGATAACCCTTGAAATGACCAACCACTATATCCACCTCTCGTCGATATGCAGCCATGAGCGGACCCTTAGAATCCCAGGTGCCAGATACCTGCTGAGCCACCAGGTCCGAGTCACCGAAGCACTTAACCCGGCTTAAGTTCATCTCCTTAGCCATCCTCGGACCATGGAGTAAGGCCTCATACTCAGATGCATTGTTAGTGCAAGGGAACATTACGAGGAGAACATAACAAAGCTTGTCACCTCGTGGGGAAGTTAATATGACTCCAACCCCCGAGCCCTCCAACTGTCTAGACCCCTCAAAGTGAACGGTCCAATATGTGTTATCTGGCTTTTCCTCAGGTGCCTGCAACTCTGTCCAATCAATGATGAAGTCCACAAGTGCTTGGGATTTGATTGATGTGTGAGGCGTATATTTTATCCCATGGGGTCCAAGCTCAATAGCCCATTTGGCAATCCGGCCAGTTGCTTCTCTGTTGTGAATGATATCTCCCACAGGGGTTGAACTGACCACTGTGATAGGATGACCCTGAAAATGATGCTTGAGCTTTCGGCTTGCCATGAAAACCCCATACATCAGCTTCTTCCAATGAGGATACCTCTGCTTTGACTCGATAAGCACCTCACTGATATAATAAACCGATCGTTGAACCGGATACTCCTTTCCAGCCTCCTTGCGCTCCACAAAAATAGCCACACTAACAGCCCGGGCATTAGCAGCCACGTATAGCAATAAGGGATCTTTATCGACCGGAGCCGCAAGGACTGGCGGTTCAGCTAACTGTCTCTTCAAATCCTCAAACGCTTTATCAGCCGCGTCGCTCCAGACAGAGTCATCCATTTTCTTTAGCATCTTATATAAAGGGATAGCCTTCTCCCCAAGACGACTAATAAAACGGCTCAAAGCCACAATCCGGCCTGCTAAACGTTGAACGTCATTGATACATGCTGGTTTAGCCAGAGAGGTGATAGCTATGATCTTCTCCGGATTAGCCTCAATGCCCCTGTTGGACACCAGAAAACCCAAGAGCTTGCCTGCCGGAACAACAAAGACACATTTGGCTGGATTAAGCATCATCTTATAAACCCGGAGGTTATCAAAGGTTTCCTTCAAGTCATCTATCAATGTTTCCTCCTTCCTAGATTTCATCACAATGTCATCCACATAAGCATGAACATTGCGCCCAATCTGTTTATGAGGACAATTCTGAACACAGCGGTGATAAGTCGCCTGTGCACTCTTGAGCCCAAAAGGCAAGGATACATAGCAGAAGGCTCCAAAGGGAGTTATGAAGGATGTCTTCTCCTGGTCCTTAACTGTCATTTTGATCTGATGATAACCAGAATAAGCATCCAGAAAACGCAAACGGCCACAACCCGCCGTAGCATCAATAATCTGATCAATGCACGGGAGAGCAAAGGGATCAGCTGGACAGGCCTTGTTCAAGTGTGTGTAATCCACACACATACGCCAAGTGCCGTTTTTCTTAAGTACCAGCACCGGATTAGCTGGACACTCAGGGTGAAAAACCTCCACGATAAACCCTGCTGCCAAAAGTGGGGCTACCTCCTCACCAATAGCCTAACACCTCTCTTCGTTGAAGCGGCGGAGAAACTGCCTGACCGGTTTAAACTTAGGATCTATGTTAAGGGTGTGCTCAGCGAGTTCCCTCGGTACACCTAGCATGTCAGAAGGCTTCCATGCAAAGATGTCCCGGTTCTCACGGATGAACTCGATGAGCGCGCTTTCCTATTTGGGATCCAGGTTAGCGCTAATGCTGAACTTCTGAGATGAATTGCCAGGAACAAAATCAACCGTTTTAGTGTCTGCAGCCGATTTAAATTTCAGCGTCGGATCGTGCTCAGTAGTTGACTTCTTCAGAGAAGTCATATCTGCCGGATCAACATTGTCCTTATAAAACTTCAGCTCCTCTGTGGCACAAACCGACTCAGCATAAGCCACATCACCCTCTTCACATTCGAAAGCAATCTTCCTGCTCCCATGTACTGTGATGGTCCCCTTATGACCCGGCATCTTAAGCTATAGATAAACATAACACAGCCTCGCCATGAACTTGGCATAAGCTGGTCGTCCGAACACGGCATGATACGGACTCTTGATTTTCACCACCTCAAAACTCAATGTTTCTGACCTTGAATCATTATCATCTCCAAAAGCCACCTCTAGGGCTATCTTGCCCACTGGATACGCTGATTTACCAGGCACCACACCATGAAAAACGGTGTTCGACGGTTTAAGACTCTTATCTATCAATCCCATACGGTGGAAGGTATCATATTAAAGGATATTGATACTGCTACACCTATTCATAAGCACCTTGGTGAACTTATACCCCCCAACTTGAGGTGCCACCACTAAGGCCAGATGACCCGGATTATCAACCCGGGGTGGGTGATCCTCTCGACTTCATAAAATTGGTTGTTCAGACCAGCGCAAATACTAAGGTACTGCCGGTTCAACAGAGTTCACAGCCCTTTTGTGAAGCTTCTAATCACGCTTACACAAGCTAGTAGTAAAGACATGATACTGCCCACTATTCAACTGCTTCGGATTGCTCTGATAACCCGACTGCTGCTGCTGCTGATTCCCCCGATGGTTATAACCTCCTTGATTGCCATGTCCGGTCTGATGGTGTTGGAATCCTGAACCGGAGATACCGGCTCCATAACCCGGCCGATGAAAACCGTCTCCTGAACCGCCGGGCGGGCCATTGTCGTATTGGAACATATTGGAATTCTTGAACTCTCGCATGATGAAGCAATCCTTCAAAAGATGTGAAGCTGGCTTCTCCTTCGATCCATGCTTTGGACAAGGTTGATTTAACAGGTGCTCCAGATTGGGGCTAGACCCTCAGCCCCTTTGGGGCGGTTTGCCCTTACGGCGCTGGCCGTTATCCTGAGCATTGGTGTTAGCCACAAAGTCCAAACTATTGTCTGCCTTGCACTTACCATTATTCCCATGACCTGCCGGATTGTGCTGCTGCCCCTTGGCATTGCCGTTCTATTTCCCCTTCCCTAGTTTGTCATCCTTAGACTCAGGGTCTTTGGTACTATCTGAATCAACATATTTCACTAAAGCAGCCATGAGGGTTGACATGTCATTGCAGTGACATTTGAGCCTCCCTAACTTCAGTTTTAATGGCCTAAGCCGGCAATTGCCCTCCAACGTCAAAACTGTTGTATCCGTGCTGATGCGGTCTGACGAATGCAGAATAGCTTTGTAACACCCCGGATGTAATTTTCCCAATTTGTACTCCAACTCTTGCCGTTTCGGCATTAAGTTATTTTATTTTCTCGGGTTCGGGTCTTTGCCTCTGTGTGTTGTTTTTCGTTGTCATGCATCTCATATCATGTCACCATGTGCATTGCATTTGCATACGTGTTCATCTCATGCATTCGAGCATTTTCCCCGTTGTCCGTTTTGCATTCCGGTGCTTCGTTCTCCTCCGGTGGTCATTTCTAGCTTTCTTTCATGTGTGGGGATTAAACATTTCCGGATTGGACCGAGACTTGCCAAGTGGCCTTGGTTTACTACCGGTAGACCGCCTGTCAAGTTTCGTATCATTTGGACTTCGTTTGATACTCCAACGGTTAACCGAGGGACCGAAAAGGCCTCGTGTGTGTTGCAGCCCAACACCCCTCCAATTTGGCCCAAAACTCACCTAACTCTGCTCCATCATCTAGAGCGTTCAATTACAATCGCGTGGCCGAAAACCGCACCTCATTTGGACTCTCCTAGCTTCTCCTATGCCTATAAATAGCCTCCTCCACGAAATCCCGGGTCTCCCCTCATACCTAACCCTAAAAATCCAGATCCGCGCCGGCCGGACACGTCCGCCCCGGCCCGGACATCCGCCGCCGCCAACCGGGAGCTGCCACATGGCGCCCCCGGACCACATCGCTGCCGCACCCCGCGCGGGCCCGCTCGGCCCGTGGCCGGCCCTCGCGGCCCGATGAGCGCCGCCGCCGCCCGGGCTCGTCTCCCTCGCCCGCCCGCACCTTCCCCGTCGCCTCGCCCCGAGCCACTCCGACGCCGCGCCGCCTTCGCCGCGCCCCGCCGCCTCGTCGCCGGCAAGCGCCGCTGCCCCGCGCCGCTGCCTCGTCGCCGGCCTCGCCTCTCCCTCAGCTCCCCGCCGACGAACCGAGCTCGCTGGAGCCGCCGTCACCTCGCCGGATTTTGCCTCGGTTCCCATGCACGAGATCTAGATCCGAAAACCTAGGTCAAATTCTTCTAAGTCCTCGGAATTTTCAGTACAAGTTCTCATGTTCATGGCCTCGTAACTTTGCATCCGTAGCTCCGATTTTGGCATATAGCATATCAAAATGTTCATCTTAGAGAGTACATCATTTCATTCCATTGCATCATTTTCATTTGAGCTCATCTTGATGCCCGAAATGCTGTTAGAAGAGGGCTACTTGAGATAATTGTCAGGTCTGCTTCTCCATTTAGGTTTTTGTCATTTTTGCCATGATTAATCTGTGCATGATATGCCCTGATGCTCTACATATGTTTTGTTAAGGGTTTTGTCATCTTTCCAGAGGTGCAACCCATGTATTTTTGTGATGTGTGTGGTGTCTTGTGCAAGCTTGCAAAGTGGTGCACTTAGTAATTCTGTTTTCAGGGACTTAGCAATTCCACCAAGTCCTTGATCTATTTATCTCATGATGCTATATGTTCATGTTGTTTCCTAGTGATCCGTGCCTCTTTTGAGGATGATCAGTAAGGATGTTTTGTTAATCTTGTAGTGCTCTATCCATCCGTGTCTTTGTTTGAAATTATGGAGCACCCTAGCTTGAGTCAATCGAGCTCTACTTTTGCTACTTTGTGAATCTGGGCAGATTGTCAACTTGTTTGCAATTTTGCCGATGATGTTGTAGTTGATCCATGCATGCTATGCTATTGTTCTTGCCATGTCTAGCTTGTATTTTGTGCCTTCTTGATGGATGTATGCTTTTATTGCCATGACTTGCCCCGTAGTGAGTGCATCGAGCTCGTAAACATGTCTACCTTATATCTGTTTTCAGCATGCTCTAGTTTTCACTAAGTCTGAAAACTGATTATGTTCTTGCTATGTTCACATGCTTGCAATTGTATTTTCTGTTCCTTTTTGGCTCAAGGTCACTAAGGGACTTTTGTTAATCTCGTTGAGTAGCTCCATGCCATGCTTTACTTTGCCATGTACAATTCTTGTAGCATGTAGTTTTGTTGCTCCGAAGAGTGCTACCTGATCTGAAATTCCAGACAAGTGTTAATTTCACTAAGTCTGAGATCTGTTTGTCATATGCATTTTTGCCATGCTTGTTTGAACCTGTTAATGGATGAATTGGCCGTAGCTCGGTGCTAGACTTTTGTTAAGAATCTTGAATGCATACCTGCCATGTATTTTGTTGTCATGTTTGGGTGCTGTAGCATGTTCATCTCATTGCATTTAGATGGCTACTTGCTGTAAATCGCAAACCGGTGCCATATTTGAATCGCTTGCCATTTCCAAACCGTAACTCCGATTCCAGCGTTCTTTATATCGTTTTCATGCGATTTCATCTCATATTTCCAATGGCACACTTGGATTTCCAAGTTGAGGCCAGGTTCATGCATTTCCTGTCATATCTTGCATTTTGCATCCTGCATCGCATCCCGCATAGCATATCATCATTGCATCATATTGCTTGATCCTTGCACGTGGTTGATTGTATCCTTGTTGCTTGTTTGTCTTGTTTGGGTAGAGCTGGGAGACGAGTTCGCTAACGAGGAGCCCATTGAGTTTGCTTTCGAGGATCCAGTCAACTCTGACAACTGTGTAGGCAAGATGATCATACCCTCAAAATCACTACTATCTTTGCTATGCTAGTTTGCTCGCTCTTTTGCTATGCCATTGCTACGATGCCTACCATTTGCTTTCAAGCCTCCATGTCAAACCTCTAACCCACCTTGTCCCAGCAAACCGTTGATTGGCTATGTTACCGCTTTGCTCAGCCCCTCTTATAGCGTTGCTAGTTGTAGGTGAAGATTGAAGGCCGTTCCTTGTTGGATCATTTATTTACTTGTTGGGATATCATTATATTGCTATGTTATCTTAATGCCTAGTGTTTTGTTCCACTCTTGCCGCCCTAGTTTCTGTCATATCGGTGTCATTTTCCCGGATTTTGCGTTCCTTACGTGGTTGGGTTATAATGGGAACCCCTTGATAGTTCGCCTTGATTAAAGCTTTTCCAGCAATGCCCAACCTTGGTCTTACCATTTGCCACCTAGCCTCTTTTTCCCTTGGGTTTCCGGAGCCCGAGGGTCATCTTATTTTAACCCCCCCCCCCGGGCCAGTGCTCCTCTGAGTGTTGGTCCAAACCGTCAGCCGCCGGTGGCTACCAGGGGCAACTCTGGGCTGGCCTACCAGAAGTTTGGACAATCTGAGTGTGCCCTGAGAAAGAGATATGTGCAGCTCCTATCGGGATTTGTCGGCACATTCGGGCGGTGTTGCTGGTCTTGTTTTAACCTGTCGAATTGTCTTGAAGAACCGAGATACCGAGTCTGATCGGTACGTCTTGGGAGGAGGTCTATTCCTTCGTTGATCGTGAGAGCTTGTCATGGGCTAAGTTGGGACTCCCCTGCAGGGATTTGAACTTTCAAAAGCCGTGCCCGCGGTTATGGGCAGATGGGAATTTGTTAATGTCCGGTTGTAGATAACTTGAACCTTAACTTAATTAAAATGAATCAACTGAGTGTGTTACCGTGACGGCCTCTTCTCGGTGGAGTCCGGGAAGTGGACACGGTGTTGGGGTAATGTTTGCGCAGGTTGCTCTCTAGTTTCTCACTCGCGCTTTGCCTCCTCTTCTCACTCTCTTTTGCGAATAAGTTAGCCACCATACTTGCTAGTCGCTTGCTGCAGCTCCACTCATATTTACCTTACCTTACCTATAAGCTTAAATAGTCTTGATTGCGAGGGTGCGAGATTGCTGAGTCCCTGTGGCTCACAGATTACTATTACACCAGATGCAGGGCCTGATGATTCCGCTCCAGGAGACGCGTACGAGCTCAAGTGGGAGTTCAACGAGGACTCTCAACGTTACTATGTTTCTTTTCCTGATGATCAGTAGGGGTGCCCAGTTGGGGGTGATCAGGACCGTGTCGCATGTTGGGTTATCTTTTATTTTAGCACCATAGTCGGGCCACGAGTGTTTGGATGGTGTAATGTTATTTATGTACTTGATTGACGTGGCGAGTGTAAGCCAACTATGTTATCTCCCCTTTATTATTTATATTACATGGGATGTTGTGAAGATTGCCTAACTTGCGACATATGCCTTCAATGTGATTATGTCTCTAAGTCGTGCCTTGACACGTGGGAGCTATAGTCGCATCGAGGGTGTAACAAGCTGAGACTCACTTCACCCAATGGGTTGTAGACTCCCCATCATCTTGAACACAAGCGGCCAGGTCCACAATCGACACAGGCTGCTTACATGTATCCTTAAAATTCTGGATAAACCGGTTTTTTAACTCGGCCCATGACCCAACGGAGTTAGCCGGTAAGCTCTTTAACCAAGTACGAGTTGTCCCCTCCAACATCATGGTGAAATACTTAGCACACACCGCTAAATCTACATCCAGCATCTCCATCGCCATCTCATAACTCTCAACCCATGACTCAGGGGGTAAATCGGCAATGTAATTGCGCACCTTGCGAGGGCTTTAAAATCCTTGGGTAGTCGCACGTTACGCAAAGTGGGGGTGAGACACAACACCCCTAAAGAACTGAAGACCACACCTGGCTCCACTTAAGAGGTAGGACGAACCAGAGTAAGCTGACGAGCCGCATGCTGTGCTGCTAACTCAGCTTCTCGATGTGCACGACCACGATCCACCACATTCTGCGTATTAGCAACACCACTCGTCGGGTTATGCCCTCGCGGCTAGTTATGGTGACATGCACTGCTTGACACAGCCGGTTCATCAATGTGCCTACTGTAGCTCCGAATTGGACGGGGGGTGGAGTGAATCCTCCCGCGACTATGCGAATAAGCCTGCTGTTGGGTTAAAGCTGTCTGAAGGAGCTCTCTGGCATGTCGTGTCTCAATCGCCACTGGTGACTCGCCGTCGATTGGGAGAGCTGCCAATCGTGAAGCGGCAGCTATTATGTTATCCAACGAGTTGGATTAATGCCCCGAGGGCGTCGGAGTGTGCTGTGACAAAATGTTGTTCTGACGAGGCGGATCCATCGTGTGTGAACCGTCCCTCCCGTTATCGGTGCCTCAGTCCGGTTTACCACTGGCTGGTTACTGGTTCCTGTCCCTTGCATGTTGAAGAGATTTCTTAGCTCATAACCAGGCGGGAGGTGCGACCGGTATCTCCTCCTCATGACATCATCTGAGGCACTCTGATCCAGCCTAAGCTGGTAGGCCTGAGCTTCTAACTCGGCCTGTTCTGTAGCCATCCTGGCATTCTCTGCTGCTAGGTCCGCTTTAGCCTGAGTTTTCTGATCTTTCACATTTGCAATCTCTGCGTTGTGCTGATCTCGGTTTGCTGCATCCACTTCTGCTGCCAGCAATGTTGCTAAAGCGTTGAACAAATCAGACAAAACCTGAGCCGGAGGTGGCGCAGAGCCCCCTGCTCCCATTGGCGTTGTTGTTGCTAAACCGGAGACCGTTGTCGTGGCGGTAGAAGAGTGTTGTGCTGGTTGTGTACCGGCCATGAAGACCGCGACCCGGCTTGGCAGATCGAGGGGGTCCGGAATACTGTTGCCATCGGTACCTCCACTAATCCGGCCGTCTTGCAGCTGATATAGCGACTCGGTCTCTCCGGTTGAAGACTCATCATCAGAACAGACAACAGTTTCTCCATCAGATGATGGTCCATCCTCATATTCCGCTCCATGGATGACACCTACGAAGACATGCCTTACTGCGGGCTGAACCTGGGCAGGGCTTGCACACTGAGCCGTCTCGATGATGTCGGTGCAGGTGTCCGACTCAGGGCCCGGTTCGCCGATCTTGCCGATGAAGACGTGAATCCCACCAAAGGGGACCCGGTACCCGCTTGCCGCGACGACTTTTAGTCATTTGGCCCACCGCATATCCCTTGAGCCCTTCGAAGCTACCCTTCAAGAACTCGAAACCATCGTGCGATAGACCCACGGTGGGCGCCAACTGTCGTGGTTTTGTCACGGCAGATGTCCTCGTGAAAGGACTTAGTCGTGGAGCCATCGTTACGGGTTTGCTTAACGGGGTTAAACCGGACAAGGGACACGAGAGTTTTATACTAGTTTGGCCCCTTACGATGAATTTAATAGCCTACGTCTAGTTGTGATGGAATTGCTGGGGGTTTGATGACCAAGGAGCGAATCCGCTTTGCCTGGCTCTCGAGTTGTTGTTGTGTGTTGTGTGTTGTCCCTAAACCGCCATCGGGTCGTCCCTTTATATACATAGGTGGACGCCCGTCGGTTTACGGAGTCGCAAGGCTGGATCATAAATGTGTCTGGCTCGCTCTCTATTCCTTCTAACTTACAAGAAAAGTTACATATTCATGCCGGTTTATGTCTACAGGCCTTAACCCGCCTTTGGGCCTTGGGACTTCCTGAAGCACCACCATCCTTGTCTTCATGATCCTTTGAATAAAGCAACCATCATGGGATAATCCCGCCTCTCCTAGCCAATTTACGCCTGGTGGTAATATCCCCAACAACTTTGGTCCAACAATTGCTACATTTCGTAGTACTGTTCTCAAGCATTCTTTGTTTTGTTAACTTTCTTATCTTCTAGTACATGTTTCTATTCTGCAATGTCGTGCTCAGTTAACTATTTTGGTTCATTTAGTCTGCCATCCATTTAACTGTTTGGTTCAGTTCTGCAATTTGATTTTCATTTGTTGTGGGTACAATTTTGTATTGTGATGCATGTGACACCAATAGAATTTGGTTGTACTCAATACATATTCTATTGATAGTATGGCAACTCTCAATTAACCTGATCAAGATCTTCCTTATGTGTGTTGTAGGGAAACAATGGGAGACACTGCGGTTTACCATCGAGGTTTGTTCAAGTAGGGTCCTTTGGCTAATAGCACATTATTTTGCAGTTGCAGGAATCATTCTAATATTTAGGTTTCTCACAATTTGGTCTTGCACATGTAGGTCCTGCTGTCAGAGGCTTAGACCCACTGTTCAACCCATTTTGCATATGGGGGAATGAGATGTCCATGAATATCAGTCAAGTCAAGAAACTCAGAAAGATTGTTAGGATGAATAAACTTGTGACGAATAATAGCAAGATCTTTGTTTGCACAATGAAGAATACATCAGTCAACTATAGGATGGTACTAACTCTTTTACCTTGTTTTTACCCCTTGCGCCATTTCAAAATTTATAACAGCGATTTATGCATAGCTTTGTTTTCGGTACTTTTCAAAGCAGTTCACCGATGATTACCTCTCGAACCACATGCATGGTCAAGAGGTGAGGAAGGTATTCATTCAACACCCATGGTACAATATTGATGTCTTGCTAAAGAGGACGAAGGTTGGGCGGGCAATTATCCATAGCCACTGGCCTAAAGTTTCAAGGACATTCAACAACACTGATGGCTCAATATTTGCCTTCCGCTTCTGCAGTTTCTCAAATGAGATTCATCTATCTATTTACCGTGTATGATGCTACTTTCCAAAGGTTTTTGATGCTGCATGTGAAACTTGGTGTTGTTGTGTAATGGCATAACTGAGTGCCGAAGCTATCTGATGTAATTCGATTATGAAATCCTGGTTGCTGTTATACGAATATGAAACATCTACTGTGTTTCATAAGAAATATCAGTTTGATTAGTACAGGGATTATCAATAATAGGCTAATTATCCTGCTTATTGGGTTTTCTATTGCAGACGGTTACTCAGACACCACCGCGGGCGATGAACTCAAACAACCCGCACGGTTTCTAGAAAGTAGGCATGTTCGATCAATTAACAATCACACACATCTTCCGGCAGCAAACTGTTTGCATTAGACCACCTTGCACAAACGTTTCCACACAAAGAACTGTGTGTGACATACATACCTACGGAAATGTTTTTCTAGGATTCACCGTGTGGGATGTACATACCTACGAAAATGTTTTTCTCGGATCACTGTGTGGGATGTACATACCTACGGAAATGATTGGGTTTCGATGCCTCGCCCGATCGCACACGGGCTCAATTGGTGTCCTAGGAGGGCCTATCCCCGACGGTTTTTTGGTCGTGTGGGAAGGACCACCCTATCACCCACACTCAATTGGCGATGGCTCCAAATGTCGTCGCGGAAAGGGGTTAAAAACCATTTGTATAGCACGTGTTGTACCTGATGCAAAGCATCCTATGGACATCATCATTTCAAGAGTCCGTTTGGCAAGTGACACGTGCGACATATACTTCACAAACACAAAGGTGAGTCATCTCCTTTTCACATGCTCACTTGACCCCTTCAAGGATGGTATACTACTTGACACTTCTCCCGTGTGCATGCATTGGTATTGTCGGAGCTTCACGGATGTCGAGGAGGAGTGCAAGCGCCAAGGAATGACTACACCATCTATGAGGGAAGCGTGGAGGAGAAGATGAAAGAAAGGAGAAGAAGAAGACGGAGCGGCTGTTGAAGACTAGCCGGACATCCTGATGCAGAGCCCGATCATCCGGGCTCAGCCGGATCATCCGGGCCGACCCCCGGATCATCCGGGTAATTCATACACTGCGACGGCCGAACCTTGCACAATCTGCTTAGCGGGGCCGGATCATCCGTACGAGGTCCGGGATCATCCGGACGATGCTCGGATCATCCGGACCCCCATCCGGATCATCCAGCCCCTGCCTGCGTGCATGACTTGGGCCGACGCCCGTCTACCCATTCGCCCCCTCACTTACCCCTTCGCCCCTTGGACTATAAATAGACATCCTCCACCTTCTTTCTAGGTTGAGCAAAGTAGTAGCTCATTTAGAGATGGAGCGTTGCTCATCCATTACAGATCTACTGCACGTGAGAGACCATGGCCCCTCTTCAGAGAAGATCCACCTTGGATTCAAGACCCCTCACGGGAAGATCCCCTCGTGGATTCAAGACCTCCTCATGGAGATGAACCTTACCTTGTATCTTTCCCTTTGTTGTTCATGTACCTTGTGGATCTTGTGTGTTTGATTGTCTAGTGGATGTGTGATTGGACTTGTTCTTGAGTGTTTCCCCTTGTGATTTCTCTCTGTTCATCCCCGTGTTCTTCGTGTTCTTAGTTAGGATCCGCTCCTTTCGTGAAAGATCGGCCGTAGGGTTCCACCGTACATCATCTTGGTATCAGATCCATGTTGATCATGATTTCGGAGCCTCCCCTCTTCGTTTTCTAGCTTGATTTTGTTGTTTTTCATCCTAATCCGAAAATACCCACAAGAATAGCCCACAATTTTTTTTTGTGATTTGTGAGTTTTGATAATGTTTTGTTGATTGTGATCCGTGGATTCGCTTTCTTGCAAGTGGATCTAGCATCTCCCCAAGTTTCCCCACCTTCCATACACAAAATCTCCTCAATTTTTCCCCGAAAATCATCCATTTTCCGCCCAAAAATTCGTCCCCGAGAGGAAATCCCAAGAAACGTTGACCTGCCCGGATCATCCGGACCTTCTCCCGGATCATCCAGACATCGCCCGGATAAGCTGGACGCCCCCCCGGACGTTTGGATAACCCATGCACCCGAATACCCGAACCGGAGCTGACGAACCTGGATAATCCGGACGTACACCCGGATCATCCGGACATACACCCGGATCATCCGGACCTAGCTCAGATCATTCGGACCTCCTCCCGGATGTCCGGTTAACCCTGCAACTGACACGGCTGAAATTTTGTTTTGGTCATATCTAATTTATCCGAACTCCGTTTTTGACGTTCTTTAGCTCGTTTTGAAGCTCTTGAAATCCCCCTTCCCAAAAAATACTACCATCACCATTTCACTCCATCAAATTTTTGGAACTTTGGCATCTTTGCCTAGGGCTTCCACCACATCATATGCTACACAACCACTGACTTCCACAACCTAACCAATTTTGTTCCCCATTGCATATGTGGTTGATTGAGTTGTGATTTGAGTCTCCTAAGGTGTTTAGGCTACTTAGGGACAGTTTCTCCTTCATCAACCACCACCACCATAACTTCTGCATACGCTTGCCCACCATACACTTCCACCACTCCAACTTAACCCAATTGTGTTTTTGTTGTGAGTTGTGTCTCCTAAGGTGTTTAGGCTACTTAGGGACCGTGCTTCCAACTCTGATACCATGTATAGTCCACCACCTTTGTAACACCCACAATGCGGCTATATCTCCCACGTGTCGGCGCACGACTTAGAGGCATGGCCGCATGTTAGATTTGTCGCAAGAGGGGTAATCTTCACTCAATCCCATGTACTGAATAAGAAAGAGATAAAGAGTTGGCTTACAATCGCCACTTCACACAAATACAAGTTAAACATACATCATCCAGAGTACAATCAAGGTATGACTACATAACCAAAATAAAAGAAGACAACCCCGAATGCTAGATCCGCGATCGTCCCAACTGGGCTCAACTACTAATCAACTGGAAAAGACACAACACAACAATCAAGATCTTCATCGAGCTCCCACATGATCTCAGTAGCATCTCCTACACTGGTATCATCGGCACCTGCAACTGTTTGAAAGCATATGTGAGTCACGAGGACCAGCAATCTCACACCCACGAGATCAATACTATTTAAGCTTATGGGTAGGGGAAGGTAATGAGGTGGAGCTGCAGCAAGCACTAAGCATATATGGTGGCTAACATACGCAAATAAGAGCGAGAATAGAAGCAACGCAACGGTCAAGAAGCTAGAAGTGATCAAGAAGTGATCCCGAAACTACTTATGTTCAAGCATAACACAAGACCGTGTTCACTTCCCGGACTCTGCTGAAAAGAGACCATCACGGCTACACACGCGGTTGATGCATTTTAATTAAGTCAAGTGTCAAGTACGCTACAACCAGACATTAACAAATTTCCTTCTGCCACGTAACCGCGGGCACGGCTCTCAAAAGTTTATCCCCTGCAGGGGTGTCCCAACTTAGCGCATCACAAGCTCTCACGGTCAACGAAGGATATTCCTTCTCCCGGGAAGTCCCGATCTGTCTCAGAATCCCGGTTACAAGACATTTCGACAATGGTAAAACGAGACCAGCAAAGCTTCCCGATGTGACGACAAATCCCGATAGGAGTCGCACGTATCTCGTTCTCAGGGTACACCAGATAGGTCAAGCTACGAGTAAAACCAACCCTCAAGTTGCCCCGAGGTTGCCCCGCAGGCTGCCCATTTCGGACCAACACTCAGAGGAGCACTGGCCCGGGGGGGTTAAAATAAAAGATGACCCTCGGGCTCCGGAAACCCAAGGGAAAAAGGCTTAGGTTGTTGGGCAAATGTAAAACCAAGGTTAGGCCTTGCTGGAGGAGTTTTATTCAAAGCGAACTGTCAAGGGGTTCCCATAACACCCAACCGCGTTAGGAACGCAAAATCAAGGAACATAATACCGGTATGACGGAAACTAGGGCGGCAAGAGTGGAACGAAACACCAGGCATAAGGCCAAGCCTTCCACCCTTTACCAAGTATATAGATGCATTAATTAAATAAGAGATATTGTGATATCCCAACATAACATGTTCCAACATGGAACAAACTTCAGCTTCGCCTGCAACTAGCAACGCTATAAGAAAGGCTGAGCAAAGCGGTAACATAGCCAAACAATGTTTTGCTAGGAAGGTGGGTTGGAGGCTTGACATGGCAATATGGGAGGCATGATATAACAAGTGGTAGGTAGTGTGACATAGCGGTAGAGTGAACAACTAGCAAGCAAAGATAGAAGTGATTTCGAGGGTATGGTCATCTTGCCTGAAATCCCGCAAGGAAGCAGAACGAGTCCATGAAGAAGACAAACGGACGTAGTCGAACGGATCCTCACAACTATAGAACAAAACCGAAGCTAACGAGAGAAGCAACCCGGAAAGAAGCAAACAACATAGTAAACAACCATCACATAAGCATGGCATGATGCACAACCAAGTATGATGCATGTCCAGTTTAATGAGGCATGGCATGGCAAAGTGCACAAACAACTCTACAAGTTAAGTGGAGCTCAATAAGCAACGAGTTGCATATTGACGAAACACCACATTCAATCATTTAGTTCACTCTCGTTTATGTACCCAACAATATTAAATGTTATGAATAATGGCAAGAGGTGAGGCATATGAAAACTACCTATCTAGGCAAGTTTAAATGAGGCCGGAACAACAAACAACAAGTCCAGAAAATCCTCATATGAAAATTATGGATTTGGTACTGTTCTGCCCTAAACCATATTTTAGAGTTGTTTAACATGCAAAGCAAGTACACCATGTTAAACTAGCCATTGTTCTACCCCATTTACATATAAAGTTGATTAAATTCCGAGCTACAGTTATTTAGTTATGAATTAAATCATTTTACCATGGCATTATACAAAATAAACAAAAACAACATTTTTAACATGGATGAAAGTTGGATATTATTAATCTACACAAAATTCTAAGCATTTTTCATATGTAAAGTTTTTACATATGATGCATAGATTGTGAGATATTGAATGCATGAAGTCTAGGGGGTTCTACGCAAATCTATAAATCCTGGGATATATAATAAATCAGCCAGAACTGAAAAAAAACGTCCACGGGCTGGAACTGGCCGGCCCATTTGCACAGGGTGGGGCGCTGGATCTGGGCTTCTCACCAGAGGGCTTGCGGCGCTGCTGGGCAGCGGCCTGGCGCGTTGTAGGTGCGGTTAACGCGAGGCAGGGGAGCTGGGATCGAACGAACTACTCGTCCTCTGGCTCGGGCTCGGTGCAAAAGGAAGAAGAGACCGTGGGGATGGACATGGCGCGGCTGCAGAAGCCTGGGACAACGGCGGCTTGGACCCGGCAGCAGAGCGATCCAAATCCGGTGGTGGGGACCTCCTGCGGGGTAGCCATGAGGGCGGCGGCAGCCGTGGCAGCTCCTGCTCGGGAGGAGGCACGAGGTAGGGGACGGAGTGGACGTTACTTGCCTATCGAGACTAGCCATTTGAGTATTGCCGGAAATGTTACTTGTGGACATTATGATCTACACCATACATTGCATACATACCATATCATATTGGTATCATATCATCCCTTGTTTCACAAGTTTGTTCTCGCATATACACAATTGCTATCATGGTTTGTGCATTGTGCAAAAGTGGCCATACACATACAAAAAAAGAATAAGCTTTTAAGCAAAGAAAAAGAGTGAACGAAGAGCTTGTAAGCAAGTGGCATAGCATCATACCACATTGCATAAGATTGTCATATCCGATCATCTTGGATCATACCACCGGAAATCATACACATAGCATACTTGGGATAGAAAGTTTATCTATTTTTCATCTTATTGGTTGTGCACAAGTGTCGTATCCTCCTATTGAGCAATCGTGCTAGCATCTCTCTTGAGTTGTGCAACATGAGCGTTTTCCGTGGATTCCACATTTTGTGCTCATCCTTGGTTGCACGCCCCCATTTATCTATCCATGTGTGCGTTTTGGTGTGCCATCCATTGCTATTGGTCTACTTGTGTCACTTGTGAATTTGTGAATCTCTTTCAACATTATTGACTCTTGCTAACATTTTTCATTAAATTTTTGTGCCACTATCCTCACCGAGCTACTCCATAAGCTTTAGTTTGTAGGTGTGAGTAAAAAAGTCCGGTACAAATTCCACTATTCTTCCATCTCACATTGAGTGAAGCGGGATACTTCCTCAACTTTTGGAAAAAGGTAACTTGGTATTGTTTATCTCATTTACTACTCACCTCTACTCGAGTCTTGTGATGGATAGGCAAGGCATTTCACCCTCAATCTACAACAACAACGACGAGTTCGATGCCACGAATAACTCTACCGACACCAAGATGCAAGCTCAAATGGAGGAGATCAAAGCCCTCATCAAGTCCAACAAGCGATCTTCCACATCTTCGATAAGTAGCTCAAGTACACATGCTTCCAAGCTACCATCTCCGGCAAGGTCACATCGGCATCGACAACATCACCACCACGAACGTGAAGGTCAAGAGCTCAACACCAACAACCTCTCAATGACTTCACCATCTCCCTGGGCATCTTCACCTTCGGATATACGACAGCTTTGCCAACAAGCACCTCAAGACTACGCTCAAGAGAAGTTCCCCAAGCTTAAGTCGGTGACTTCCACGAGCTACTACAACCTCGACACCGACCACAAGATTCCTTTCTATGGGACTCTAGAACCCGAGGAGTATCTCAAGTGGGAGTGCTTGATGGAAGACAACCTCAAGCTACATCAAGTTCGTCCTGAAGATAAAGTGAAGTGCGCCACAAGAAACTTCCACGACTACGCGTTGACATGGTGGCTCCACACACCTTCGGAGAGTAACGACATGAGTTGGCCCAAGACAAAGAGAGCTTTGCAGAAAGAGTTCGTGCCTCCAACCTACACAGAACAGCTTCAATGCAAATTGGAGAACACCATCCAAGGATCCAAGTCCATCGATGAGTACTTCAAGGAGATGAAGAAAGCCTTGCGACAAGCCGGCGTGGACGACCCCATTTCGATGAAGTTCCACTTCATGATGGGATTCCAAGCTCCATGAGAACGAGCATGAGGCTAGTACCACCACGGTGTCCAAGCCCGACGAGCTCCACGCAATGCTCCCAAGTTCCACTTCACCGCCACCCCTCTTTGTGGCATTGATGATGCCGAGTCTACTTCGACTCTTTTTCAAGATGGTGCGGCGACGAGTACGACTACGGAGACCCTCAATGACCAAGATTTGGAGGCGAGCGACAAGGTGGCGAGCAAGGATGATGCTTCCATCTTAGGAGGCGAGAGTGATGATGTGCCATCTTCGGCCTTCATCCATGGCGACGACGATGAGATGGTTGAGTATTTCACCTCGACCACGGCGACGTTTGATGACTTGAGTGACTTGTGCCACCATATTTAGAGTGAGAGTGACTTCACCGCTAGCCCCATATATGATGTGTTGCCACAATTCCCATGTGAGGAGAGCCACAACCCCCACCACTTGAGTGAGATGAGTGACTCCACCATATGTGACTTTGAGTGCACCTACCTTGAGGGAGTGATTGAACCACCACATATAGAGAGTGAGATAGTCGATAGGTCTCATGAGGCCATTTGCATTTCTAACAACTTGACCTCTACCTCTATTGTGTCTTCTCATTTGGTGCTAGGTCCCATATATGATGACGTGCCGATACATGATGACTTCGTCCTTCCTTTGGACAAGACGATGGCCATGGTGGAATATGATGCACCCCCACATGCTTCCGTCAAGTTGATGATCATGACCACCATTTGGTCTTTCCCACCCCACCTACACCACTTGAGTGGAATGAAAACGGTAACATAGGTGACGATGATGCTCTAGTCCCACTAGTGGACATCCTTAACATTGATTGTTTGCATGATGTTGATCAACCTATTACCATGCTTCATGCTAGCGCGACTTTCCCATGCGATGATTTATCATTCATGATGAGTATGACGATTGCCATGTGGAGTCCATTAGTTGTGATGCCATGTTACATAGGATTTCGTGTGATAATTCTTTAGGTCACATCATGTTTGCGAATCCGCTTGACTTGTCATATGCTATGCATGAGATCAATCATATGTCATATTTGCAATCTCTTCATTATGACTATGCATATGCTATTAAAATAAACCCAATTTGCACCCATTGCATAGATGACAAGCCTAGGGTTATTGGCATTTGTTTCTCTTGTGATGATATTCACATGCTACCTTTGCATCATTTATCTCATATGGCATGCCATAACCACCTAGCTTCGGATATGCATTGTTTTTTATGTTGTCCATTTTCTCCGTATGATGTTTCCATTATTACTCATAAGGAGACCACCATAGTTTCCTCATACATGTTTGGAGATTTTGATCACTCCAAACCATTGCATGATCCCAATACTTATGTGCACCATATGCTCCCCACGAATAAAAATTCTATTGTTGTGCCATATACTTGTATGCTCAATTTGCATCCCCATCGTGTTATACACAATAACCATTCTTTCTTTCATGATGGATGACATGTTCTTATACCATGCATCAAATTTCTTTGATGGATGCTTATCTTGTTCTAACTCTCACGTGCACATACACATCAGGATGGATGATGTATACATTTACACACACACACAACTTCTTTGGTTTGTCTCTCTTTTGTGTAGGTACCCACGAATACTTGTCAACCTCACAATACCATGAGTGGACAAAACAAGCTCTAGAGAGCAATGATGACTTGGGATCCCATGGATTGTCTTTCCCACCCCTCTCTTCACGTAAAGACTTCATGCATTTAGTCTACATGACCCTCACTTGACTATGGGTTATTGTCCATTACATATTCTATGCCCATCTTGCCATGTTCACTTTGCATGATATGCTCATTCCTATGCCTTTTCCACGCATTTGTGACCCATGCTTTGCATTACACCTGATGATTGATTCTAGTATTTGTATGTATATTTGCAAGCTTGGTGGAGATATTACTTGCTATTTCCATGTTTGCTTTATACCCCATGCCTATGATGATATTATGATCTTGCTTTGTGTTCGTAATTGTGATATGTCATGTGCATTGCATATGCCTATTATTTGCTCACATGACATGATTGCCATGATTTCCTCTAGTATGTTGCATCTTCGCACTACTAGTTTGCACGACTTGACCTCTATGCTTGCTTATGTTGCATCACCCATGATTCATACTTGCTCATTTCATGTGGTTGATGACAACCATCTAAATGCTTGGCACATGATTATTATTGCTTCTTGTCATATATCTCCATATGTTGCCTCTCTCATCCTAGATGATTTGCCATGTATTGAGTGCAATTATGCCTTTAGTCTTGATAATGAGTTTGCCCCCATAGCATTCTCGCATATATTTGGAGATTTTGACATATTCTTGTGAAGCATGCTTGTCTTACCTCTTTGCACCATATACCTAGTGCCATGAATATTGACATTGTTGCATCACATTATCCATCCATGCACTTGTGCTTCTAATGGTTATGTGCAAAAAAATAGAACCATCATGATGGATGATGTGTTTATCTACCATGCGCATACGTTCTTTGTTTTGTTGTGTGCATGTGTAGGATACTTGGACTTTGTGTCGACTACCACATAACGTGAGTTGACCATTTGAGCTCTTGAGAGCGAACCACCTTCTACCACGATGATTGTACATCGCACTTGCTTGTACTTCGGCATTGTGAAGACTGCACAAGGACACACCTTCAAGGTGACATCATTCTTGAGCATGGATATTGTGGATCATATTACTTGTGTTGCTTGCACCATGAGAATTATTTTTCATCTTGGACCACTTGATTGCACGCATGTTATAGATCTTGCTTCGACTTGTTATTTTCATGGTTCCATGCATCATGATATATATGCCTTGTGTGTTGCATCCAATTCTTGGTTTACTTGTTCCTCTCATATGTTTGGTTGCAACAATGTCATCACTTCACATATGCCATGTCCCATTGATTGCTACATGCTTGCCTTGATTGCCTCACATGATGAACAATTGCTCTTTCCATTGTGTTGAGTGCCACACGATATTCCCTACACCCCATGCACATTATGCTTGGATTGTCTTGCACTTGACCCATGTGTTTAGACACTTCATTTTATTTGGTGTTGTGAATGATTCCTATGCCTACCATAGACCTTTCATTGAGCACTTTGTGAATGCTTGCTATGAACTTGAGGTAGATGCATCTTCTCTTGTCACACATATTTGCATCACTACCTCACATTCACATGCTTGTCCCGATGACTTCTTTTATTGTGCTCGATTGATATGCTTACATGCCATGTCACAATCCTTTGTCAAACCATATGCCTTGCATGGCGAAGACACTTGTTGAGTGAATCACCGCTTGAATGCTTGGTTTTGCACTAATGCTAACCGCATTTGTTTTTCCAAGTGTTTGTTGTCCATGATCCTTTTGAAGGAATTCCAAGATGGTGCGACATTGGAGAGTGCCCATTTCGAGATTCAAGATGACGAGAACTTGGTGATTGACCACTCCTACATGGCAACGCCATCTCTTTCCCATGGTGATTTGGATTTCGATCCGAGGTTGGATCTTTCCCAAAGGGAAGGGTATGATGCGGAGCATCCTAAGGATATCATCATGTCAAGAGTCTGTTTGGCAAGTGACACGTGCGACATCTACTTTACATACACAAAGGCGAAGCATCTCCTTTTCACATGCTCACTTGACAACTTCGAGGATGGTATACAACTTGACACTTCTCCCGTGTGCATGCATAGGTATTGTCGGAGCTTCACGGATGTCGAGGAGGAGTGCAAGCGCCAAGGAATGACTACATCATTCGCGATAGAAGCATGGAAGAGAAGACGAAAGAAAGGAGAAAAAGAAGACGGAGCGGCTGCTGAAGACTAGCCGGACATCCGGACGCAGGGCCGAATCATCCGGGTAATTCATACACTGTGATGGCCGAACATTGCAGAATCTGCTCGGCAGAGCCGGATCATCCGGACGAGGTCCCGGATCATCCAGACAATGCCCGGATCATCCGGACCCCCATCCGGATCATCCGGCCCCTGCCTGCGTGCATGACTTGGGCCGAGGCCCGTGTACCCATTCGCCCCCTCACTTACCCCTTCGCCCCTTGGACTATAAATAGACCTCCTCCACCTCCTTTCTAGGGTGAGCAAAGTAGTAGCTCATTTAGAGATAGAGCTTTGCTCATCCATTATGGATCTACTCCACGTGAGAGACCGCGGACCCTCTTCGAAGAAGATCCACCTTGGATTCAAGACCCCTCATGGGAAGATCCCCTCGTGGATTCATGACCTCCTCATGGAGATGAACCTTACCTTGTATCTTTCCCTTTGTTGTTCATGTACCTTGTGGATCTTGTGTGTTTGATTGTCTAGTGGATGTGTGATTGGACTTGTTCTTGAGTATTCCCCCTTGTGATTTCTCTCCGTTCTTCCCCGTGTTCTTAGTTGGGATCCGCTCCTTTCGTGATAGATCGGCCATATAGGGTTCCACCCTACATCATCTTGGTATCAGATCCACGTTGATCATGATTTCGGAGCCTCCGCTCTTAGTTTTCTAGCTTGATTTTGTTGTTTTTCATCCTAATCCGAAAATACCCAAAAAAATAGCCCCCAATTTTTTTTGTGATTTGTGAGTTTTGATAATGTTTTGTTGATTTTGATCCGTGGATTCGCTTTGTTGCAAGTGGATCTAGCATCTCCCCAAGTTTCACCACCTTCCATCCACAAAATGTCCTCAACTTTGCCCCAAACATCATCCATTTCCCGTCCAAAAATTCGTCCCCGAGAGGAAATCCCGAGCAGAGTTGACCTGCCCGGATCATCTCGACCTTCTCTCTGATCATCCGAACATCCCCTGGATCAGCTGGACACCCCCCGGACGTTCGGATAACCCACGCACCCGAATACCCGAACCGGAGCTGACGAACCCGGATCATCCGGACGTACACCCGGATCTTCCGGACCTCCTCCCGGATGTCCAGTTAACCCTGAAACTGACACGGCTGAAATGTTGTTTTGGCCATATCTAATTCATCCGAACTCCATTTTTGACGTTCTATAGCTCGTTTTGAAGCTCTTGACATCCCTCTTCCCACAAAAATACTATCATCACCATTTGACTCCATCAAAGTTTTGGAACTTTGGCATCTTTGCTTAGGGCTTCCACCACATCATCCCCTACACCACTACCGACTTCCGCAACCTAACCAATTTTGTTCCCCATTGCATATGTGGTTATTTGAGTTGTGATTTGAGTCTCCTAAGGTGTTTAGGCTACTTAGGGACGGTTGCTTCTTCATCAACCACCACCACCACCATAACTTCCGCCTAGGCTTGCCCACCATACACTTCCACCACTCCAACTTAACCCAATTTTTTTGTGTTGTGAGTTGTGTCTCCTAAGGTGTTTAGGCTACTGAGGGACCGTGCTTCCAACTCCTACACATGTATAGTCCACCATCTTACCCTCCATTTCCGCATTACGTACTCCACAACCCACCATTGTCATTTCGCAATTCCATTGATCTTCCGCAACACCACCACTGCTTTCCCGCTACCACCATTTGACATTTGAGATTTTGAGTTCATCGTTTTCCTGTTTCCTAAGGTGTTTCTTCTACTTAGGGACGAGTCCCCATCATCTTGGTATCTCCATCAAGATAACCGCCACTCATCATTGCCACGGATGGTAACATCCATATCATCTTGGTATCGTGGTATCCCTCCATTGTATATTCCCCTTGAAATTGCGTTGTTAACCCCTAGCCCATTTTGCGTTACTTGCCTATCGAGACTAGCCATTTGAGTATTGCCGGCAACGTTACTTGTGCACATTAGTGATCTACACCATACATTGCATACATACCATATCATTTTGGTATCATATCATCCCTTGTGTCACAAGTTTGTTCTCGCATATACACAATTGCTATCTTGGTTTGTGCATTGTGCAACAGTGGCCATACACATACAAAGAAAAGAATAAGCTTTTATGCAAAGAAAAAGAGTGAACAAAGAGCTTGTAGGCAAGTGCCATAGCATCATACCACATTGCATAAGATTGTCATATCCGATCATCTTGGATCATACCACCGGAAATCATACACATAGCATACTTGGGATAGAAAGTTTATCTATTTTGCATCTTATAGGTTGTGCACAAGTGTCGTATCCTCCTATTGAGCAATCATGCTAGCGTCTCTCTTGAGTTGTGCAACATGAGCGTTTTCTGTGGATTCCACATTTTGTGCTCATCTTTGGTTGCACGACCCCGTTTATCTATCCGTGTGTGCGTTTCCGTGTGCCATCCATTGCTATTGGTCTACTTGTTTCACTTGCGAATTTGTGAATCTCTTTCAACATTATTGATTCTTGGTAACATTTTGCATTAAATTTTTGTGCCACTATCCTCACCGAGCTACTCCATAAGCTTTAGTTTGTAGGTGTGAGTGAATAAGTCCGATACCAATTCCACTATTCATTCATCTCACATTGAGTGAAGTAGGATACATCCTCAACTTTGGGAAAAGGTAACTTGGTATTGTTTATCTCATTTACTACTCACCTCTACTCGAGTCTTGTGATGGATAGGAAAGGCATTTCACCCTCGATCTACAACAACAACGACGAGTTCGATGCCATGAATAGCTCTACCAACGACAAGATCCAAGCTCAAATGGAGGAGATCAAAGCCCTCATCAAGTCCTACAAAGCGATCTTCCTCATCATCGAGAAGACGCTCAAGTACACATGCTTCCAAGCTACCATCTCTGGCAAGGTCACATCGGCATCGACACCATCACCACCATGAATGTGAAGGTCAAGACCTCAACACCAACAACTGCCCAACGACTTCACCATCTCCCTGGACATCTTCGCCAAGAGACTTCAAGGCATCTTCGCCTTTGGATATATGGCATCTTTGCCAACAAGCACCTCAAGACTACGCTCAAGAGAAGCTCCCCAAGCTCAAGTCGGTGACTTCCACGAGCTACTACGACCTCGACACCGACCAAAAGATTCCTTTCTATGGGACTCAAGAACCCGAGGAGTATCTCTATTGGGAGCGCTTGATGGACGACCACCTCAGATACATCAAGTTCGTCCCGAAGATCAAGTGAAGTGCGCCACAAGAAACTTCCACGACTACGCGTCGACAAGGTGGCTCCACACACCTTCGGAGGCCTACGACATGAGTTGACCCAAGATGAAGAGAGATTTGCGGACAGAGTTCGTGCCTCCAACCTACACGGAACAACTTCAACGCCAATTGGAGAACACCATCCAAGGATCCAAGTCCATTGATGAGTACTTCGAGGAGATGAAGAAAGCCTTGAGACATGCCGGCGTGGACGACCCCATTTCGATGAAGTTCCACTTCATGAAGGGATTGCAAAATGACATCTCCAAGATGATATTCCTCGAGAACTACAAGTCCCTCGACGACAACTACATTGGTGCTCTCAAGGCGGAACAAGCACTCATGAAGGACAAAGCTTCTCCACCCCAAGCTCACTTCACAACGACCAAGCTCCATGAGAACGATCATGAGGCTAGTACCACCATGGTGTCCAAGCCCGACGAGCTCCACGACAATGCTACCAAGTTAGACTTCACTGCCATCCCTCTTTGTGGCATTGATGATGCCGAGCCTACTTCGACTCTTTTTCAAGATGGTGCGGCGACGAGTACGACTATGCAGACCCTCAAGGACCAAGCTTTGGAGGCCAATGACAAGGTGGCGAGCAAGGATGATGCTTCCATCTTAGGAGGCAAGAGTGATGATGTGCCATCTTCGGCCTTCATCCATGGCAACGACGATCAGATGGTTGAGTATTTCACCTCGACCACGGCGACGTTCGATGACTTGAGTGACTTGTGCCACCATATTGAGAGTGAGAGTGACTTCACCACTAGCCCCATATATGATGTGTTGCCACAATTCCCATGTGAGGAGAGCCACAACCCCCACCACTTGAGTAAGATGAGTGACTCCGCCATATGTGACTTTGAGTGCACCTACCTTGAGGGAGTGTGTGAACCACCACATATAGAGAGTGAGATATTAGATAGGTCTCATTTGGCCATTTGCATTTCTAACAACTTGACCTCTACCTCTATTGTGTCTTCTCATTTGGTGCTAGGTCCCATATATGATGATGCACTGATACATGATGACTCCGTCTGTCCTTTGGACAAGACGATGGCCATGGTGGAATATGATGCACCCCCACATGGTTCCATCAAGTTGATGATGATGACCCCCATTTGGTCTATCCCACCTCACCTACACCACTTGAGTGGAATGAAAATGGCAACATAGGTGACGGTGATGCTCTAGTCCCACTAGTGGACATTCTTGACATTGATTGCTTGCATGATGTTGATCAACCTATTACCATGCTTCATGCTAGTGCGACTTCCCCATGCGATGATTTACCCATTCATAATGAGTATGAAGATTCCCATGTGGAGTCCACTATTTGTGATGCCATGTTACATAGGATTTCTTGTGATAATTCTTTAGGTCACATCATGTTTGCCAATCCGCTTGACTTGTCATATTCTATGCATGACATCAATCATATGTCATATTTGCAATGTCTTCATAATGACTATGCATATGCTATTATAATAAACCCAATTTGCAGATATGGCATAGATGACAAGCCTATGGTTAATGGTATTTGTTTCTGTTGTGATGATATTGACATGCTACCTTTGCATCATTTATCTCATATACCATGCCATAACCACCTAGCTTCGGATATGCATTGTTTTGGATGTTGTCCATTTTCTCCATATGATGTTTCCATTATTGCTCATGAGGAGACCCCCATAGTTTCCTCATACATGTTTGGAGATTTTGATCACTCCCATCCATTGCATGATCCCAATACTTATGTGCACCATATGCTCCCCATGAATAAAAATGCTATTGTTGTTCCATATACTTGTATGCTCAATTTGCATCCCTATCGTGTTATACACAATAATCATTCTTTCATGATGGATGACATGTTCTTATACCATGCATCAAATTTCTTTGAGCGATGCTTATCTTGTGCTAACTCTCACGTGCACATACACATCATGAGGGATGATGTATACATTTACCACACACACAATTTCTTTGGTTTCTATCTCTTTTTTGTAGGTACCCACGAATACTTGTCAACCTCACAATCCCATGAGTTGACAAAATGAGCTCTAGAGAGCAATGATGACTTGGGATCCCATGGATTGTCTTTCCCACTTCTCTCTTTGCGTAAGGACTTCGCGCATTTATTCTACATGGCCCTCACTTGGCTATGGGCTATTGTCCATTACATATTCTATGCCCATCTTGCCATGTTCACTTTGCATGATATGCTCATTCCTATGCCTTTGCCATGCATTTCTGACCCATGCATTGCATTACACCTGATGATTGATTCTAGTTCTTGTATGTGTATTTGCAAGCTTGGTGGAGATATTGCTTGCTATTGCCATGTTTGCTTTGTACCCCATGCCTATGATGATACTATGATCTTGCTTTGTTTTTGTGCTTGCGGTATGTCATGTGCATTGCCTATGCCTTTTATTTGCTCACATGACATGATTGCCATGATTTCCTCTAGTATGTTGCATCTTCGCACTACTAGTTTGCACGACTTGACCTCTATGCTTGCTTATGTTGCATCACCCATGATTCATACTTGCTCATTTCATGCGGTTGATGACAACCATCTACATGCTTGGCACATGATTATTATTGCTTCTTCTCATATATCTCCATATGTTGCCTCTCTCATGCTAGACGATTTTCCATGTATTGAGTGAAATTATGCCTTTAGTCTTGATAATGAGTTTGCCCCCATCGCATTCTCGCATATATTTGGAGATTTTGACATAATTCTTGTGAAGCATGGTTGTCTTACCTCTTTGCACCATATACCTAGTGCCATGAATATGGCCATTGTTGCATCATATTATCCATGCACTTGTGCTTCTAATGGTTATCTGCAAAAAAAGAGAACCATCATGATGGATGATGTGTTTATCTACCATGCGCATACGTTCTTTGTTGTGTTGTGTGCATGTGTAGGATACTTGGACTTTGTGTCAACTTCCACATCACGTGAGTTGACCATTCGAGCTCTTGTGAGCGAACCACTTTCTACCATGATGATTGTACATCGCACTTGCTTGTACTTCGGCATTGTGAAGACTGCACAAGGACACACCTTCAAGGTGACATATTTCTTGAGCATGGATATTGCGGATCATACTACTTCTGTTGCTTGCACCATGAGACTTATTGTTCATCTTGGACCACTTGGTTGCACACATGTTATAGATCTTGCTTCGACTTGTAATTTTCATCGTTCCATGCATCATGATATATATGCCTTGTGTGTTGCATCCAATTCTTGGTTTACTTGCTCCTCTTACATGGTTGGTTGCAACAATGTCATCTCTTCACATATGCCATGTCCCATTGATTGCTACATGCTTGCCTTGATTGCCTCACACATGATGAACAATTGCTCTTTCCATTGTGTTGAGCACCACACGATATTCACTACATCTCATGCACATTATGCTTGGATTGTCTTGCACTTGACCGATGTGTTTAGACACTTCATTGTATTTGGTGTTGTGAATGATTCCTATGCCTACCATAGACCTTTCATTGAGCACTTTGTGAATGCTTGCTATGAACTTGAGGTAGATGCTTCTTCTCTTGTCACACATATTTGCATCACTACCTCACATTCACATGCTTGTCCCCATGACTTCTTTGCTTGTGCTCGATTGATATGCTTACATGCCATGTCACAATCCTTTGTGACACCATATGCCTTGCATGACAAAGACATTTGTTGGGTGAATCACCACTTGAATGCTTGGTTTTGCACTAATGCTAACCGCATTTGTTTTTCCAAGTGTTTGTTGTCCATGATACTTTTGAAGGAATTCCAAGACAGTGTGACATAGGAGAGTGCCCATTTCGAGATTCAAGATGATGAGAACTTGGTGATTGACCACTCCTACATGGCGACGCCATCTCTTTCCCATGGTGATTTGGATTTCGATCCGAGGTCAGATCTTTCCCAAGGGGGAGGGGATGATGCAGAGCATCCTACAGACATCATCATGTCAAGAGTCCGTTTGGCAAGTGACACGTGCGACATCTACTTCACATACACAAAGGTGAATCATCTCCTTTTCACATGCTCTCTTGACCCTTTCGAGGATGGTATACTACTTGACACTTCTCCCATGTGCATGCATAGGTATTGTCGGAGCTTCACGGATGTCGAGGAGGAGTCCGCGAGGGAAGCACGGAAGAGAAGCCGAAAGAAAGGAGAAGAAGAAGACGGAGCGGCTGCTGAAGACTAGCCGGACATCCGGACGTACAGCCGGATCATCCGGTTAAGTCATACATTACGACGGCCGAACATTTCAACCACGAAACGTTGTAGCCACGAAGGGTCAATACTTTGAATGTATTGGCAACTCACACAGGAAATGATATAACAGACCTTCAACTATATGCAAGGTATATCAAGAGGATATTGTAGTGGTAGTTTTGCGGAAGGCTAGTTTTCCCTGATAACTACATAATATAATAGTCAAATTTTAATTTTTTCTTGCTACAACTATATATATATGGTTGAATTGGGCAATTCAATACCAACCTATTCCCATTATTAAATTTCTCACACAAATTTTATTAAGGTATCATCTGTCTAGATCATCCAACAACTGTAATGGCATAGTGGCTCAAATTTGCCCATAACTGGGGCACATCTAATCATGATTAGTTTATACAATCTGCAGAGGTTTGTACACTTTACCCACTAGACTCAACCTGAACATTGAGACAAAGTCTTTCAGAAGCAATCACCTAGTCCTGCAGGAGGCCCATCCCAACTATCATAACTACATCTGTTGGCACATCTGGGTAAGGTCTCCACAACTGATCAACTAAGCCAGAGCCTATATTAGCCATTGGATGTACATGAAAGCTACTAGTCAATAAGTCTGTCTAATATTTTTGAGCCTGGACGACACCCACTTACATTCAGAGGGTATAAACCATGATGTTCTTGAAACCACCCAGCAGTACCGTTCGGGCGCACTTAGCCATGGTCCATGTCCTTAGAAAAGAAACAAGAAACCATGATGCAACCCTGTCCGTCCAGAGGTGAATTATAAATTATGTTTTTACTCAAGTTATATTATAATAGTCCTCACATAATCTCGATGAATACACGAACCAATCTCTGTCTACATAGCATAGCAAGAATACACCAGCACGTTCTACAATAAGGCCATACTAAGCTGAATCTCAATAGCAATAGCATGCTACCATAATATTCCTACACATGCACAAAAAAATTGGATGAAGGATGATCAAGGTGTAACTTTCCTGTATGTTTGATGAAGATCGTCGCACTCACATTTCCCGATAATTCTAATCCTCACGCTCCGAGCAATCTATTGTAAATGAAAGAACTCAAATCAATAACCATGCCATATATCATAAATGAAGAAACTGGGCGGGTCTCGCGCGTCAGTCGAACAGGGAGGAAGAGAGACAATAGCAGGTGGGCCGTCTGTGCTGACGTCGCGCTGATGCAATGGTGTTGGCGGCTGGACTGCGCTGACCTTGGTGGCCTCGGCCTGCTGGGCCTGCTGCTGCGGCTGGCACGCGTGAGCGAGGGATAATGTCACATCCCTAGCTTCTGGTAATGCTCTAGGCTAGCTTCATGTGTGCATCATGTCTATATTTTCGAAACTTGAATTGAGGAATTTTGGAAGCCTCAAAAACTTAAATAAAAGATGGGCAAAAACCCTAGAAATCTCATTCATTGCTCCAAAATGCTCTTCTTAAATGTTGATAATTTTTGGTAAGGGTTCTGGTCCCAACCAAAATATTGAACATTTTTAAGGAATTATTTTTGGGACTTTGGATTTAATTCATTAGCTATTTGAATTTGAATTATATTCATATAATTAGAATATAATTTCAAATACCCCTGAAATATTTTATAAGCTTTTGGAAAAGTCCATCTAGCTATATAAAATATTCAGAGGAGTTTTTGGCATTGTTTGAATTATTTTAAATTTAAAACAGTGGCAAAATAAATTAAATAAAACAAAACAGAAATAAAAGAGAGAGAGAAGGAAGTTACCTGGCCTCACCCGTGCAGCCCACCAGAGCCGGCCCAGCTCCTCCAGTGGCCCAGCTGGCCAGCCCATCTGGCCGGCCCAGCCCACCTCCTCCCCCTTGTCATCTTCCTCCTCTGCCAGGAGGACGAACAGAGGCGAGGCGTGGCGCGCGCCCGAGAGGCCTCGGCCACCTCCTGCTTCCCCCTGGCCACCTCCTGCTTCCTCTCGACGCCCCGGTGACGCCACGCACCCTCCCAGGCCTCGCACTCTCCCCGTGCCTTCTCCCCCCTTTCTCTGGCTCCCTCTCTCCTCCACCGAGCGGAGCCCCGTCGCCACCGACGCCGTTCGCCGCGGCCACCACCACCCCCTCTCCTCCCCGACGCGCTCCCGAGCTCCGCAGTGCCGCCCTCGACCTCCTCGACGTCTCACGCGACCAGAAGGGCCCCGAGCAGCCGCCATCGTCATCATCTCCAAGCTTCGGCCCCGGCGCCCTTCTCCGTCGATTCGGCCACTCCGACGCGCCCCCGAGCCCACTAACCCTCCCTGCATCTCCGCGGTGAGCCTTTGACCCGATTCCCCCTCTCCCCGTGCCCTACCTCCCTCTCTAGCCGCCGTTCACAACAAGCCGAGGACCCCACGCCACTGGCGATGTCGCCGCCGTCACTGCAGCCAGCAAGGCTCGAAACCGAGCACGGCACCGTGCTCCTAGCATCTTCAGGAGCTCGGTGAGCCCCTTAGCCATCCCTCCCGTCCTCTGTGGCCTCGCCCCGCTCGAACCCGAAGCTCCGGCCGCCGCACTTGCCATCGCCGTCGCCGGCTCCGGCCACCCCAGCCACGGCCACAGCCACAGCTGGACACGTCGCGTCGCGGACGTTCTAATGAGCCAAACCGCGCGCCAAACCATCGCCCCTAGCTCAAATCCGAGCCGCGCCGCCGTGCGGAATGGTCGCCGCCGGCGATACTCCGGCGACTGCCGACGGGGCACGCTTAATTAGTGTTAATGGCCCCACTAATTAAACCCACAGCCACTGACGGTGGGCCCCACCCCTGGTCAAACCCCAGTCAGCGCTGGGTTTGACCGGGATTAGCTCCTGTGTCACTGACGGGTGGCCCCCACACGTCAGGTTTGACCTGGGGCGCCCAGTTGACCCTGCTGACGTCACTGTGACGTGGTGCTGACGCCATAATCATTTCTGGATTTAATATTATTCAGGAAATTCCAGAAAATGCCTAATACTTCTAAAAAATCATAGAAAATTAACCGTAACTCCAAATTAAATAAATTATATATGAAAAATTATCAGAAAAAATCAAGGAATCCATCTGTACCACTTTCATGCATGTTAGAACAACTTATAGCTGCTGTTTGGCACAAATCAATTAAATGGCATTTGAATAATCACATATGGAGTTTGAATTTGAATCTTGTATTCAAACCAACTTCATTTAATCTGTTTCTAGTTGCATTAGCCCAAAACACATTCATTTTGCCATGTCATGATCATGCATCATATTGTGCATTGCATTGATTGTGTTCCCTTCTGTGTTGCCGGTATTTGTCCCCTCTCGATAGACGTGATACCGATGATGTGATCGTTGACACCGATGAAGACTCAATGTTATCTTCAGAAGTGCCAGGCAAGCAAAAACCCCTTGTTCATTCCGATAAAATCCCACTCTCTCGCTCCTGCTCTCTTTTACTGCATTAGGACAACAATGATTCATCTGTTACTTGCTGCGGTAGTTGAACCCCTTTATCCTTTGCATGACCTGTCATTGCCACAGTAAATAGATGAAACCCAGTAGTATGAGTAGGAGTTGTTTGAGCCATGTTGTGCCTACTCATTCATGTTTGTTTGTCATGCCTGCTATTGCTTAGAGTTGAGTCAGGTCTGATTCATCGGGGATGAATCAGAGGTGTGTGAACATGTCCTACTGTGTGTGAGCTAAGTGTGTGAACACGATTTGGTAAAAGGTAACGGTGAGAGGCCATGTAGGAGTACATGGTGGGTTGTCTCATTGAAGCCGTCCTCAGGAACTGAGTTCTGTGTTTGTGATCCATGATTCAGCTACTACCATACATTGGGCCCTGAAATATGACCCCGCTCGACTTCTTATTCACCCTTGTCCTCTGTCCAGGAGTTGCAAGTAGTTTCTGGTGTTTGTAGTATGCTGGAGGCCGTGGACAGCGCTGACCGTAGGGGTGGGCTGTGATGCGGTAGGCACGTGGCCGGGTATACCGGGCACCCGTTTGGTGTCACGGAACCCTGTTCACATCGTTTGGGGCTGTGAGCGAAACTCCGGCCGGATCTCCTCATGGATGGAACCCGAATAGGCGATAAACCTGGACTAGAGACTTGAGTGTTTAGGTAGGTCGTGGTCTACACCCACGTCGGCTTTCGCTTGAAGTCTGCCGAGCACATGTCGTGTGCAGACGCTAAGTGGTGGAAACATGTATGAAGAAGTACACCCCTGCAGGGTTAACATCATCTATTCGAATAGCCGTGTCCGCGGTAAAGGACTTCTGGGTTGCTTATATCAGTTCATAGACAAGTGAAAGTGGATACTCTAAAATACGCAAGATAAGCGTGAGTGCTATGGATGGCGTTCTCGTAGGGAGACGGGAGCGGATCCATAGTGGTGTATTGATATGGTGAATATGTGGACTCGTGTGCGCCACCTCAAAAGAGTTACATTGCAGTCGTAGTTCAGGATAGCCACCGAGTCAAAGCTGGCTTGCTGCAGTTAAACCCCACCATCCCCTTGATGATAATG